>NC_139225.1:167837772-168437772 GCF_055691185.1 Crinia signifera
TTGTTCATACGTGCGGGGATAATCGTCGTGCGTGGGGGGAGAGATGTTCATACGTGAGGTGGAGATGTTCATACGTGCGGGGATAATCGTCGTGCGTGGGGGGGGGAGAGATGTTCATACGTGCGGGGATAATCGTCGTGCGTGGGGGGGAGAGATGTTCATACGTGCGGGGATAATCGTCGTGCGTGGGGGGAGAGAGATGTTCATACGTGCGGGGATAATAGTCGTGCGTGGGGGGGGAGAGATGTTCATACGTGCGGGGATAATCGTCGTGCGTGGGGGGGGGGGGGGAGAGATGTTCATACGTGCGGGAATAATCGTCGTGCCTGGGGGGGGAGAGATGTTCATACGTGCGGGGATAATCGTCGTGCGTGGGGGGGGGAGAGATGTTCATACGTGCGGGGATAATCGTCGTGCGTGGGGGGAGAGATGTTCATACGTGCGGGGATAATCGTCGTGCGTGGGGGGGGGAGAGATGTTCATACGTGCGGGGATAATCGTCGTGCGTGGGGGGAGAGAGATGTTCATACGTGCGGGGATAATCGTCGTGCGTGGGGGGGGGAGAGATGTTCATACGTGCGGGGATAATCGTCGTGCGTGGGGGGGGGGAGAGATGTTCATACGTGCGGGGATAATTGTCGTGCGTGGGGGGGGAGAGATGTTCATACGTGCGGGGATAATTGTCGTGCGTGGGGGGGAGAGATGTTCATACGTGCGGGGATAATCGTTGTGCGTGGGGGGGGGAGAGATGTTCATACGTGCGGGGATAATCGTCGTGCGTGGGGGGGAGAGATGTTTATACGTGCGGGGATAATCGTCGTGCGTGGGGGGGAGAGATGTTCATACGTGCGGGGATAATTGTCGTGCGTGGGGGGGAGAGATGTTCATACGTGCGGGGATAATCGTCATGCGTGGGGGGGGGGGAGAGATGTTTATACGTGCGGGGATAATCGTCGTGCGTGGGGGGGGGAGAGATGTTCATACGTGCGGGGATAATCGTCGTGCGTGGGGGGGGGAGAGATGTTCATATGTGCGGGGATAATCGTCGTGTGTGGGGGGGATGTTCATGCGGGCAGCGTCTAGTTGACTCACAAAGCTGCAGCTTTGCGAGTCAACCGGGATGACCTCCATTGTGGGTGTACGTTGTATACATATTGTGTGTACGTTGTGTGTACGCTGTATAAATATAGTGTGTGTTATGTACATATTGTGTGTATGTTGTGTACATATTGTGTGTACGTTGTGTACATTGTTTATATGTTGTATACATATAGTGTGTGTTATGTATATATTGTGTGTACGTTATGTGTACGTTGTATAAATATAGTGTGTTATGTACATATTGAGTGTACGTTGTATAAATATAGTGTGTTATGTATATATTGTGTGTACATTGTATAAATATAGTGTGTGTTATGTACATATTGTGTGTACGTTGTGTGTGCATTGTATAAATATAGTGTGTTATGTACATATTGTGTGTACGTTGTGTACATTGTATAAAAAGGGATTTGTGTACTTACTGTTAAATCCTTTTCTCCGATTCCACAGGTGGCACTGGAGATGTACAGTGGGAATAGAGGGCGACCACTAGGAGCTTGGGCACTATAATAATTATAACAGTGTGGCTAGCTCCTCCCCTCTACTTCCCCCTGCCTGGCAGTCTAAAGAATTGTGCCCGGAGGAGGCTGGAAGATGCAACATACTTCCGAGAGGAGGGTAACCATCACACATAAAACATGCACACTAGAAACTGTAGGACAGAAGAAATAGAAATTTCTTTCAAACAGAGTCAACCAAACAACTGAAGTGACCAGGGGTTTTCACTAACAACCTGAATTACCCTGTAATAACTGTCCTGTATCTCTGAACTGAAGGAAGAGCAGCGCCGGGAGGGCGTCCAGTGCCACCTGTGGAATCGGAGAAAAGGATTTAACAGTAAGTACACAAATCCCTTTTTCTCCTTCATCCACTAGGTGGCACTGGAGATCTACAGTGGGGACGTCCCAGAGCTCCCATTACGGGCGGGACGGCGCTGAGATCCTTCCAACACTGCGCGGCCAAACTGTGAAGCTTGGGCCGCAAAAGTATCAAATCGATAGAATTTGATAAAGGTTCTTTGTCCGGACCAAGTGGCGGCCCTACACAATTGAAGAACCGAGACCCCTCGGGCAGCCGCCCACGAAGGACCTACTGAGCTTGTGGAGTGTGCCGTAATAGGCGAAGGAGGCACCTGTGATGCCGTCACATATGCCTGTCTGATTGTAAGGCGAATCCATCTGGCCAAAGCCCGTTTGGGGGCAGGCCAACCTCTTTCTGAGATGTCATAAAGTACAAATAGAGAATCGGTCTCTCACAGAAGCTGTTCTGGAAATGTAGATTCTGAGGGCCCGTACCACGTCCAGGTATTTAGAATCACTGGAATCCTCTGTAAACGCAGGAACCACAATGGGCTGGTTTATGTGGAAAGAGGACACCACTTTTGGTAGGAAATACGCCTTTGTCCGTAACTCTGCTCTGTCCTCGTGAAAAACAAGGAATGGTGGGCGACATGATAATGTGCTCAAATCTGAAACCCGCCTAGCTGAGGCTAAGGCCAGAAGAAGGACTGTCTTCCAGGTTAGGTATTTTAACTCCACTACCTCTAACGGTTCAAACAGTGGAGACTGTAGAAACGAGAGGACTAGATCGAGCTCCCATGGTGATGTAGGAGTCCGGAAGGGAGGTTGAATTCTCAACACTCCCTGAAAGAAAGTTTGCACCTGTGGCAGCAGGGCTAATTTTTTCTGGAAATAAATGGAAAGAGCAGAGACTTGGACTTTCAGGGATCCCAGGCGTAAACCTGCAGTAAGGCCCGCCTGGAGGAAGAGTAGAAGACGAGCCAATTTGAAAAATCTTGGTGATACGCTACGACTCTCACACCATGAAATGTACGCCCTCCATATACGATGGTAATGAATGGAGGTGACTTCCTTCCTAGCTCGTAACATAGTAGGAATCACTGCTGAAGGAATCCCAGCTCTTCTTAGGATTGTCCTCTCAGTAGCCAGGCCTTCAAATGAAGCCGCTGTAAGTCTGGATGGACGAAGGGACCTTGTGACAGCAGGTCGTGCTGCAGCGGTAGAGGCCATGGTTCGTCTACTAGTAGAGCTGTGAGCGTGGTGTACCACGACCTGCGAGGCCAGTCCGGTGCTATTAGAAGCACTGTGACTGATTCTCTGCGAATGCGTTGCAGAATTCGTGGTAACATTGGAAATGGCGGGAAGATGTAAACAAACTGGTAACGCCAAGGCATCGTCAGTGCATCTACCCCTTCCGCTGCTGGATCCCGCGTCCGTGCACAGTATCTCGGAAGCTGGTGGTTGTTGCGGGAGGCCATCAGGTCTATCTGAGGGCATCCCCACCGATGTATGAGTCTCTGGAAAACCTGTTGATGAAGCTTCCATTCTCCCTGGTGAATGTCGTGTCGACTGAGATAGTCGGCTTCCCAGTTCTCTACTCCCGGGATGAATACTGCCGAGATTGCTTGGAGGTGATCCTGCGCCCAGAGTAGTATCCGGCTGACCTCCTTCATTGCGGCGTGACTGCGTGTTCCTCCCTGTTTTTTTACATATGCTACTGCTGTAGCATTGTCGGATTGTACTCTGACTGCTTTGCTCCGAAGAAGATCCGAGGCCTCTAACAGAGCATTGTATATTGCTCTGAGTTCCAGAATGTTTATTGGAAGCAAAGCTTCCAGTGGAGACCACAGACCCTGGAATTGGTGTTCGAGCACGACTGCTCCCCAACCGCGGAGACTGGCATCCGTGGTGAGAACCGTCCAGTCCCATATTCTGAATCGCTTCCCCTGAAGGAGATTTCGGGAGGTGAGCCACCACGTCAATGAGAGGCGCGCCCGAGGAGATAGAGTGATTCTCCGATGGAGTGTGAGATGAGAACTTGACCACTGATGGAGTAGGCAGAGCTGGAATGGTCTTGAACGGAACCGACCGTACTGTATTGCTTCAAATGTTGCTACCATTTTTCCCAACAGGCGGATGCACAGAAACACTGTGACTCGTCTGTGTTGTAGCACTAATCGAACCAAGAGTTGAAGAGAAGTAATCTTGTCCTCTGGTAAGTAGATCTTCTGTTGTACCGTATCCAGTATCATTCCTAGGAACAGTAACCTCTGTGAGGGTTGGAGTTGAGATTTTTGATAGTTGAGCATCCAGCCGTGCTGTATCAGTATCTCCTGTGTGCGACTGATGTTGGATAGAAGGATGTCTGTAGATGGCGCCTTCAGAAGAAGGTCCTCGAGATATGGCACTACCGTGATCCCTTGGGATCTGAGGAGCTGCATCATAACAGCCATGATCTTTGTGAAGATCCGGGGTGCCGATGAAAGCCTGAACGGTAGCGCTTGAAATTGGAAGTGGTCGTCTCTGATGGCGAATCTTAGAAACGCCTGATGAGGCGGCCAAATTGGTATGTGCAGGTAAGTGTCCTTGATGTCTAGAGACACCAAGAACTCTTCCGGCTCCAAACCTGCTATGACTGATTGTAAAGATTCCATTCTGAACTTTACCACTCTCAGATAGGGGTTGAGGTGTTTGAGGTTCAGAATGGGTCGTGTGGAGCCGTCTGGCTTCGGTACGAGGAATAGGGTGGAATAAAAGCCCTGTGTTCTTTGTTCCAAGGGAACCGGGATAATTACTCCCATCCGACAGAGCTTTTGAACTGCCTGCAAAAGAGCTGCACCTTTGTCGAGAGAAGCTGCCAAACCGGTTGTGAAAAAACGGTTTGGAGGCTTCTTTTGAAAATCTATTTTGCATCCGTAGGTCACAGATTCTGTGACCCAAGCATCTTGACTGGAGAGACACCAGACCTGATGATAGAGACGCAGCCGAGCCCCCACCCTGGTGTCCCCTAAGTGGGGCTGAGGTGTGTCATGAAGAGGGTTTTGGAGCCGGCTTGGCATCCTGGTGTGCTGTAGAAGCGACACCTCTTCCCCGACCTCTGTATCCTCGGCCACTAGAAAGGCCAACTCTTAAACGCCCGTGGAATCTTGCCGTAGGGCGAAAGGACCGAAAGGATGGTCCCTGAAAGGGCCTCCTAGGAGGAGGGGCAGCAGAAGGTAAGAAAGATGATTCCCCCCCCCCCCCCCCCCCCGTGGCCTGGGAAATCATCTTGTCTAGTTCCGGCCCAAACAAAAACTCCCCCTGAAAGGGCAGAGCCTCCACTGCTCTTTTGGATTCTGCATCTGCCTGCCATTGGGCTCTGCGAGCCGAAATGGACAGAGCGGAGATGCAGGATGCCAATATACACACATCCGCAGAAGCCTCTATAAGATAAGCAGCGGCTTCTTTTATGTGGTCCGCTAAAGCCACTAACTCACCTGCCGCTGGATCATTACCAAGATTTTCGGAAATCTGGGTTGCCCAGGCCTCCATCGCTTTGTTCACCCAGCATCCCACTTGTGCAGGGCGTTGTACCAAACCCGCAGCCCTGTAGATGTTCTTAAGGGTGGCTTCCAGCTTCTTGTCGGAAGTCTCCTTCAACGAGGATGTTCCCGGGATAGGGAGGACTGTCTTCTTAGAGAGACGGGAGACCGATGGGTCCACTGAAGTCTCGCATAATTTTCTACTATCTGCAGGAAAAGGGTATGCAGTTAAGAATTTGTTGGAGGCCTGAAAACGTCTATCTGGATGAAGCCATGCGTCCTTTAAATGTTGGTCTAATTCCTCAGACACTGGAAAGGCAGCCGCCTGCCTGCGACGCTTACCAAACATTTGAGGGCGAGCTGGAAGACAAGCCTCGTCGTCTACTTTTAAGGTAGACTTAACCTTAGCAATGAGGTCTTCTAACCCCTGTGAAACCGGCTCAGGAGCTGGTTGTACTTGTAACATATCAATAGGGTCAGTGTCAGGACACTGTCCCTCCTCTAGAGGAGGCATGTCATTATCTGATCCATCTGCGTCAAATCTGTCAGTGAACAGACGGTTCTCATTAGACAAGGTGGGTGGAGCTATAGGATCCGCATCCCTAGGGATAAGGGCCCTGGTTAAAGATTCCACTGCCAAAGTTAATTCGGCCTGTTGAGACCTAGCAGTCTCTCTATCCTTATGTGACGCTGATAATTCAGCCGATAAATGGGAAATAACTTGTGTTAATTGTGAAGCCCAAACAGGTACCTCTTGCTGGGGTTCTGAAGTGTCTGTACACTCTGCACAGAACACAGATCCATCCACCTGCGGAGTGAATTTTGCCTGACATCTTTTACATGTCAGTCTCTTAGAAGAACCCCCAGCCATGTCACCACACACTTATGCAGACAGAAGGCAGTAAGAGAGAGAGAGCAAGCTGTATTGCAGATGGAAGGCAGGGAAAGGAGCACCCACGAGTCAGCACTGCGCCCAGGGTTAATGACACTACAGGGCTCTGACTATAATTTGAGCACAGCCTTTGCTGCTAGAAAAGACCTCTATCACCCCACTGTGTACACTCACAGATCCTGGGTGTAGAAGTCAGCGGTGGTTATGGAAACCTCTCTGATGCAGGACGCGGCAGAAGAGGAGCTCCGGAGCTGAAAATGGCGCCGGCTACGAGGAGAAACGCAGGGGACACTGGGAATTCCTCGGCCGCGCTAAGCTCCGCCCACCGCTATGGCGCGCTTTTTAGAAAAAAAAAGACGCGCTGTTTTAACCGCCCATTGCCCGGACTCCCCTGCTAGCGGGGAGCCGGGATATACATCCCCTGCCTGCTGGCCGGCGGCGGTGAGGCTGTGCGGACTGAGGCGCGGCCGCATGCAGCGGCGTCTAGTCACTCTGGGACGGCGGTCCCAGGAGCCGGGGACCCCCGTACAGACCGCAAGCAGTGGCGCTGGGGTCCCCCCCGGCAGCTCCCGCGACGCAGACAGGCAGTCGGCAGAAGCTGCCTGTCTGATCCTCAAGTGTGAACCGAGTAATAATCGAAAATAAAAAGAAAAATTTCTATTTGCCCTTAGAGGGCAAAACATTGCACCCAGCTCCCCGGGCACATTCTAAGACTGCCGGGCAGGGGGAAGTAGAGGGGAGGAGCTAGCCACAGTGTCATAATTTTTATAGTGCCCAAGCTCCTAGTGGTCGCCCTCTATTCCCACTGTAGATCTCCAGTGCCACCTAGTGGATGAAGGAGAAATATAGTGTGTGTTATGTACATATTGTGTGTACGTTGTATAAATATAGTGTGTGTTATGTACATATTGTGTGTATGTTGTGTACATATTGTATGTACATTGTGTGTATGATGGACCTTATTCTGGTTGGTTTGCAGCGCTGCGTGTCTGTTTAAGCCCGCCCGCTACTTGCTTTGCCGCCCACCCCCCTCGCCCGCACGGCTGTGAATGGATGTTTGCAGCCTAGGGGGCGAGGATCACATTATTCGATGGTTGCCGACCAATGATGTGGAGCATAAACGCAAAACCGATCCACCGCCCCACGCCCTGTTGTGTACGAGCGCCGGAACACTATTCGCCGTGGCTGCACGCACACAGCGCATGCACCGAAATACGCAGAATAAAAACATTGCGCTCCTGTGCGAATTCACATCAACCAGAATCAGGCCCATTGTGTGCAAGTAGTGCACATATACTGTGGTCCTGGGATCCCCTGTATTTCACAACCAGCACCGGCCCAAACAAGTTCCTCCAGCCAATGGTGGTAGAGGCAGATACAGTGGTACAATGTACAGATGCTTGGGATCGGCAAGGAGTATCCCCTGACTGGTCAGCCTGTGCATGGACCCCCCCCCCCCCGATGCCACAGGGAAGTGGGCACCAGGCTGATTGTATGGTTTAAAAAATAGATTAAAAATAAAGGTGTTTTGTTGTGGAACTACAAGTCCCAGCATGCAGGGCACGGGCCCGCTGGTGCATGTAGTTCTACAACAGAACATAAGATAAATAAACCTTTAATACATGGTACAGTCATTCGTACAGATGGAGCAGCTCCTGGTGATTTTATTGCCATCTGCCATCCACCAGAAGGGGGCACATGCGCACTCCTAAATCTGACGGAGCCCACCGCCACTCTCCACTGCTCCGTACCCCCCTCACCCTGCCTGTCTCCCTGCAGCAGGAGATTCGCTCCCCGCCGATGAGTGGCGTGAGCGTGTCCCCGTCAGAAGCAGCGCCCCCTGGGATTCCTGAGCTGGCTGAGAGGCACTACAACATTGGCCAGTATCGGTACCTGTGGAAGGAAATGATACTTCCCGAGGCCTCCGGTGTAATTCGCGTCCTCTCCGGTCCGTAGTAGGCATCCCACGTGTTAAAATAATAATACGCATATTGCAAACTATTTTAAAGGGAGAAGCCGTGTTTGTTTACATTTACGGCTCCTCCCCCAAACTGAGTGATTGGCTGCCCCCAGCCAAACCTGGAGGCCGCTTCTGATTGGCTATCGGACAACTAATGCCCCACTTCGGGGGAGGAGCCGTAAATGTAAACAAACACGGCTTCTCCTGTAACATGGTTGGCAATGTGTTTTCTTACTTTTATCTGTGGGATGCCTACTACGGAATGAAGAGGACGCGAACTACACCGGAGGCCTCGGGAAGTATCAGTTCCCTCCACAGGTACCCACTTGGATTTCTCCTGGAGAAGAAGATGGGCCAATGCTGGAATCCATAGGTAAGTATGTATGAATGATTGTAGTATGTATTCAATTTTTTATTTTACTATTTGTTATAAAATTACAAGTTCCACAATAGTTTTGAATCTATTTTTTACACAATACAATCAGCATGGTGCCCACCGCCCTAAGGCACCTGGGCTTCAGCCTGGAGGGGGGGCCTTTATCGGGGGGTCCCCATTCCCCATGCCTGGGCTGAACAGTCAGGGGGATTAATGGTTTGGCCAGGGGAACTTCCATAACAAGTTTTCCCCGACTGTGGCATTACCCTACTGGGGGACCCCTATTCATTTTGTCCGCTGTATTTACCAAGGACCTGCTCTTTGAGCCCAGGGCTGGTTATAGCTGTGCGGGGGACCCCACACCGTATTATTTTTACACAGAGAAGCCTGTACGGATCTGACTCGCGTGGTGGATCTGGCTGTTCCGTACGGGCTTCCGCCAAATACTCCCGGAAATTAAGGACTATTTTCTAGGTGTATTTTTAGATCAAATCAAATAAATTTTTACATACAATGAAGTGATTTGTATTCTTTCGATGGCGTATGCATTTATATTCCGGAATACGAATCCCTGTAGACTGGCCTTTTCAAATTCTGAAATGCGAATTTACGGCCATATCCGGGTAGGAATGGCTACGAATACGGCCATATCCGGGTAGGAATGGCTACGAATACGGCCATATCCGGGTAGGAATGGCTACGAATACGGCCATATCCGGGTAGGAATGGCTACGAATACGGCCATATCCGGGTAGGAATGGCTACGAATACGGCCATATCCGGGTAGGAATGGCTACGAATACGGCCATATCCGGGTAGGAATGGCTACGAATACGGCCATATCCGGGTAGGAATGGCTACGAATACGGCCATATCCGGGTAGGAATGGCTACGAATACGGCCATATCCGGGTAGGAATGGTGTGTGTATATAGGTAGTGTGTACGTTGTGTACATATAGGCCCCTATTCTGCTCCGCACGCAGCTAGTCTGCGTTCGCACGGGGACCGATGTTTCTTTAGTGCGCATTTCTACCCACGGCGAACGGTGCCCGCACCCAACATAGCGGGTGGGCTGCTCATTAGCATATGGGAACGCCCTTGGTAATGGGGCCGTGACGCGGGTGCGGGGAGCTGACATCTCCCATTTCCGTCCCAGCGGGCATGCATACGATGTGTACATGTTGTGTGTATTGTGGCAGGTATAGTATATTTTCACATGGAAGTAATGTGGAAGATCCAGTCCAGGTTTTAGCGCAGCAGCACCTGTGGCTTCCTAATAAAAGTGTTTCCAGGGCAGGAGGCCATTGCTCCTGATGGTGGGATATCTGCCCAAGTGATAGGCCGGGTGTGAGCTATGGTAGGGACCACTGGAGCTTCCAGAAAATGTTGTACTATGCTGGGACACCTGTATGCTGCAATGCTACAATTCGTCGTGTGCTGTGACCTGTTCTGTGGTCTGTAATAGGATATGTGATGTGTGTATACTGTGTGACCGCGGCTGTATCTGTACACGGAATGCTGTGTTACAGTGTCAGTAATATGATATGTGATGTGTGTATACTGTGTGACCGCGGCTGTATCTGTATACAGAATGCTGTATTACAGTGTCTGTAATATGATATGTGGTGTGTGTATACTGTGTGACCGCGGCTGTATCTGTACACGGAATACTATGTTACAGTGTCAGTAATATGATATATGGTGTGTGTATACTGTGTGACCGCGGCTGTATCTGTATACGGAATGCTGCGGTACAGTGTTAGTAATATGATATGTGATGTGTGTATACTGTGTGACCGCGGCTGTATCTGTATACGGAATGCTGTGTTACAGTGTCAGTAATATGATATGTGGTGTGTGTATACTGTGTGACAGCGGCTGTATCTGTATACGGAATGCTGTGTTACAGTGTCAGTAATATGATATGTGGTGTGTGTATACTGTGTGTGACCGCGGCTGTATCTGTATACGGAATGCTGTGTTACAGTGTTAGTAATATGATATGTGATGTGTGTATACTGTGTGACCGCGGCTGTATCTGTATACGGAATGCTGTGTTACAGTGTCAGTAATATGATATGTGGTGTGTGTATACTGTGTGACAGCGGCTGTATCTGTATACGGAATGCTGTGTTACAGTGTCAGTAATATGATATGTGGTGTGTGTATACTGTGTGACCGCGGCTGTATCTGTATACGGAATGCTGTGTTACAGTGTCAGTAATATGACATGTGGTGTGTGTATACTGTGTGTGACCGCGGCTGTATCTGTATACGGAATGCTGTGTTACAGTGTTAGTAATATGATATGTGATGAGTGTATACTGTGTGTGACCGCGGCTGTATCTGTATACGGAATGCTGTGTTACAGTGTTAGTAATATGATATGTGATGTGTGTATACTGTGTGTGACCGCGGCTGTTTCTGTATACGGAATGCTGCGTTACAGTGTCAGTAATATGATATGTGGTGTGTGTATACTGTGTGTGACCGTGGCTGTATCTGTATACGGAATGCTGTGTTACAGTGTCAGTAATATGATATGTGGTGTGTGTGTATACTGTGTGACCGCGGCTGTATCTGTATACGGAATGCTGTGTTACAGTGTCAGTAATATGATATGTGGTGTGTGTATACTGTGTGACAGCGGCTGTATCTGTATACGGAATGCTGTGTTACAGTGTCAGTAATATGATATATGGTGTGTGTATACTGTGTGACCGCGGCTGTATCTGTATACGGAATGCTGCGGTACAGTGTTAGTAATATGATATGTGATGTGTGTATACTGTGTGACCGCGGCTGTATCTGTATACGGAATGCTGTGTTACAGTGTCTGTAATAGGATATGTGGTGTGTGTATACTGTGTGACAGCGGCTGTATCTGTACACGGAATACTATGTTACAGTGTCAGTAATATGATATGTGGTGTGTGTATACTGTGTGACCGCGGCTGTATCTGTATACGGAATGCTGCGGTACAGTGTTAGTAATATGATATGTGATGTGTGTATACTGTGTGACCGCGGCTGTATCTGTATACGGAATGCTGTGTTACAGTGTCAGTAATATGATATGTGGTGTGTGTATACTGTGTGACAGCGGCTGTATCTGTATACGGAATGCTGTGTTACAGTGTCAGTAATATGATATGTGGTGTGTGTATACTGTGTGTGACCGCGGCTGTATCTGTATACGGAATGCTGTGTTACAGTGTTAGTAATATGATATGTGATGTGTGTATACTGTGTGACCGCGGCTGTATCTGTATACGGAATGCTGTGTTACAGTGTCAGTAATATGATATGTGGTGTGTGTATACTGTGTGACAGCGGCTGTATCTGTATACGGAATGCTGTGTTACAGTGTCAGTAATATGATATGTGGTGTGTGTATACTGTGTGACCGCGGCTGTATCTGTATACGGAATGCTGTGTTACAGTGTCAGTAATATGACATGTGGTGTGTGTATACTGTGTGTGACCGCGGCTGTATCTGTATACGGAATGCTGTGTTACAGTGTTAGTAATATGATATGTGATGAGTGTATACTGTGTGTGACCGCGGCTGTATCTGTATACGGAATGCTGTGTTACAGTGTTAGTAATATGATATGTGATGTGTGTATACTGTGTGTGACCGCGGCTGTTTCTGTATACGGAATGCTGCGTTACAGTGTCAGTAATATGATATGTGGTGTGTGTATACTGTGTGTGACCGTGGCTGTATCTGTATACGGAATGCTGTGTTACAGTGTCAGTAATATGATATGTGGTGTGTGTGTATACTGTGTGACCGCGGCTGTATCTGTATACGGAATGCTGTGTTACAGTGTCAGTAATATGATATGTGGTGTGTGTATACTGTGTGACAGCGGCTGTATCTGTATACGGAATGCTGTGTTACAGTGTCAGTAATATGATATGTGGTGTGTGTATACTGTGTGACCGCGGCTGTATCTGTATACGGAATGCTGTGTTACAGTGTCAGTAATATGACATGTGGTGTGTGTATACTGTGTGTGACCGCGGCTGTATCTGTATACGGAATGCTGTGTTACAGTGTTAGTAATATGATATGTGATGAGTGTATACTGTGTGTGACCGCGGCTGTATCTGTATACGGAATGCTGTGTTACAGTGTTAGTAATATGATATATGGTGTGTGTATACTGTGTGTGACCGCGGCTGTATCTGTATACGGAATGCTGTGTTACAGTGTCAGTAATATGATATGTGGTGTGTGTATACTGTGTGTGTGACAGCGGCTGTATCTGTATACGGAATGCTGTGTTACAGTGTCAGTAATATGATATGTGGTGTGTGTATACTGTGTGTGTGACAGCGGCTGTATCTGTATACGGAATGCTGTGTTACAGTGTCAGTAATATGATATGTGGTGTGTATGTACTGTGTGTGACCGTGGCTGTACCTGTACACGGAATGCTGTGTTACAGTGTCAGTAATATGATATGTGATGTGTGTATACTGTGTGTGACAGCGGCTGTATCTGTATACGGAATGCTGTGTTACAGTGTCAGTAATATGATATGTGGTGATGTGTGTATACTGTGTGTGACAGCGGCTGTATCTGTATACGGAATGCTGTGTTACAGTGTCAGTAATATGATATGTGGTGTGTATACTGTGTGACCGCGGCTGTATCTGTATACGGAATGCTGTGTTACAGTGTCAGTAATATGATATGTGGTGTGTGTATACTGTCTGTGTGACAGCGGCTGTATCTGTATACGGAATGCTGTGTTACAGTGTCAGTAATATGATATGTGGTGTGTATGTACTGTGTGTGACCGTGGCTGTACCTGTACACGGAATGCTGTGTTACAGTGTCAGTAATATGATATGTGATGTGTGTATACTGTGTGTGACAGCGGCTGTATCTGTACACGGAATGCTGTGTTACAGTGTCAGTAATATGATATGTGGTGTGTATGTACTGTGTGTGACCGTGGCTGTACCTGTACACGGAATGCTGTGTTACAGTGTCAGTAATATGATATGTGATGTGTGTATACTGTGTGTGTGACAGCGGCTGTATCTGTACACGGAATGCTGTGTTACAGTGTCAGTAATATGATATGTGGTGTGTGTATACTGTGTGTGACCGCGGCTGTATCTGTATACAGAATGCTGTGTTACAGTGTCAGTAATATGATATGTGGTGTGTGTATACTGTGTGACCGCGGCTGTATCTGTATACGGAATGCTGCGTTACAGTGTCAGTAATATGATATGTGGTGTGTATACTGTCTGTGTGACAGCGGCTGTATCTGTATACGGAATGCTGTGTTACAGTGTCAGTAATATGATATGTGGTGTGTGTATACTGTGTGTGTGACCGTGGCTGTACCTGTACACGGAATGCTGTGTTACAGTGTCTGTAATAGGATATGTGGTGTGTGTATACTGTGTGTGACCACGGCTGTATCTGTATATGGAATGCTGTGTTACAGTGTCTGTAATAGGATATGTGGTGTGTGTATACTGTGTGTGACCGCGGCTGTATCTGTATACGGAATGCTGTGTTACAGTGTCAGTAATATGATATGTGGTGTGTGTATACTGTGTGTGTGACAGCGGCTGTATCTGTATAGGGAATGCTGTGTTACAGTGTCTGTAATAGGATATGTGGTGTGTGTATACTGTGTGTGACCGCGGCTGTATCTGTATACGGAATGCTGTGTTACAGTGTCAGTAATATGATATGTGGTGTGTGTATACTGTGTGTGTGACAGCGGCTGTATCTGTATAGGGAATGCTGTGTTACAGTGTCTGTAATAGGATATGTGGTGTGTGTATACTGTGTGTGACCGCGGCTGTATCTGTATACGGAATGCTGTGTTACAGTGTCAGTAATATGATATGTGGTGTGTGTATACTGTGTGTCTGACAGCGGCTGTATCTGTACACGGAATGCTGTGTTACAGTGTCTGTAATAGGATATGTGGTGTATGTATACTGTGTGTGACCGCGGCTGTATCTGTATAGGGAATGCTGCGTTACAGTGTCAGTAATATAATATGTGATGTGTGTATAGTGTGACCGCGGCTGTATCTGTATACGGAATGCTGTGTTACAGTGTCAGTAATATGATATGTGATGTGTGTATACTGCGTGTGACAGTGGCTGTATACAGATGGAGCCGGCCTGGTCTTTGCAGGGGATGGCGGAAGAATCGCCAGCTGCCATCCCCCGCCAGCCGATCTGCGAAAGGGGACGTGCGCGCACGAGATTCGTGCATCCCCTTCCTACAGCGCTTTCCCCGGGTCCCCGCCGGCATGTATACGGAATGCTGTGTTACAGTGTCTGTAATATTATATGTGATGTGTTCATACTGTGTGTGTGACAGCGGCTGTATCTGTATACGGAATGCTGTGTTACAGTGTCAGTAATATGATATGTGGTGTGTGTATACTGTGTGTGACAGCGGCTGTATATGTATACAGAATGCTGTGTTAGTGTCAGTAATATGATATGTGATGTGTGTACACTGTGTGTGACAGCGGCTGTACCTGTATACGGAATGCTGTGTTACAGTGTCAGTAATATATGTGGTGTGTGTATACTGTGTGTGACAGCGGCTGTATCTATATATGGAATGTTACATTGCAGTGTCAGTAATATGATATGTGGTGTGTGTATACTGTGTGTGACAGCAGCTGTATCTGTATACGGAATGCTTTGTTACAGTGTCAGTAATATGATATGTGGTGTGTGTATACTGTGTGACAGCTGCTGTATCTGTATACGGAATGCTTTGTTACAGTGTCTGTAATATGATATGTGGTGTGTGTATACTGTGTGTGTGACAGCGGCTGTATCTGTATACGGAATGTTACATTGCAGTGTCAGTAATATGATATGTGATGTGTATATACTGTGCGGCTGTATCTGTATACGGAATGTTACATTGCAGTGTCAGTAATATGATATGTGATGTGTGTATACTGTGTGACTGCGGCTGTATCTGTATACGGAATGTTACATTGCAGTGTCAGTAATATGATATGTGGTGTGTGTATACTGTGTGTGTGACAGCGGCTGTATCTGTATACGGAATGCTGCGGTACAGTGTCAGTAATATGATATGTGGTGTATATACTGTGTGTGTGACAGCGGCTGTATCTGTATACGGAATGTTACATTGCAGTGTCAGTAATATGATATGTGATGTGTATATACTGTGCGGCTGTATCTGTATACAGAATGTTACATTGCAGTGTCAGTAATATGATATGTGATGTGTGTATACTGTGTGACTGCGGCTGTATCTGTATACGGAATGTTACATTGCAGTGTCAGTAATATGATATGTGGTGTGTGTATACTGTGTGTGTGACAGCGGCTGTATCTGTATACGGAATGCTGCGGTACAGTGTCAGTAATATGATATGTGGTGTGTATACTGTGTGACCGCGGCTGTATCTGTATACGGAATGCTGATTTACAGTGTCTGTAATATAATATGTGGTCTGTGTATACTGTGTGTGACCGCGGCTGTATCTGTATACGGAATGCTGTGTTACAGTGTCAGTAATATGATATGTGGTGTGTGTATACTGTGTGTGTGACAGCGGCTGTATCTGTATACGGAATGCTGTGTTACAGTGTCAGTAATATGATATGTGGTGTGTGTATACTGTGTGTGTGACAGCGGCTGTATCTGTATACGGAATGTTACATTGCAGTGTCAGTAATATGATATGTGATGTGTGTATACTGTGTGACTGCGGCTGTATCTGTATACGGAATGCTGTGTTACAGTGTCAGTAATATATGTGGTGTGTGTGTGACAACAGCTGTATCTGTATACGGAATGCTGTGTTACAGTGTCAGTAATATGATATTTGGTGTGTGTATACTGTGTCAGAGGCTGTATCTGTATACGAAATGCTGTGTTAAAGTGTCTGTAATATGATATGTGGTGTGTGTATACTGTGTGTGTGACAGCGGCTGTATCTGTATACGGAATGTTACATTGCAGTGTCAGTAATATATGTGATGTGTGTATACTGTGTGACTGCGGCTGTATCTGTATACGGAATGTTACATTGCAGTGTCAGTAATATGATATGTGGTGTGTGTATGCTGTGTGACAGCGGCTGTATCTGTATACGGAATGCTGCATTACAGTGTCACTAATATGATATGTGGTGTGTGTATACTGTGTGTGTGACTGCGGCTGTATCTGTATACGGAATGTTACATTGCAGTGTCAGTAATATGATATGTGATGTGTGTATACTGTGTGTGTGAGACAGTGGCTGTATCTGTATACAAAATGCTGTGTTACAGTGTCAGTAATATGATATGTGATGTGTGTATACTGTGTGTGTGACAGCGGCTGTACCTGTATGTGGAATGCTGTGTTACAGTGTCTGTAATAGGATATGTGGTGTGTATACTGTGTGTGTGACAGCGGCTGTACCTGTATACAGAATGCTGTGTTACAGTGTCAGTAATATGATATGTGGTGTGTGTATACTGTGTGTGACAGCGGCTGTACCTGTATACGGAATGTTACATTGCAGTGTCTGTAATATGATATGTGGTGTGTATATACTGCGTGTGTGACCGCGGCAGTATATGTATACAGAATGCTGCGTTACAGTGTCAGTAATATGATATGTGATGTTTGTATATTGTGTGTGAACACGGCTGTATCTGTATACGGAATGCTGTGTTACAGTGTCTGTAATAGGATATGTGGTGTGTATACTGTGTGTGTGACAGCGGCTGTATCTGTACACGGAATGCTGTGTTACAGTGTCAGTAATATGATATGTGGTGTGTGTGTATACTGTGTGACCGCGGCTGTATCTGTATACAGAATGCTGTATTACAGTGTCTGTAATATGATATATGGTGTGTGTATACTGTGTGTGACTGCGGCTGTATCTGTATACGGAATGCTGTGTTACAGTGTCAGTAATATGATACGTGGTGTGTACAGTAGGAGCAAGTTTCATCTTTGCTCCTTTGGCCATGGCTAGCCATGGCTATTCTATTGTTCTCAGCTGCAATACGTATTGTATTGCAGCTGAGAACAATAGAATAGCCATGGCTAGCCATGACCAAAGGAGCAAAGATGAAACTTGCTCCTACTGTATATACTGCGTGTGTGACCGCGGCAGTATATGTATACAGAATGCTGCGTTGCAGTGTCAGTAATATGATATGTGATGTTTGTATATTGTGTGTGACCACGGCTGTATCTGTACACGGAATGCTGTGTTACAGTGTCTGTAATAGGATATGTGGTGTGTATACTGTGTGTGTGACAGCGGCTGTATCTGTATACGGAATGTTACATTGCAGTGTCAGTAATATGATATGTGATGTGTATATACTGTGCGGCTGTATCTGTATACAGAATGTTACATTGCAGTGTCAGTAATATGATATGTGATGTGTGTATACTGTGTGACTGCGGCTGTATCTGTATACGGAATGTTACATTGCAGTGTCAGTAATATGATATGTGGTGTGTGTATACTGTGTGTGTGACAGCGGCTGTATCTGTATACGGAATGCTGCGGTACAGTGTCAGTAATATGATATGTGGTGTGTATACTGTGTGACCGCGGCTGTATCTGTATACGGAATGCTGATTTACAGTGTCTGTAATATAATATGTGGTCTGTGTATACTGTGTGTGACCGCGGCTGTATCTGTATACGGAATGCTGTGTTACAGTGTCAGTAATATGATATGTGGTGTGTGTATACTGTGTGTGTGACAGCGGCTGTATCTGTATACGGAATGCTGTGTTACAGTGTCAGTAATATGATATGTGGTGTGTGTATACTGTGTGTGTGACAGCGGCTGTATCTGTATACGGAATGTTACATTGCAGTGTCAGTAATATGATATGTGATGTGTGTATACTGTGTGACTGCGGCTGTATCTGTATACGGAATGCTGTGTTACAGTGTCAGTAATATATGTGGTGTGTGTGTGACAACAGCTGTATCTGTATACGGAATGCTGTGTTACAGTGTCAGTAATATGATATTTGGTGTGTGTATACTGTGTCAGAGGCTGTATCTGTATACGAAATGCTGTGTTAAAGTGTCTGTAATATGATATGTGGTGTGTGTATACTGTGTGTGTGACAGCAGCTGTATCTGTATACGGAACGCTGTGTTACAGTGTCAGTAATATGATATGTGGTGTGTGTATACTGTGTCAGAGGCTGTATCTGTATACGAAATGCTGTGTTAAAGTGTCTGTAATATGATATGTGGTGTGTGTATACTGTGTGTGTGACAGCGGCTGTATCTGTATACGGAATGTTACATTGCAGTGTCAGTAATATGATATGTGATGTGTGTATACTGTGTGACTGCGGCTGTATCTGTATACGGAATGTTACATTGCAGTGTCAGTAATATGATATGTGGTGTGTGTATGCTGTGTGACAGCGGCTGTATCTGTATACGGAATGCTGCATTACAGTGTCACTAATATGATATGTGGTGTGTGTATACTGTGTGTGTGACTGCGGCTGTATCTGTATACGGAATGTTACATTGCAGTGTCAGTAATATGATATGTGATGTGTGTATACTGTGTGTGTGAGACAGTGGCTGTATCTGTATACAAAATGCTGTGTTACAGTGTCAGTAATATGATATGTGATGTGTGTATACTGTGTGTGTGACAGCGGCTGTACCTGTATGTGGAATGCTGTGTTACAGTGTCTGTAATAGGATATGTGGTGTGTATACTGTGTGTGTGACAGCGGCTGTACCTGTATACAGAATGCTGTGTTACAGTGTCAGTAATATGATATGTGGTGTGTGTATACTGTGTGTGACAGCGGCTGTACCTGTATACGGAATGTTACATTGCAGTGTCTGTAATATGATATGTGGTGTGTATATACTGCGTGTGTGACCGCGGCAGTATATGTATACAGAATGCTGCGTTACAGTGTCAGTAATATGATATGTGATGTTTGTATATTGTGTGTGAACACGGCTGTATCTGTATACGGAATGCTGTGTTACAGTGTCTGTAATAGGATATGTGGTGTGTATACTGTGTGTGTGACAGCGGCAGTATCTGTACACGGAATGCTGTGTTACAGTGTCAGTAATATGATATGTGGTGTGTGTGTATACTGTGTGACCGCGGCTGTATCTGTATACAGAATGCTGTATTACAGTGTCTGTAATATGATATATGGTGTGTGTATACTGTGTGTGACTGCGGCTGTATCTGTATACGGAATGCTGTGTTACAGTGTCAGTAATATGATACGTGGTGTGTACAGTAGGAGCAAGTTTCATCTTTGCTCCTTTGGCCATGGCTAGCCATGGCTATTCTATTGTTCTCAGCTGCAATACGTATTGTATTGCAGCTGAGAACAATAGAATAGCCATGGCTAGCCATGACCAAAGGAGCAAAGATGAAACTTGCTCCTACTGTATATACTGCGTGTGTGACCGCGGCAGTATATGTATACAGAATGCTGCGTTACAGTGTCAGTAATATGATATGTGATGTTTGTATATTGTGTGTGACCACGGCTGTATCTGTACACGGAATGCTGTGTTACAGTGTCTGTAATAGGATATGTGGTGTGTATCCTGTGTGTGTGACAGCGGCTGTATCTGTATACGGAATGTTACATTGCAGTGTCAGTAATATGATATGTGATGTGTGTATGCTGTGTGACTGCGGCTGTATCTGTATACGGAATGTTACATTACAGTGTCAGTAATATGATATGTGGTGTGTGTGACAGCGGCTGTATCTGTATACGGAATGCTGTGTTACAGTGTCTGTAATATGATATGTGGTGTGTGTATACTGTGTGTGTGACCGCGGCTGTATCTGTATACGGAATGCTGCATTACAGTGTCACTAATATGATATGTGGTGTGTGAATACTGCGTGTGTGACAGCGGCTGTATCTGTATACCGAATGCTGTGTTACAGTGTCTGTAATATGATATGTGATGTGTGTGTACTGTGTGACCACGGCTGTATCTGTATACGGAATGCTGTGTTACAGTGTCAGTAATATAATATGTGGTGTGTGTATACTGTGTGACAGCGGCTGTATCTGTATACGGAATGCTGTGTTACAGTGTCAGTAATATGATATGTGGTGTGTGTATACTGTGTGTGTGACCGTGGCTGTACCTGTACACGGAATGCTGTGTTACAGTGTCTGTAATAGGATATGTGGTGTGTGTATACTGTGTGTGACCACGTCTGTATCTGTATATGGAATGCTGTGTTACAGTGTCTGTAATAGGATATGTGGTGTGTGTATACTGTGTGTGACCGCGGCTGTATCTGTATACGGAATGCTGTGTTACAGTGTCAGTAATATGATATGTGGTGTGTGTATACTGTGTGTGTGACAGCGGCTGTATCTGTATAGGGAATGCTGTGTTACAGTGTCTGTAATAGGATATGTGGTGTGTGTATACTGTGTGTGACCGCGGCTGTATCTGTATACGGAATGCTGTGTTACAGTGTCAGTAATATGATATGTGGTGTGTGTATACTGTGTGTGTGACAGCGGCTGTATCTGTATAGGGAATGCTGTGTTACAGTGTCTGTAATAGGATATGTGGTGTGTGTATACTGTGTGTGACCGCGGCTGTATCTGTATACGGAATGCTGTGTTACAGTGTCAGTAATATGATATGTGGTGTGTGTATACTGTGTGTCTGACAGCGGCTGTATCTGTACACGGAATGCTGTGTTACAGTGTCTGTAATAGGATATGTGGTGTATGTATACTGTGTGTGACCGCGGCTGTATCTGTATAGGGAATGCTGCGTTACAGTGTCAGTAATATAATATGTGATGTGTGTATAGTGTGACCGCGGCTGTATCTGTATACGGAATGCTGTGTTACAGTGTCAGTAATATGATATGTGATGTGTGTATACTGCGTGGGTACTTATGTATTATCTGGGCTCCCATGTTAAATGCACCCTATTTTTTTCATACCCCTACTATCCAACTACGCATGGAGTTGATTTTATATAGTGTGGCGAGCGCAGCGAGCCACCGTGCCCGAAGCGTGGCGAGCGCAGCGAGCCCCGCGAGGGGACGCGGTCTCATAAGAAAAACGGGAGCCCAGATATTACATAAGTACCACTGCGTGTGACAGTGGCTGTATACAGATGGAGCCGGCCTGGTCTTTGCAGGGGATGGCGGAAGAATCGCCAGCTGCCATCCCCCGCCAGCTGATCTGCGAAAGGGGACGTGCGCGCACGAGATTCGTGGATCCCCTTCCTACAGCGCTTCCCCCGGGTCCCCGCCGGCATGTATACGGAATGCTGTGTTACAGTGTCTGTAATATTATATGTGATGTGTTCATACTGTGTGTGTGACAGCGGCTGTATCTGTATACGGAATGCTGTGTTACAGTGTCAGTAATATGATATGTGGTGTGTGTATACTGTGTGTGACAGCGGCTGTATATGTATACAGAATGCTGTGTTAGTGTCAGTAATATGATATGTGATGTGTGTACACTGTGTGTGAAAGCGGCTGTACCTGTATACGGAATGCTGTGTTACAGTGTCAGTAATATATGTGGTGTGTGTATACTGTGTGTGACAGCGGCTGTATCTATATATGGAATGTTACATTGCAGTGTCAGTAATATGATATGTGGTGTGTGTATACTGTGTGTGACAGCAGCTGTATCTGTATACGGAATGCTTTGTTACAGTGTCAGTAATATGATATGTGGTGTGTGTATACTGTGTGACAGCTGCTGTATCTGTATACGGAATGCTTTGTTACAGTGTCTGTAATATGATATGTGGTGTGTGTATACTGTGTGTGTGACAGCGGCTGTATCTGTATACGGAATGTTACATTGCAGTGTCAGTAATATGATATGTGATGTGTATATACTGTGCGGCTGTATCTGTATACAAAATGTTACATTGCAGTGTCAGTAATATGATATGTGATGTGTGTATACTGTGTGACTGCGGCTGTATCTGTATACGGAATGTTACATTGCAGTGTCAGTAATATGATATGTGGTGTGTGTATACTGTGTGTGTGACAGCGGCTGTATCTGTATACGGAATGCTGCGGTACAGTGTCAGTAATATGATATGTGGTGTGTATACTGTGTGTGTGACAGCGGCTGTATCTGTATACGGAATGTTACATTGCAGTGTCAGTAATATGATATGTGATGTGTATATACTGTGTGGCTGTATCTGTATACAGAATGTTACATTGCAGTGTCAGTAATATGATATGTGATGTGTGTATACTGTGTGACTGCGGCTGTATCTGTATACGGAATGTTACATTGCAGTGTCAGTAATATGATATGTGGTGTGTGTATACTGTGTGTGTGACAGCGGCTGTATCTGTATACGGAATGCTGCGGTACAGTGTCAGTAATATGATATGTGGTGTGTATACTGTGTGACCGCGGCTGTATCTGTATACGGAATGCTGATTTACAGTGTCTGTAATATAATATGTGGTCTGTGTATACTGTGTGTGACCGCGGCTGTATCTGTATACGGAATGCTGTGTTACAGTGTCAGTAATATGATATGTGGTGTGTGTATACTGTGTGTGTGACAGCGGCTGTATCTGTATACGGAATGCTGTGTTACAGTGTCAGTAATATGATATGTGGTGTGTGTATACTGTGTGTGTGACAGCGGCTGTATCTGTATACGGAATGTTACATTGCAGTGTCAGTAATATGATATGTGATGTGTGTATACTGTGTGACTGCGGCTGTATCTGTATACGGAATGCTGTGTTACAGTGTCAGTAATATATGTGGTGTGTGTGTGACAACAGCTGTATCTGTATACGGAATGCTGTGTTACAGTGTCAGTAATATGATATTTGGTGTGTGTATACTGTGTCAGAGGCTGTATCTGTATACGAAATGCTGTGTTAAAGTGTCTGTAATATGATATGTGGTGTGTGTATACTGTGTGTGTGACAGCAGCTGTATCTGTATACGGAACGCTGTGTTACAGTGTCAGTAATATGATATGTGGTGTGTGTATACTGTGTCAGAGGCTGTATCTGTATACGAAATGCTGTGTTAAAGTGTCTGTAATATGATATGTGGTGTGTGTATACTGTGTGTGTGACAGCGGCTGTATCTGTATACGGAATGTTACATTGCAGTGTCAGTAATATGATATGTGATGTGTGTATACTGTGTGACTGCGGCTGTATCTGTATACGGAATGTTACATTGCAGTGTCAGTAATATGATATGTGGTGTGTGTATGCTGTGTGACAGCGGCTGTATCTGTATACGGAATGCTGCATTACAGTGTCACTAATATGATATGTGGTGTGTGTATACTGTGTGTGTGACTGCGGCTGTATCTGTATACGGAATGTTACATTGCAGTGTCAGTAATATGATATGTGATGTGTGTATACTGTGTGTGTGAGACAGTGGCTGTATCTGTATACAAAATGCTGTGTTACAGTGTCAGTAATATGATATGTGATGTGTGTATACTGTGTGTGTGACAGCGGCTGTACCTGTATGTGGAATGCTGTGTTACAGTGTCTGTAATAGGATATGTGGTGTGTATACTGTGTGTGTGACAGCGGCTGTACCTGTATACAGAATGCTGTGTTACAGTGTCAGTAATATGATATGTGGTGTGTGTATACTGTGTGTGACAGCGGCTGTACCTGTATACGGAATGTTACATTGCAGTGTCTGTAATATGATATGTGGTGTGTATATATTGCGTGTGTGACCGCGGCAGTATATGTATACGGAATGCTGTGTTACAGTGTCTATAATAGGATATGTGGTGTGTATACTGTGTGTGTGACAGCGGCTGTATCTGTACACGGAATGCTGTGTTACAGTGTCAGTAATATTATATGTGGTTTGTGTGTATACTGTGTGACCGCGGCTGTATCTGTATACAGAATGCTGTGTTACAGTGTCAGTAATATGATATGTGGTGTGTGTATACTGTATGTGTGACAGCGGCTGTACCTGTATACGGAATGCTGTATTACAGTGTCTGTAATATGATATATGGTGTGTGTATACTGTGTGTGACTGTGGCTGTATCTGTATACGGAATGCTGTGTTACAGTGTCAGTAATATGATACGTGGTGTGTATATACTGCGTGTGTGACCGCGCCTGTATATGTATACAGAATGCTGGGTTAGTGTCTGTAATATGATATGTGATGTTTGTATATTGTGTGTGACCACGGCTGTATCTGTACACGGAATGCTGTGTTACAGTGTCTGTAATAGGATATGTGGTGTGTATACTGTGTGTGTGACAGCGGCTGTATCTGTATACGGAATGTTACATTGCAGTGTCAGTAATATGATATGTGATGTGTGTATGCTGTGTGACTGCGGCTGTATCTGTATACGGAATGTTACATTACAGTGTCAGTAATATGATATGTGGTGTGTGTGACAGCGGCTGTATCTGTATACGGAATGCTGTGTTACAGTGTCAGTAATATAATATGTGGTCTGTGTATACTGTGTGTGACCGCGGCTGTATCTGTATACGGAATGCTGCATTACAGTGTCACTAATATGATATGTAATGTGTGAATACTGTGTGTGTGACAGCGGCTGTATCTGTATACCGAATGCTGTGTTACAGTGTCTGTAATATGATATGTGATGTGTGTATACTGTGTGACCGTGGCTGTATCTGTATACGGAATGCTGTGTTACAGTGTCAGTAATATGATATGTGGTGTGTGTATACTGTGTGACAGCGGCTGTATCTGTACACGGAATGCTGTGTTACAGTGTCAGTAATATGATATGTGGTGTGTGTATACTGTGTGTGTGACCGTGGCTGTATCTGTACACGGAATGCTGTGTTACAGTGTCTGTTATAGGATATGTGGTGTGTGTATACTGTGTGTGACCACGGCTGTATCTGTATACGGATTGCTGTGTTACAGTGTCTGTAATAGGATATGTGGTGTGTGTATACTGTGTGTGACCGCGGCTGTATCTGTATACGGAATGCTGTGTTACAGTGTCAGTAATATGATATGTGGTGTGTGTATACTGTGTGTGTGACAGCGGCTGTATCTGTATAGGGAATGCTGTGTTACAGTGTCTGTAATAGGATATGTGGTGTGTATACTGTGTGTGTGACAGCGGCTGTATCTGTATACGGAATGTTACATTGCAGTGTCAGTAATATGATATGTGATGTGTGTATGCTGTGTGACTGCGGCTGTATCTGTATACGGAATGTTACATTACAGTGTCAGTAATATGATATGTGGTGTGTGTGACAGCGGCTGTATCTGTATACGGAATGCTGTGTTACAGTGTCAGTAATATAATATGTGGTCTGTGTATACTGTGTGTGACCGCGGCTGTATCTGTATACGGAATGCTGCATTACAGTGTCACTAATATGATATGTAATGTGTGAATACTGTGTGTGTGACAGCGGCTGTATCTGTATACCGAATGCTGTGTTACAGTGTCTGTAATATGATATGTGATGTGTGTATACTGTGTGACCGCGGCTGTATCTGTATACGGAATGCTGTGTTACAGTGTCAGTAATATGATATGTGGTGTGTGTATACTGTGTGACAGCGGCTGTATCTGTACACGGAATGCTGTGTTACAGTGTCAGTAATATGATATGTGGTGTGTGTATACTGTGTGTGTGACCGTGGCTGTATCTGTACACGGAATGCTGTGTTACAGTGTCTGTTATAGGATATGTGGTGTGTGTATACTGTGTGTGACCACGGCTGTATCTGTATACGGATTGCTGTGTTACAGTGTCTGTAATAGGATATGTGGTGTGTGTATACTGTGTGTGACCGCGGCTGTATCTGTATACGGAATGCTGTGTTACAGTGTCAGTAATATGATATGTGGTGTGTGTATACTGTGTGTGTGACAGCGGCTGTATCTGTATAGGGAATGCTGTGTTACAGTGTCTGTAATAGGATATGTGGTGTGTGTATACTGTGTGTGACCGCGGCTGTATCTGTATACGGAATGCTGTGTTACAGTGTCAGTAATATGATATGTGGTGTGTGTGTATACTGTGTGTGTGACAGCGGCTGTATCTGTACACGGAATGCTGTGTTACAGTGTCTGTAATAGGATATGTGGTGTGTGTATACTGTGTGTGACCGCGGCTGTATCTGTATAGGGAATGCTGCGTTACAGTGTCAGTAATATGATATGTGATGTGTGTATACTGTGTGACCGCGGCTGTATCTGTATAGGGAATGCTGTGTTACAGTGTCAGTAATATGATATGTGATGTGTGTATACTGCGTGTGACAGTGGCTGTATACAGATGGAGCCGGCGTGGTCTTTGCAGGGGATGGCGGAAGAATCGCCAGCTGCCATCCCCCGCCAGCCGATCTGCGAAAGGGGACGTGCGCGCACGAGATTCGCGCATCCCCTTCCGACAGCGCTTCCCCCGGGTCCCCGCCGGCATGTATACGGAATGCTGTGTTACAGTGTCAGTAATATGATATGTGGTGTGTGTATACTGTGTGTGACAGCGGCTGTATATGTATACAGAATGCTGTGTTAGTGTCAGTAATATGATATGTGATGTGTGTACACTGTGTGTGACAGCGGCTGTACCTGTATACGGAATGCTGTGTTACAGTGTCAGTAATATGATATGTGGTGTGTGTATACTGTGTGTGTGACAGCGGCTGTACCTGTATACGGAATGCTGTGTTACAGTGTCAGTAATATGATATGTGATGTGTGTACACTGTGTGTGACAGCGGCTGTACCTGTATACGGAATGCTGTGTTACAGTGTCAGTAATATGATATGTGGTGTGTGTATACTGTGTGTGTGACAGCGGCTGTACCTGTATACGGAATGCTGTGTTACAGTGTCAGTAATATATGTGATGTGTGTATACTGTGTGACTGCGGCTGTATCTGTACACGGAATGCTGTGTTACAGTGTCAGTAATATATGTGGTGTGTGTATACTGTGTGTGACAGCGGCTGTATCTATATATGGAATGTTACATTGCAGTGTCAGTAATATGATATGTGGTGTGTGTATACTGTGTGTGACAGAAGCTGTATCTGTATACGGAATGCTGTGTTACAGTGTCAGTAATATGATATGTGGTGTGTGTATACTGTGTGACAGCTGCTGTATCTGTATACGGAATGCTGTGTTACAGTGTCTGTAATATGATATGTGGTGTGTGTATACTGTGTGTGTGACAGCGGCTGTATCTGTATACGGAATGTTACATTGCAGTGTCAGTAATATGATATGTGATGTGTATACTGTGTGACCGCGGCTGTATCTGTATACGGAATGCTGATTTACAGTGTCTGTAATATAATATGTGGTCTGTGTATACTGTGTGTGACCGCAGCTGTATCTGTATACGGAATGCTGCATTACAGTGTCAGTAATATGATATGTGGTGTGTGTATACTGTGTGTGTGACAGCGGCTGTATCTGTATACGGAATGCTGTGTTACAGTGTCAGTAATATGATATGTGATGTGTGTATACTGTGTGACTGCGGCTGTATGCTGTGTTACAGTGTCAGTAATATATGTGGTGTGTGTATGACAACGGCTGTATCTGTATACGCTGTGTTACAGTGTCAGTAATATGATATGTGATGTGTGTATACTGTGTGACTGCGGCTGTATGCTGTGTTACAGTGTCAGTAATATATGTGGTGTGTGTGTGACAACGGCTGTATCTGTATACGGAATGCTGTGTTACAGTGTCAGTAATATGATATGTGGTGTGTGTATACTGTGTGTGTGACAGCAGCTGTATCTGTATACGGAACGCTGTGTTACAGTGTCAGTAATATGATATGTGGTGTGTGTATACTGTGTCAGAGGCTGTATCTGTATACGAAATACTGTGTTAAAGTGTCTGTAATATGATATGTGGTGTGTGTATACTGTGTGTGTGACAGCGGCTGTATCTGTATACGGAATGTTACATTGCAGTGTCAGTAATATGATATGTGATGTGTGTATACTGTGTGACTGCGGCTGTATCTGTATACGGAATGTTACATTGCAGTGTCAGTAATATGATATGTGGTGTGTGTATGCTGTGTGACTGCGGCTGTATCTGTATACGGAATGCTGTGTTACAGTGTCTGTAAAATGATATGTGGTGTGTGTGACAGCGGCTGTATCTGTATACGGAATGCTGCATTACAGTGTCAGTAATATGATATGTGATGTGTGTATACTGTGTGTGTGAGACAGCGGCTGTATCTGTATACGGAATGTTACATTGCAGTGTCAGTAATATGATATGTGGTGTGTGTATACTATGTGTGTGACAGCGGCTGTACCTGTATACGGAATGCTGTGTTACAGTGTCAGTAATAGGATATGTGGTGTGTATACTGTGTGTGTGTGACAGCGCCTGTAGCTTTATACGGAATGCTGTATTACAGTGTCTGTAATATGATATATGGTGTGTGTATACTGTGTGTGTGACAGCGGCTGTACCTGTATACGGAATGCTGTGTTAGTGTCAGTAATATGATATGTGGTGTGTGTATACTGTGTGTGTGACCGCGGCTGTATATGTATACGGAATGCTGTGTTACAGTGTCAGTAATATGATATGTGGTGTGTGTATACTTTGTGTGTGACAGCGGCTGTATCTGTATGCAGAATGCAATGTTACAGTGTCAGTAATATGATATGTGGTGTGTGTATACTGTGTGTGTGACAGCGGCTGTATGTATACGGAATGTTACATTGCAGTGTCTTAAATATGATATGTGGTGTGTATACTGTGTGTGTGTGTGACAGCGGCTGTATCTGTATACGGAATGCTGTGTTACAGTGTCTGTAATATGATATGTGGTGTGTATACTGTGTGTGTGTGTGACAGCGGCTGTATCTGTATACAGAATGCTGCGTTACAGTGTCAGTAATATGATATGTGATGTGTGTATACTGTATATGACTGCGGCTGTATCTGTACACGGAATGCTGTGTTACAGTGTCTGTAATAGGATATGTGGTGTGTATACTGTGTGTGTGACAGCGGCTGTACCTGTATACGGAATGCTGTGCTACAGTGTCAGTAATATGATATGTGGTGTGTGTATACTGTGTGTGTGTGACAGCGGCTGTATCTGTATATGGAATGCTGTTAGTGTCAGTAATATGATATGTGATGTGTGTATACTGCGTGTGACAGTATCTGTATATGAAATGCTGTGTTACAGTGTCTGTAATATGATATGTGGTGTGTGTATACTGTGTGTGTGACCGCGGCTGTATATGTATACGGAATGCTGTGTTACAGTGTCAGTAATATGATATGTGGTGTGTGTATACTTTGTGTGTGACAGCGGCTGTATCTGTATGCAGAATGCAATGTTACAGTGTCAGTAATATGATATGTGGTGTGTGTATACTGTGTGTGTGACAGCGGCTGTATGTATACGGAATGTTACATTGCAGTGTCTTAAATATGATATGTGGTGTGTATACTGTGTGTGTGTGTGACAGCGGCTGTATCTGTATACGGAATGCTGTGTTACAGTGTCTGTAATATGATATGTGGTGTGTATACTGTGTGTGTGTGTGACAGCGGCTGTATCTGTATACAGAATGCTGCGTTACAGTGTCAGTAATATGATATGTGATGTGTGTATACTGTATATGACTGCGGCTGTATCTGTACACGGAATGCTGTGTTACAGTGTCTGTAATAGGATATGTGGTGTGTATACTGTGTGTGTGACAGCGGCTGTATCTGTATACGGAATGCTGTGTTACAGTGTCTGTAATATGATATGTGGTGTGTATACTGTGTGTGTGTGTGACAGCGGCTGTATCTGTATACAGAATGCTGCGTTACAGTGTCAGTAATATGATATGTGATGTGTGTATACTGTATATGACTGCGGCTGTATCTGTACACGGAATGCTGTGTTACAGTGTCTGTAATAGGATATGTGGTGTGTATACTGTGTGTGTGACAGCGGCTGTACCTGTATACGGAATGCTGTGCTACAGTGTCAGTAATATGATATGTGGTGTGTGTATACTGTGTGTGTGTGACAGCGGCTGTATCTGTATATGGAATGCTGTTAGTGTCAGTAATATGATATGTGATGTGTGTATACTGCGTGTGACAGTATCTGTATATGAAATGCTGTGTTACAGTGTCTGTAATATGATATGTGGTGTGTGTATACTGTGTGTGTGACAGCGGCTGTACCTGTATACGTAATGTTACATTGCAGTGTCTGTAATATGATATTTGGTGTGTATATACTGCGTGTGTGACCGCGCCTGTATATGTATACAGAATGCTGTTAGTGTCAGTAATATGATATGTGATGTGTGTATACTGCGTGTGACAGTATCTGTATATGAAATGCTGTGTTACAGTGTCTGTAATATGATATGTGGTGTGTGTATACTGTGTGTGTGACAGCGGCTGTACCTGTATACGTAATGTTACATTGCAGTGTCAGTAATACACACACACCTGCTGTATCCTTCTATCTATAGTGTTCACTCTAGGATATTTTTAGGGCAGGGCACTATTTCCAATGGGGGTATATAAAAAAATTGCACACTGCACTAGGATTATGCCCTTTATATATTACATTTATATTACACATTATGGTACAGATCGTAATGCCTCTTACACATTATACCACACACCATAATACCCATTACTCATGATGGCATACACCGAAAGTTCTCAGCAGCATGTCAGTGTGGTGGGGGGCAGCGTAAGTGGGCACAGTGCCACACAAAAAAAGGGCAGGGTGCATTCTGAGGTTCTACAAACAGGCAGGGTGCAGCACCCTGAAAACAAATCTTAGAGGGAACACTAATCTCCATACATAACTAATATACATACATACACATTGATATATATGCTGGAGAGAGAGAGAGTGAGAGACAGAGAGAGAGAGAAATGTGGATGCGTTTCCACTCGAAACAAAAAACAAGCTAGTGCCCTACTATTAAAGCATTGCCTAGCTTGTTTTATGTTCCGAGCGCCACCGGATCCACATTCCTGCATTTAGTGGTTTATGCCACTTATTCCGCTACCACCAACAAATCAAATATATATTATAAACATGTATACACCGTGAGAGAAACGCTAAGCCCGGGAGATGTAGGTGTATGACCCACACACGTATGACTCACCCATATGGCCCAGTCGGGACCCAGGAATATAGGGATCTCTCCCGGGCACTACCCCAGGTCCCAGGATGGCAAAGATGGTCTCCTCCTCCGCCGTCAGCACCTCCTCTGCGGAGCCGTTCTGCGTAGAGTGAGGAACCCGCGCCAGCTTCTCCTTGGTCCGTCTCTTAAAGTCATTCCAGCGTTTCTGGACTTCCTGCGCGGTGCGCTTCCAGTTGGTGATGGCGTTGATCTTGGCGGCGATGCCCTCCCACACACGGCGCCGCTCTGCCACACTGAGGCGACGGCTTTGTGCGCCATACAGCATAGAATAGTGCGCCCGCACTTCTCGGATGAGGATCTGGTTCTCCTCATAGGAAAACCGGGGTTTCCGAAGACGCGTCACTTCCTCCGTGTCGCCGGACATGGCGAGAGCATTCACAATGGCCTCCAGGGTTCAGGCTGAGCAAGATGGAGAAGAGAGAGAGATTACAGATGTGCGTAGCAGCTACACAACCAAGGGTCAGGGTAAGGTCAAGGACTCGCGCCAGCAACCAGAGGTCTCGCGCACGGCAACCAACGGTCTCGCGCTCGGCAACCAACGGTCTCGCGCCCGGCAACCCAATGTCTCGCGCCCGACAACCCGAGGTCTCGCGCCCGACAACCCGAGGTCTCGCGCCCGACAACCCGAGGTCTCGCGCCCGACAACCCGAGGTCTCGCGCCCGACAACCCGAGGTCTCGAGCCCGACAACCCGAGGTCTCGCGCCCGACAACCCGAGGTCTCGCGCCTGACAACCCGAGGTCTCATGTACGCGCTCTCACCCTCCGCTGCAGTGACAGTGTGTATTACTGAGAGGTATAACTACACAGCATACGCGCTCTCACCCTCCGCAGCAGTGACAGTGTGTATTACTGAGAGGTATAACTACACGGCATACCCGCTCCCACCCTCCACAGCAGTGACTGTGTATTACTGAGAGGTATAACTACACAGTATACCCGCAGTGACAGTGTGTATTACTGAGAGGTATAACTACACGGCATACGCGCTCTCACCCTCCGCAGCAGTGACAGTGTGTATTACTGAGAGGTATAACTACACAGAATACCCGCTCTCACCCTCCGCAGCAGTGACAGTGTATTACTGAGAGGTATAACTACAGAGCATACGCGCTTTTACCCTCTGCAGCCGTGACAGTGTGTATTACTGAGAGGTATAACTACAGAGCATACGCGCTCTCACCCTCCGCAGCAGTGACAGTGTGTATTACTGAGAGGTATAACTACAGAGCATACGCGCTCTCACCCTCCGCAGCAGTGACAGTGTGTATTACTGAGAGGTATAACTACACAGAATACCCGCTCTCACCCTCCGCAGCAGTGACAGTGTATTACTGAGAGGTATAACTACAGAGCATACGCGCTTTTACCCTCTGCAGCCGTGACAGTGTGTATTACTGAGAGGTATAACTACACAGCATACGTGCTCCCACCCTCCGCAGCAGTGACAGTGTGAATTACTGAGAGGTATAACTACAGAGCATACCTGCTCCCACCCTCCGCAGCAGTGACTGTGTATTACTGAGAGGTATAACTACACAGCATACGTGCTCTCACCCTCCGCAGCAGTGACTGTGTATTACTGAGAGGTATAACTACAGAGCATACGCGCTCTTACAATCTGCAGCCGTGACAATGTGTATTACTGAGAGGTATAACTACACAGCATACGTGCTCCCACCCTCCGCAGCAGTGACAGTGTGTATTACTGGGAGGTATAACTACAGAGCATACGCGCTCTCACCCTCCGCAGCAGTGACAGTGTGTATTACTGAGAGGTATAACTACAGAGCATACACGCTCTCACCCTCCGCAGCAGTGACAGTGTGTATTACTGAGAGGTATAATATACACAGCATACGCGCTCTCACCCTTCGTATTACTGAGAGGTATAATATACACAGCATACGCGCTCTCATCCTCCGCAGCAGTGACAGTTTGTATTACTGAGAGGTATAACTACAGAGCATACGCGCTCTTACCCTCTGCAGCCGTGACAGTGTGTATTACTGAGAGGTATAACTACAGAGCATACGCGCTCTTACCCTCTGCAGCAGTGACAGTGTGTATTACTGAGAGGTATAACTACACGGCATACGTGCTCTCACCCTCCGCAGCAGTGACTGTGTATTACTGAGAGGTATAACTACAGAGCATACGCGCTCTTACCCTCCGCAGCAGTGACAGTGTGTATTACTGAGAGGTATAACTACAGAGCATACGCGCTCTTACCCTCTGCAGCAGTGACAGTGTGTATTACTGAGAGGTATAATATACACAGCATACGCGCTCTCACCCTCCGCATTACTGAGAGGTATAATATACACAGCATACGCGCTCTCACCCTCCGCATTACTGAGAGGTATAATATACACAGCATACGCGCTCTCACCCTCCGCATTACTGAGAGGTATAATATACACAGCATACGCGCTCTCATCCTACGCAGCAGTGACACTTTGTATTACTGAGAGGTATAACTACAAGGCATACGCACTCTCACCCTCCGCAGCAGTGACAGTGTGTATTACTGAGAGGTATAATTACACGGCATACGCTCTCTCACCCTCTGCAGCCGTGACAGTGTGTATTACTGAGAGGTACAACTACACAGCATACGTGCTCCCACCCTCCGCAGCAGTGACAGTGTGTATTACTGAGAGGTATAACTACACGGCATACGCGCTCTCACCCTCCGCAGCAGTGACAGTGTGTATTACTTAGAGGTATAACTACATGGCATACGCGCTCTCACCCTCCGCAGAAGTGACAGTGTGTATTACTGAGAGGTATAACTACAGAGCATACGCGCTCTCACCCTCCGCAGCAGTGAGTGTGTATTACTGAGAGGTATAATTACACAGCATACGCGCTCTCACCCTCCGCAGCAGTGACAGTGTGTATTACTGAGAGGTATGACTACAGAGCATACGCGCTCCCACCCTCCGCAGCAGTGACAGTGTGTATTACTGAGAGGTATAACTACACGGCATATGCACTCTCACCCTCCGCAGCAGTGACAGTGTGTATTACTGAGAGGTATAACTACAGAGCATACACGCTCTCACCCTCCGCAGCAGTGACAGTGTGTATTACCGAGAGGTATAATTACACAGCATACGCGCTCTCACCCTCAGCGGCAGTGACAGTGCGTATTACTGAGAGGTATAACTACACGGCATACGCGCTCTCACCCTCAGCGGCAGTGACAGTGTGTATTACTGAGAGGTATAACTACACGGCATACGCGCTCTCACCCTCCGCAGCAGTGACAGTGTGTATTACTGAGAGGTATAACTACAGAGCATACGCGCTCCCACCCTCCGTAGCAGTGACTGTGTATTACTGAGAGGTATAACTACACAGCATATGTGCTCTCACCCTCCGCAGCAGTGACAGTGTGTATTACTGAGAGGTATAACTACACGGCATACACGCTCTCACCCTCCGCAGCAGTGACAGTGTGTATTACTAAGAGGTATAACTACACGGCATACGCGCTCTCACCCTCCGCAGCAGTGACAGTGTGTATTACTGAGAGGTATAACTACAGAGCATACGCGCTCTCAACCTCCGCAGCAGTGACATTGTGTATTACTGAGAGGTATAACTACACGGCATACGCGCTCTCACCCTCCGCAGCAGTGACATTGTGTATTACTGAGAGGTATAATATACACGGCATACGCGCTCTCACCCTCCGCAGCCGTGACAGTGTGTATTACTGAGAGGTATAACTACAGAGCATACGCGCTCTCACCCTCCGCAGCAGTGACAGTGTGTATTACTGAGAGGTATAACTACAGAGCATACGCGCTCTCACCCTCCGCAGCAGTGACAGTGTGTATTACTGAGAGGTATAACTACACGGCATACACGCTCTCACCCTCAGCGGCAGTGACCGTGTGTATTACTGAGAGGTATAATATACACGGCATACGCGCTCTAACCCTCAGCGGCAGTGACAGTGTGTATTACTGAGAGGTATAACTACACGGCATACACGCTCTCACCCTCCGCAGCAGTGACAGTGTGTATTACTGAGAGGTATAACTACACGGCATACGCGCTCTCACCCTCCGCAGCAGTGACAGTGTGTATTACTAAGAGGTATAACTACACGGCATACGCGCTCTCACCCTCCGCAGCAGTGACATTGTGTATTACTGAGAGGTATAACTACAGAGCATACGCGCTCTCACCCTCCGCAGCAGTGACATTGTGTATTACTGAGAGGTATAACTACAGAGCATACGTGCTCTCACCCTCCGCAGCAGTGACAGTGTGTATTACTGAGAGGTATAACTACAGAGCATACGAGCTCTCACCCTCCGCAGCAGTGACAGTGTGTATTACTGAGAGGTATAACAACACGGCATACACGCTCTCACCCTCAGCGGCAGTGACAGTGTGTATTACTGAGAGGTATAATATACACGGCATACGCGCTCTAACCCTCAGCGGCAGTGACAGTGTGTATTACTGAGAGGTATAACTACACGGCATACACGCTCTCACCCTCAGCGGCAGTGACAGTGTGTATTACTGAGAGGTATAACTACACGGCATACGCGCTCTCACCCTCCGCAGCAGTGACATTGTGTATTACTGAGAGGTATAACTACAGAGCATACGCGCTCTCACCCTCCGCAGCAGTGACAGTGTGTATTACTGAGAGGTATAATTACACATCATACGCGCTCTCACCCTCCGCAGCAGTGACAGTGTGTATTACTGAGAGGTATAACTACAGAGCATACGCGCTCCCACACTCCGCAGCAGTGACAGTGTGTATTACTGAGAGGTATAACTACACGGCATACGCGCTCTCACCCTCCGCAGCAGTGACAGTGTGTATTACTGAGAGGTATAACTACACAGCATACACGCTCTCACCCTCCGCAGCAGTGACATTGTGTATTACTGAGAGGTATAACTACAGAGCATACGTGCTCTCACCCTCCGCAGCAGTGACAGTGTGTATTACTGAGAGGTATAACTACAGAGCATACGAGCTCTCACCCTCCGCAGCAGTGACAGTGTGTATTACTGAGAGGTATAACAACACGGCATACACGCTCTCACCCTCAGCGGCAGTGACAGTGTGTATTACTGAGAGGTATAATATACACGGCATACGCGCTCTAACCCTCAGCGGCAGTGACAGTGTGTATTACTGAGAGGTATAACTACACGGCATACACGCTCTCACCCTCAGCGGCAGTGACAGTGTGTATTACTGAGAGGTATAACTACACGGCATACGCGCTCTCACCCTCCGCAGCAGTGACATTGTGTATTACTGAGAGGTATAACTACAGAGCATACGCGCTCTCACCCTCCGCAGCAGTGACAGTGTGTATTACTGAGAGGTATAATTACACATCATACGCGCTCTCACCCTCCGCAGCAGTGACAGTGTGTATTACTGAGAGGTATAACTACAGAGCATACGCGCTCCCACACTCCGCAGCAGTGACAGTGTGTATTACTGAGAGGTATAACTACACGGCATACGCGCTCTCACCCTCCGCAGCAGTGACAGTGTGTATTACTGAGAGGTATAACTACACAGCATACACGCTCTCACCCTCCGCAGCAGTGACATTGTGTATTACTGAGAGGTATAAGTACACGGCATACGCGCTCTCACCCTCCGCAGCAGTGACAGTGTGTATTACTGAGAGTTATAATTACACGGCATACGCGCTCTCACCCTCCGCAGCAGTGACAGTGTGTATTACTGAGAGGTATAATTACAGAACATACGCGCTCTCACCCTCCGCAGCAGTGACTGTGTGTATTACTGAGAGGTATAATTACAGAACATACGCACTCTCACCCTCCGCAGCAGTGACTGTGTATTACTGAGAGGTATAACTACACAGCATACCCGCTCTCACCCTCCGCAGCCGTGACAGTGTGTATTACTGAGAGGTATAACTACACGGCATATGTGCTCCCACCCTCCGCAGCAGTGACAGTGTGTATTACTGAGAGGTATAACTACACGGCATACGCGCTCTCACCCTCCGCAGCAGTGACAGTGTGTATTACTGAGAGGTACAACTACAGAGCATACGCGCTCTCACCCTCCGCAGCAGTGACAGTGTGTATTACTGAGAGGTATAATTACACAGCATACGCGCTCTTACCCTCTGCAGCCGTGACAGTGTGTATTACTGAGAGGTATAATTACACGGCATACGCGCTCTCACCCTCCACAGCAGTGACAGTGTGTATTACTGAGAGGTATAACTACAGAGCATACGCGCTCTCACCCTCCGCAGCAGTGACAGTGTGTATTACTGAGAGGTATAACTACATGGCATACACGCTCTCACCCTCCACAGCAGTGACAGTGTGTATTACTGAGAGGTATAACTACAGAGCATACGCGCTCTCACCCTCCACAGCAGTGACAGTGTGTATTACTGAGAGGTATAACTACAGAGCATACGCGCTCTCACCCTCCGCCGCAGTGACAGTATGTATCGCTGAGAGGTATAACTACAGAGCATACGCGCTCTCACCCTCCGCAGCAGTGACAGTGTGTATCACTGAGAGGTATAACTACACGGCATACGCGCTCTCACCCTCCGCAGCAGTGACATTGTGTATTACTGAGAGGTATAACTACACGGCATACGCGCTCTTACCCTCTGCAGCCGTGACAGTGTGTATTACTGAGAGGTATAATATACACAGCATACACGCTCTCATCCTCCGCAGCAGTGACAGTGTGTATTACTGAGAGGTATAAGTACACGGCATACGCGCTCTCACCCTCCGCAGCAGTGACAGTGTGTATTACTGAGAGGTATAATTACACGGCATACGCGCTCTCACCCTCCGCAGCAGTGACAGTGTGTATTACTGAGAGGTATAATTACACGGCATACACGCTCTCACCCTCAGCAGCAGTGACAGTGTGTATTACTGAGAGGTATAAGTACACGGCATACGCGCTCTCACCCTCCGCAGCAGTGACAGTGTGTATTACTGAGAGGTATAACTACACGGCATACGCGCTCTCACCCTCCGCAGCAGTGACAGTGTGTATTACTGAGAGGTATAACTACACGGCATACGCGCTCTCACCCTCCGCAGCAGTTACAGTGTGTATTACTGAGAGGTATAACTACAGAGCATACGCGCTCTTACCCTCTGCAGCCGTGACAGTGTGTATTACTGAGAGGTATAATATACACAGCATACACGCTCTCATCCTCCGCAGCAGTGACAGTGTGTATTACTGAGAGGTATAAGTACACGGCATACGCGCTCTCACCCTCCGCCGCAGTGACAGTATGTATCGCTGAGAGGTATAACTACAGAGCATACGCGCTCTCACTCTCCGCAGCAGTGACAGTGTGTATCACTGAGAGGTATAACTACACGGCATACGCGCTCTCACCTTCCGCAGCAGTGACATTGTGTATTACTGAGAGGTATAACTACACGGCATACGCGCTCTCACCCTCCGCAGCAGTGACATTGTGTATTACTGAGAGGTATAACTACAGAGCATACGCGCTCTCACCCTCCGCAGCAGTGACAGTATGTATCGCTGAGAGGTAGAACTACAGAGCATACGCGCTCTCACCCTCCGCAGCAGTGACAGTGTGTATCACTGAGAGGTATAACTACACGGCATACGCGCTCTCACCCTCCGCAGCAGTGACTGTGTATTACTGAGAGGTATAACTACAGAGCATACGCGCTTTTACCCTCTGCAGCCGTGACAGTGTGTATTACTGAGAGGTATAACTACACAGCATACGTGCTCCCACCCTCCGCAGCAGTGACTGTGTATTACTGAGAGGTATAACTACACAGCATACGTGCTCCCACCCTCCGCAGCAGTGACAGTGTGTATTACTGGAAGGTATAACTACAGAGCATACGCGCTCTCACCCTCCGCAGCAGTGACAGTGTGTATTACTGAGAGGTATAACTACAGAGCATACACGCTCTCACCCTCCGCAGCAGTGACAGTGTGTATTACTGAGAGGTATAATATACACAGCATACGCGCTCTCACCCTCCGCATTACTGAGAGGTATAATATACACAGCATACGCGCTCTCACCCTTCGTATTACTGAGAGGTATAATATACACAGCATACGCGCTCTCATCCTCCGCAGCAGTGACAGTGTGTATTACTGAGAGGTATAACAACACGGCATACACGCTCTCACCCTCAGCGGCAGTGACAGTGTGTATTACTGAGAGGTATAATATACACGGCATACGCGCTCTAACCCTCAGCGGCAGTGACAGTGTGTATTACTGAGAGGTATAACTACACGGCATACACGCTCTCACCCTCAGCGGCAGTGACAGTGTGTATTACTGAGAGGTATAACTACACGGCATACGCGCTCTCACCCTCCGCAGCAGTGACATTGTGTATTACTGAGAGGTATAACTACAGAGCATACGCGCTCTCACCCTCCGCAGCAGTGACAGTGTGTATTACTGAGAGGTATAATTACACATCATACGCGCTCTCACCCTCCGCAGCAGTGACAGTGTGTATTACTGAGAGGTATAACTACAGAGCATACGCGCTCCCACACTCCGCAGCAGTGACAGTGTGTATTACTGAGAGGTATAACTACACGGCATACGCGCTCTCACCCTCCGCAGCAGTGACAGTGTGTATTACTGAGAGGTATAACTACACAGCATACACGCTCTCACCCTCCGCAGCAGTGACATTGTGTATTACTGAGAGGTATAAGTACACGGCATACGCGCTCTCACCCTCCGCAGCAGTGACAGTGTGTATTACTGAGAGTTATAATTACACGGCATACGCGCTCTCACCCTCCGCAGCAGTGACAGTGTGTATTACTGAGAGGTATAATTACAGAACATACGCGCTCTCACCCTCCGCAGCAGTGACTGTGTGTATTACTGAGAGGTATAATTACAGAACATACGCACTCTCACCCTCCGCAGCAGTGACTGTGTATTACTGAGAGGTATAACTACACAGCATACCCGCTCTCACCCTCCGCAGCCGTGACAGTGTGTATTACTGAGAGGTATAACTACACGGCATATGTGCTCCCACCCTCCGCAGCAGTGACAGTGTGTATTACTGAGAGGTATAACTACACGGCATACGCGCTCTCACCCTCCGCAGCAGTGACAGTGTGTATTACTGAGAGGTACAACTACAGAGCATACGCGCTCTCACCCTCCGCAGCAGTGACAGTGTGTATTACTGAGAGGTATAATTACACAGCATACGCGCTCTTACCCTCTGCAGCCGTGACAGTGTGTATTACTGAGAGGTATAATTACACGGCATACGCGCTCTCACCCTCCACAGCAGTGACAGTGTGTATTACTGAGAGGTATAACTACAGAGCATACGCGCTCTCACCCTCCGCAGCAGTGACAGTGTGTATTACTGAGAGGTATAACTACATGGCATACACGCTCTCACCCTCCACAGCAGTGACAGTGTGTATTACTGAGAGGTATAACTACAGAGCATACGCGCTCTCACCCTCCACAGCAGTGACAGTGTGTATTACTGAGAGGTATAACTACAGAGCATACGCGCTCTCACCCTCCGCCGCAGTGACAGTATGTATCGCTGAGAGGTATAACTACAGAGCATACGCGCTCTCACCCTCCGCAGCAGTGACAGTGTGTATCACTGAGAGGTATAACTACACGGCATACGCGCTCTCACCCTCCGCAGCAGTGACATTGTGTATTACTGAGAGGTATAACTACACGGCATACGCGCTCTCACCCTCCGCAGCAGTGACATTGTGTATTACTGAGAGGTATAACTACACAGCATACTCGCTCTCACCCTCCGCAGCAGTGACAGTGTGTATTACTGAGAGGTATAACTACAGAGCATACGCGCTCTCACCCTCCGCAGCAGTGACAGTATGTATCGCTGAGAGGTATAACTACAGAGCATACGCGCAGTGACAGTGTGTATTACTGAGAGGTATAATATACACGGCATACGCGCTCTCACCCTCCGCAGCAGTGACAGTGTGTATTACTGAGAGGTATAATTACACGGCATACACGCTCTCACCCTCAGCGGCAGTGACCGTGTGTATTACTGAGAGGTATAATATACACGGCATACGCGCTCTAACCCTCAGCGGCAGTGACAGTGTGTATTACTGAGAGGTATAAGTACACGGCATACGCGCTCTCACCCTCCGCAGCAGTGACAGTGTGTATTACTGAGAGGTATAACTACACGGCATACGCGCTCTCACCCTCCGCAGCAGTGACAGTGTGTATTACTGAGAGGTATAACTACACGGCATACGCGCTCTCACCCTCCGCAGCAGTGACAGTGTGTATTACTGAGAGGTATAACTACAGAGCATACGCGCTCTTACCCTCTGCAGCCGTGACAGTGTGTATTACTGAGAGGTATAATATACACAGCATACACGCTCTCATCCTCCGCAGCAGTGACAGTGTGTATTACTGAGAGGTATAAGTACACGGCATACGCGCTCTCACCCTCCGCAGCAGTGACAGTGTGTATTACTGAGAGGTATAATTACACGGCATACGCGCTCTCACCCTCCGCAGCAGTGACAGTGTGTATTACTGAGAGGTATAATTACACGGCATACACGCTCTCACCCTCAGCAGCAGTGACAGTGTGTATTACTGAGAGGTATAAGTACACGGCATACGCGCTCTCACCCTCCGCAGCAGTGACAGTGTGTATTACTGAGAGGTATAACTACACGGCATACGCGCTCTCACCCTCCGCAGCAGTGACAGTGTGTATTACTGAGAGGTATAACTACACGGCATACGCGCTCTCACCCTCCGCAGCAGTTACAGTGTGTATTACTGAGAGGTATAACTACAGAGCATACGCGCTCTTACCCTCTGCAGCCGTGACAGTGTGTATTACTGAGAGGTATAATATACACAGCATACACGCTCTCATCCTCCGCAGCAGTGACAGTGTGTATTACTGAGAGGTATAAGTACACGGCATACGCGCTCTCACCCTCCGCCGCAGTGACAGTATGTATCGCTGAGAGGTATAACTACAGAGCATACGCGCTCTCACTCTCCGCAGCAGTGACAGTGTGTATCACTGAGAGGTATAACTACACGGCATACGCGCTCTCACCTTCCGCAGCAGTGACATTGTGTATTACTGAGAGGTATAACTACACGGCATACGCGCTCTCACCCTCCGCAGCAGTGACATTGTGTATTACTGAGAGGTATAACTACAGAGCATACGCGCTCTCACCCTCCGCAGCAGTGACAGTATGTATCGCTGAGAGGTAGAACTACAGAGCATACGCGCTCTCACCCTCCGCAGCAGTGACAGTGTGTATCACTGAGAGGTATAACTACACGGCATACGCGCTCTCACCCTCCGCAGCAGTGACTGTGTATTACTGAGAGGTATAACTACAGAGCATACGCGCTTTTACCCTCTGCAGCCGTGACAGTGTGTATTACTGAGAGGTATAACTACACAGCATACGTGCTCCCACCCTCCGCAGCAGTGACTGTGTATTACTGAGAGGTATAACTACACAGCATACGTGCTCCCACCCTCCGCAGCAGTGACAGTGTGTATTACTGGAAGGTATAACTACAGAGCATACGCGCTCTCACCCTCCGCAGCAGTGACAGTGTGTATTACTGAGAGGTATAACTACAGAGCATACACGCTCTCACCCTCCGCAGCAGTGACAGTGTGTATTACTGAGAGGTATAATATACACAGCATACGCGCTCTCACCCTCCGCATTACTGAGAGGTATAATATACACAGCATACGCGCTCTCACCCTTCGTATTACTGAGAGGTATAATATACACAGCATACGCGCTCTCATCCTCCGCAGCAGTGACAGTGTGTATTACTGAGAGGTATAACTACAGAGCATACGCGCTCTTACCCTCTGCAGCAGTGACAGTGTGTATTACTGAGAGGTATAACTACACGGCATACGTGCTCTCACCCTCCGCAGTAGTGACTGTGTATTACTGAGAGGTATAACTACAGAGCATACGCGCTCTTACCCTCTGCAGCAGTGACAGTGTGTATTACTGAGAGGTATAATATACACAGCATACGCGCTCTCACCCTCCGCATTACTGAGAGGTATAATATACACAGCATACGCGCTCTCACCCTTCGTATTACTGAGAGGTATAATATAAACAGCATACGCGCTCTCACCCTCCGCATTACTGAGAGGTATAATATACACAGCATACACGCTCTCATCCTCCGCAGCAGTGACACTTTGTATTACTGAGAGGTATAACTACACGGCATACGCGCTCTCACCCTCCCCAGCAGTGACAGTGTGTATTACTGAGAGGTATAATTACACGGCATACACGCTCTCACCCTCCGCAGCAGTGACAGTGTGTATTACTGAGAGGTATAACTACAGAGCATACGTGCTCTCACCCTCCGCAGCAGTGACAGTGTGTATTACTGAGAGGTATAATTACACAGCATACGCGCTCTCACCCTCCGCAGCAGTGACAGTGTGTATTACTGAGAGGTATGACTACAGAGCATACGCGCTCCCACCCTCCGCAGCAGTGACAGTGTGTATTACTGAGAGGTATAACTACACGGCATACGCGCTCTCACCCTCCGCAGCAGTGACAGTGTGTATTACTGAGAGGTATAATTACACGGCATACACGCTCTCACCCTCCGCAGCAGTGACATTGTGTATTACTGAGAGGTATAAGTACACGGCATACGCGCTCTCACCCTCCGCAGCAGTGACAGTGTGTATTACTGAGAGGTATGACTACAGAGCATACGCGCTCCCACCCTCCGCAGCAGTGACAGTGTGTATTACTGAGAGGTATAACTACACGGCATACGCGCTCTCACCCTCCGCAGCAGTGACAGTGTGTATTACTGAGAGTTATAACACTACAGAGCATACGCGCTCTCACCCTCCGCAGCAGTGACAGTGTGTATTACTGAGAGGTATAATTACACAGCATACGCGCTCTCACCCTCAGCGGCAGTGACAGTGTGTATTACTGAGAGGTATAACTACACGGCATACGCGCTCTCACCCTCAGCGGCAGTGACAGTGTGTATTACTGAGAGGTATAACTACACGGCATACGCGCTCTCACCCTCCGCAGCCGTGACAGTGTGTATTACTGAGAGGTATAACTACAGAGCATACGCGCTCTCACCCTCCGCAGCAGTGACAGTGTGTATTACTGAGAGGTATAACTACACGGCATACGCGCTCTCACCCTCCGCAGCAGTGACAGTGTGTATTACTGAGAGGTATAATATACACGGCATACGCGCTCTCACCCTCCGCAACAGTGACAGTGTGTATTACTGAGAGGTATAACTACACGGCATACGCGCTCTCACCCTCCGCAGCAGTGACAGTGTGTATTACTGAGAGGTATAATATACACGGCATACGTGCTCCCATCCTCCACAGCAGTGACATTGTGTATTACTGAGAGGTATAATATACACGGCATACGCGCTCTCACCCTCCGCAACAGTGACAGTGTGTATTACTGAGAGGTATAACTACACGGCATACACGCTCTCACCCTCCGCAGCAGTGACAGTGTGTATTACTAAGAGGTATAACTACACGGCATACGCGCTCTCACCCTCCGCAGCAGTGACAGTGTGTATTACTGAGAGGTATAACTACAGAGCATACGCGCTCTCACCCTCCGCAGCAGTGACATTGTGTATTACTGAGAGGTATAACTACACGGCATACGCGCTCTAACCCTCAGCGGCAGTGACAGTGTGTATTACTTAGAGGTATAACTACACGGCATACACGCTCTCACCCTCAGCGGCAGTGACAGTGTGTATTACTGAGAGGTATAACTACAAGGCATACGCGCTCCCACCCTCCGCAGCAGTGACAGTGTGTATTACTGAGAGGTATGACTACAGAGCATACGCGCTCCCACCCTCCGCAGCAGTGACAGTGTGTATTACTGAGAGGTATAACTACACGGCATACGCGCTCTCACCCTCCGCAGCAGTGACAGTGTGTATTACTGAGAAGTATAACTACAGAGTATACGCGCTTTCACCCTCCGCAGCAGTGACAGTGTGTATTACTGAGAGGTATAATTACACAGCATACGCGCTCTCACCCTCCGCAGCAGTGACAGTGTGTATCACTGAGAGGTATAACTACACGGCATACGCGCTCTCACCCTCCGCAGCAGTGACAGTGTGTATTACTGAGAGGTATAAGTACACGGCATACGCGCTCTCACCCTCCGCAGCAGTGACAGTGTGTATTACTGAGAGGTATAACTACACGGCATACGCGCTCTCACCCTCCGCAGCAGTGACAGTGTGTATTACTAAGAGGTATAACTACACGGCATACGCGCTCTCACCCTCCGCAGCAGTGACAGTGTGTATTACTGAGAGGTATAACTACAGAGCATACACGCTCTCACCCTCCGCAGCAGTGACAGTGTGTATTACTGAGAGGTATAACTACACGGCATACGTGCTCTCACCCTCCGCAGCAGTGACAGTGTGTATTACTGAGAGGTATAACTACACGGCATACGCGCTCTCACCCTCCGCAGCAGTGACAGTGTGTATTACTGAGAGGTATAATATACACAGCATACGCGCTCTCAACCTCCGCAGCAGTGACATTGTGTATTACTGAGAGGTATAATATACACGGCATACGCGCTCTCACCCTCCGCAGCAGTGACAGTGTGTATTACTGAGAGGTATAACTACACGGCATATGCGCTCTCACCCTCCGCAGCAGTGACAGTGTGTATTACTGAGAGGTATAACTACAGAGCATACGCGCTCTCACCCTCCGCAGCAGTGACAGTGTGTATTACTGAGAGGTATAACTACACGGCATTCACGCTCTCACCCTCCGCAGCAGTGACAGTGTGTATTACTGAGAGTTATAACTACACAGCATACACGCTCTCACCCTCCGCAGCAGTGACTGTGTATTACTGAGAGGTATAACTACAGAGCATACGCGCTCTCACCCTCCGCAGCAGTGACAGTGTGTATTACTGAGAGGTATAATTACACAGCATACGCGCTCTCACCCTCCGCAGCAGTGACAGTGTGTATTACTGAGAGGTATGACTACAGAGCATACGCGCTCTCACCCTCCGCAGCAGTGACATTGTGTATTACTGAGAGGTATAACTACACGGCATACGCGCTCTCACCCTCCGCAGCAGTGACAGTGTGTATTACTGAGAGGTATAACTACACGACATACGCGCTCTCACCCTCCGCAGCAGTGACAGTGTGTATTACTGAGAGGTATAACTACACGGCATACGCGCTCTCACCCTCCGCAGCAGTGACAGTGTGTATTACTGAGAGGTATAACTACACGACATACGCGCTCTCACCCTCCGCAGCAGTGACAGTGTGTATTACTGAGAGGTATAACTACACGGCATACGCGCTCTCACCCTCCGCAGCAGTGACAGTGTGTATTACTGAGAGGTATAACTACACGGCATACACGCGCTCTCACCCTCCGCAGCAGTGACAGTGTGTATTACTGAGAGGTATAATTACACGGCATACACGCTCTCACCCTCCGCAGCAGTGACATTGTGTATTACTGAGAGGTATAAGTACACGGCATACGCGCTCTCACCCTCCGCAGCAGTGACAGTGTGTATTACTGAGAGGTATAACTACACGGCATACGCGCTCTCACCCTCCGCAGCAGTGACAGTGTGTATCACTGAGAGGTATAATATACACAGCATACGCGCTCTACACGGCATACGCGCTCTCACCCTCCGCAGCAGTGACAGTGTGTATTACTGAGAGGTATAACTACAGAGCATACGCGCTCTTACCCTCTGCAGCCGTGACAGTGTGTATTACTGAGAGGTATAACTACACAGCATACGTGCTTCCACCCTCCGCAGCAGTGACAGTGTGTATTACTGAGAGGTATAAGTACACGGCATACGCGCTCTCACCCTCCGCAGCAGTGACAGTGTGTATTACTGAGAGGTATAATTACACGGCATACGCGCTCTCACCCTCCACAGCAGTGACAGTGTGTATTACTGAGAGGTATAACTACAGAGCATACGCGCTCCCACCCTCCGCAGCAGTGACAGTGTGTATTACTGAGAGGTATAACTACAGAGCATACGCGCTCTCACCCTCCGCAGCAGTGACAGTGTGTATTACTGAGAGGTATAACTACAGAGCATACGCGCTCTCACCCTCCGCAGCAGTGACAGTATGTATCGCTGAGAGGTATAACTACAGAGCATACGCGCTCTCACCCTCCGCAGCAGTGACAGTGTGTATCACTGAGAGGTATAACTACACGGCATACGCGCTCTCACACTCCGCAGCAGTGACATTGTGTATTACTGAGAGGTATAACTACACGGCATATGCGCTCTCACCCTCCGCAGCAGTGACAGTATGTATCGCTGAGAGGTATAACTACACGGCATACGCGCTCTCACCCTCCGCAGCAGTGACATTGTGTATTACTGAGAGGTATAACTACAGAGCATACGCGCCCTTACCCTCCGCAGCAGTGACAGTGTGTATTACTGAGAGGTATAACTACACGGCATACGTGCTCCCACCCTCCGCAGCAGTGACAGTGTGTATTACTGAGAGGTATAACTACACGGCATACGCGCTCTCACCCTCCGCAGCAGTGACAGTGTGTATTACTGAGAGGTATAACTACAGAGCATACGCGCAGTGACAGTGTGTATTACTGAGAGGTATAACTACAGAGCATACGCGCTCTCACCCTCCGCAGCAGTGACAGTGTGTATTACTGAGAGGTATAACTACAGAGCATACGCGCTCTCACCCCCTGCAGCAGTGACAGTGTGTATTACTGAGAGGTATAACTACAGAGCATACGCGCAGTGACAGTGTGTATTACTGAGAGGTATAACTACAGAGCATACGCGCTCTCACCCTCCGCAGCAGTGACAGTGTGTATCGCTGAGAGGTATAACTACACGGCATACGCGCTCTCACCCTCCGCAGCAGTGACATGGTGTATTACTGAGAGGTATAACTACACGGCATACGCGCTCTCACCCTCCGCAGCAGTGACTGTGTGTATTACTGAGAGGTATAACTACACGGCATACGCGCTCTCACCCTCCGCAGCAGTGACAGTATGTATCGCTGAGCGGTATAACTACAGAGCATACGCGCTCTCACCCTCCGCAGCAGTGACAGTGTGTATTACTGAGAGGTATAACTACACAGCATACGCTCTCTCACCCTCCGCAGCAGTGACAGTGTGTATTACTGAGAGGTATAACTACACCGCATACGCGCTCCTACCCTCTGCTGCAGTGACAGTATGTAGCGCTGAGAGGTATAACTACACGGCATACCCGCTCCCACCCTCCACAGCAGTGACTGTGTATTACTGAGAGGTATAACTACACAGCATACGCGCTCTCACCCTCCGCAGCAGTGACAGTGTGTATTACTGAGAGGTAAAACTACACGGCATACCCGCTCCCACCCTCCACAGCAGTGACTGTGTATTACTGAGAGGTATAACTACACAGCATACGCGCTCTCACCCTCCGCAGCAGTGACAGTATGTATCGCTGAGAGGTATAACTACACGGCAGTGACAGTGTGTATTACTGAGAGGTATAACTACACAGCATATGCGCTCTCACCCTCCGCAGCAGTGACAGTGTGTATTACTGAGAGGTATAACTACACAGCAGTGACAGTGTGTATTACTGAGAGGTATAACTACACGGCATACGCGTTCTCACCCTCCGCAGCAGTGACAGTATGTATCGCTGAGAGGTATAACTACACGGCAGTGACAGTGTGTATTACTGAGAGGTATAACTACACAGCATACGCGCTCCTACCCTCCGCAGCAGTGACAGTATGTATCGCTGAGAGGTATAACTACACGGGAGTGACAGTGTGTATTACTGAGAGGTATAACTACACAGCATACGCGCTCTCACCCTCCGCAGCAGTGACAGTGTGTATTACAGAGAGTTATAACATCTTAACAATGGAAGGAGATTGCATCTATATATGGAAAGCGCTAAACCAGTGATGGTTATGACCTAGTGCTCAATGTTTTGGGCATCGGTAGGAGATGCTCATATAGTTGTATGCCATCAATGGATAGCATCCGATGTTTTTGGCCCAGGGCGCGTGCGTACTATGCGCGCATCGTCGATATATCCAGTGGCATTGCTGTGGGCAGCCCGCACCACCGGGAGGTGCGCATAAGTGCAGAAGAAACTTTAATTAGATGGATAGCTAGTTGAAGTTTCTTATGCGCATATTCCAGTGGGGCGTCCTGTCTGCAGCAACGCGGCGTCCCGCCCCGTTCTTTTACGCATTCACGGATAGTGGCAACCATTGATGGTAGGTTGTACAATGTTTTATAGCCATCGATGGCAACCATTGATGGGGGATGCGTCGATGGCCTTCCCTACATAAAATAGCGCAGGTGAGCTGAATAGGGAGGTGCTGGACTTCCACCAAGCTCTCTGTTTAATGTAAATAGATGCCAAGCAACATCTTTCTGGCTCACGCGTCCCCCGTGTTCTACCCTGCATGCTACCCAGGCTTTCACACTGCACAATACTGCCGGCTGCAGTTTGCGCTGCGTATAACGGTCACAAGAGCACACTGCAAGCAGAACAGAGCGCGTCGTACAGAGAGCATCCAGTGCAATAAGCATTATACAGGGCCCCCCAACAATTCAATATACATTTTACAGGGAGCCATAAGAATGCAACGAGAATTGTACAGGGGGAGCCCAAGAATGCAACAAGCATAGTACAGGGGGACCCCAAGAATGCAGCATACATAGTACAGGGGGTCCTAGAGTAAGCAGAAAAGGTTGCCCAGTGGTCTCAAGGATGCAGCACACATTGCTACATTGCTCAGGGGCCCCAAGGATGCAGCACACATTGCTTAGTGGCCCCAAGGCTGCAGCACACATTGCTCAGTGGCCCCAAGGCTGCAGCACACATTGCTCAGTGGCCCCATGGATGCAGCACACGTTGCCAGGGCCCCCAGGGATGCAGCACACATTGCTCAGGGCCCCCAGGGATGCAGCACACATTGCTCAGTGGCCCCAAGGCTGCAGCACACATTGCTCAGTGGCCCCAGGGATGCAGCACACGTTGCTCAGTGGCCCCAAGGCTGCAGCACACATTGCTCAGTGGCCCCAAGGCTGCAGCACACATTGCTCAGTGGCCCCAAGGCTGCAGCACACATTGCTTAGTGGCCCCAAGGCTGCAGCACACATTGCTTAGTGGCCCCAAGGCTGCAGCACACATTGCTCAGTGGCCCCAAGGCTGCAGCACACGTTGCCAGGGATGCAGCACCCTTTGCTGGGAGGGCGCTGTGCTTGAGGAGACCCCCGGGCAGCAGAGCAGTGTATCTGCAGCGCAGTTCGCAGCATGGTGCTCTGTGCAGAACGTTATATATTGATGTTCTCACCTTTTTGTAGCTTCTTCTGCTTCTGCTCCACCTCTTCCACTTCCTCTCTCCCCCCCCCCCCCCTCCCCCTCCCCCTCCCTCGCTCACCCCGAGCATCAGCACAGCAGAGCATGCTCCGCACTGCGTCACTACACGTCCCCCACCCCTACACCAACATGGCGGCCCCGGGGATTCTGGGAGAGCGCACACCCTGCATTCTGCACAATGACCACCAGATGGCACCATCCGGGGTAGAGCACCTTCCATAGCTGCTGCTGTACTGAAGAGTGACCACCAGGTGGCAGTGTGGCAACATCCCGGCATAGATCCCCTTCCGTTGCTGCTGCTGTACTGCAGAGAGTCCACCAGGTGGCAGTGCGGTCCCATCCCGGGATTGATCCCGATAGTTCCTGGAACTTGCGCTTGATTGTCCGCACACTGGACTTTTGTGCACTACAACTGTCAGCATGACATCTGTACTGTGCTTATATATGATTGGTACATATTGTATTTTAACCACTTAGCTGCTGAATATTATTTACAAAGACCGCTGAAATATTGTCATACCTCCCATCATGCCCCTCTCCAGGAGGGACACAATGCTCCCTCTTAAATCACAATTGCCAATACCTGTATTAACCCCTAGAGTGGTGGGATTTGCTGGGGCAGGACAAACCTACCAGGACAGGTTTATCCTGCCCAGAGCCAGATTGAGGTCTAAGTGGGCCTGGAGCTGAAAATGATCAAGGGCCTATTATGTGCAATAACAGGGGTTGTGTCCAGCGCCTAATAATGTGGGGGCGGGACCAGTGTTCTGGTTGGGTGGTCTGCTCATGGGTGTGTCTATATTTGTGTAAATACTTTCATATATAATGTGCGTGTGTGGAAAAGGCAGGGGGCTGGGATAGGAAAAATGCAAAGATTTTAGTATAGGGTGGAAAATGGCAAAGAGTTTGGTATATGCAAGGGCCTGGCACAGAAAAGAGGGAAAATAGAAGCTGCAAATATACTTGCCTTCCAGCGGTGCCTGCAGACTTTGGGCTTCAGTGCCGACCATGTATCGCCAGCACTCGGATGATATAGATATATACAGGGCTATTTTTGTGCAGGCTCCAGCAGGAACTGTGGCCCTTATTCTAGTTCACTCTTTCTGACAAAATATTTCTTAGATGGACAAAACCATGTGCACTGCAGGTGGGGCAGGTGTTACTTGTGCAGAGATAATTAGATTTGGGTGGGGTTTTACACCTGCCTCACCTGCAGTGCGCATGGTTTTGTCCATCTAAAGGTACCCATAGACGGTCCGTTCCCGGACCGTCCGTTTTGTACTATGCGATGCGCGCTCCCGCGCATCACATAGTACGGTACAAAAAGTATGTGCTGCACATAATTTTTGTACTAGCTAAACATCGTATCGGATCGCATTGCATGCACTAGGCATGCACTAGGCATGCGATCCGATACGATGCCTGCTAATTAAGACCCAAACGGATCCGTTTAACGGACCGTGTATGGGCCCCTTAAGAAATATTTTGTCAGAAAGAGTGAACTAGAATAAGGGCCACAGTTCCTGCTGGAGCCTGCACAAAAATAGCCCTGGATATATATATATATATTAGGTGATTCATCGCGCCCTACGGGCGCTCTTCACACCGTCGTGAGGGGCTGCGCCCCCTTAATTTGTGAACATTTGTATTGTGAGAAATATGGTTAGAATTGTATGAAAGATGCCTGTATTGCAACTTGAGTTATAGGTGAAATGTGTTATATAGAGAGCATATGATGTGGAAGGGGGTGTGTATTGTTTTGTTTAATTAAAAAGCGGTTACAGAGTAAGATGTACATTGATAGTGTGGATGGTACAGTGACATTTGTGGGTGTGGGGGGGGGGGGGCTGTGTGTGCATGTTGTTTAGGTGTGTGTGTGCAATAGTATAGTAGGGTGTTTTTGAGTCAGAGGCTCCCCACTGGTGGAGGTCACGACACAGGAAAACAGGAGGCTGGGTAGTGATAGGGGTGTGTGGGCATAAGGGGGACTAAAGAGGAGGGTGGGGGACACTGTGCAGCTTCTGCCAGTGGGTGAGGGTCCAGCGTGGCAGCACAGGAGTACAGGACGGTGGCCCTGAGTCAGTGTCTCCTCCTACTGGGTGGAAGTTAGGGTGCATGAGAGCAGGAGGCTGGGCTATGAGGCATGATAGGGGCATGTGGGCAAAACAGCGACAGGGACTCCCCAGTGATGGAAGTTTCGGTTCAGGAGAGCAGGAAGCTGGGTAGTGAAAGGGGTGTGTGAGTATACGGGGGACTAAAGAGGGGCTTAGGGGTGACGTGAATTGCGGGAGGGGCTCCGTGAATCAAGGGAGGGAGGGGGCGCAGGTGTCCGCGAATCGCGGGAGAGGGCGGGGGTCCGCAAAGCGCGGGAGGGGTCGTGAATTGCGGGAGGGGGGGTGCGCGGGGGTGACGTGAATCGTGGGGGGTGTGAATCACGGGAGGGGAGGTGGTGTGAATCACGGGAGGGGAGGTGCGCGGGGGGTCCGCGATTTGCGGGAGGGGGGGCAAAGGGCGCGATGAATCAACCTAGATGGTTATATATTCTTGTAGAAGGATGGTAGGATGTTGCTGTCATTCAGAATGCAATTACATAAACAGTAATAGTAGCAGTAAAAGATCTGACTTAAAACACCTACAGTAAAACAGAACAGGTGTTATATATTATACAAAGAATTGGTTGATGATGTCTAGGTTGACGTGCACATAGTTGTCACTGGAAAAAAATTGCCACAAGAAAAAATCAACACAGAAAGGTCAACACATGTAAATGTTGATATAAGTGTGACACCTCATTGGTGTCCATGTCGACACATGAGAATGAATATGAAAACATTCAAAAAAAGAAAAAGAAATCTTCAAAAACTCATGTCAACCTTTTTCATTGTCGACCAAAGCCGTGTCAGTGTTTTGCATGTGCCATTTAATCCTGGGGGTGCCGTGTATCACGCGGCGGGGGGGGGAGGGCGAAGGTGAGGGGTGTCCGCGAATCACGGGAGGAGGGGTCGTGGGTGGATGCCATGAATTGCGGGAGGGGGGGTCCCGGGGGGGGTGTGGGTACCGCGAAATGTGGGGGGCGCGGGGGGTTGCAGAGAATCGTGGGAGGGTGGGTCCCGGGGGAGGGGGGTTGCCGCAATGACAGGAGGGGGGGTCGGGGGAAATCGCGGTAGGGGGGTACCGCGAACCACGGGAGGGGGGTCCCGGGGGGTTGGCGCGAATCGTGGGAGGGGGGGTCGCAGGGTGCCGCGAATCGCAGGAGGGGGGGGGTTGTCATGGGTTGGGGTCGCGAATCACGGGAGTCGCTGGGGGTGCCGCGAATTGTGGGGGGTGTGCTGCGAATCGCGGGAGGGTGCCACAAATCGCCACAAGAAAAAAATCAACACAGAAAGGTCAACACATGTAAATGTTGACATAAGTGTGGCACTTCATTGGTGTCCATGTCGACAAATGAGAATAAATATGAAAACATTCTTAAAATGAAAAATAAATCTTCAAAAACTCATGTCAACCTTTTTCATCGTCGACCATAGCCGTGTCAGTGTTTTGCATGTGCCATTTGATCCTGGGGTTGCTGTGAATCGCGGCAGCTGGGGGAGGTGGTGGGGGGTGTCCACGGGAGGGGGGGTGGCGCGGGGGGGGGCTGTGTGTGCCATGAATTGCGGGAGGGGGGGTCGTGGGGGTGGGTGCTGCGAATTGCGGGAGGGGTGGGCGCGGGGGTTACAGCGAATCGCGGGAGGGGGGGTCGTGGGGCTGGGGGGTTTGCCGCGAATCACGGGAGGGGGGGGTGAGGGGGGGGGCCGCGAATCGCGGGAGGGTCGCGGGGGATGCAGGGGGTTGCAGCGAATCGCAGAAGGGGGGGACGCGGGGGCGAGCTGCCGCGAATCGCGGGAGGAGGGGGGTCGCGGGGGGTGGGGTGCCCCGTATCGCCGGAGGGGGGGTTGTGGGGGCTGGGGTTGCCGCAAATCGTGGGGGGTGCCGCGAATTGCGGTACGGGGGGTTCACGGGGGCGCGCGCAAATCGTGGGAGGGGCCCCGCGAATCGCGGGAGGGGGGCGGCGGGGGGCGCTCACCTGGTGTGTCTGGTGAGTAGCTGTGTCTTTGCTGGGTAACATGGGGAGGCAGAGGGTGTCTGACACTGTCCATACCTCCCAACATGACCCATGCCAGGAGGGACACAATGCTCTGCTGCTGGACTTTCTTCCTAATGTATGACTACCTCCATCTGTGTTGAACAGGTTAATTGATAGGAAAGGTGCTTCAACACAGGTGATGGCAATCATACATTAAAAGGAAAGTGCAGGAGCAGAGCAATGTGTCCCTCCTATGACTGTGGGCTCACTGTGGGCTCCACCCAGCGGTAGAGGGTCAGACACACTTTGAGTGACAGATGTAGCCAAATATATAAGAGATACACACAAACACACATATATATACACACACACATACATACATACACACACACACACACACACACAAAATATCTTCCCTGGCACTCCGGTGTCCCAAATCTGGGTTACCCCCTTAGGGGTGAGTCCATTCTATATGGTCACAGGAAAGAAGTGGCATATATAAGGCCGCAAATGTATTAAGAAACATTCTGGTGCAGTTTAATGCATATATTATATATATACAGATGTAGCGGGATTCATCTTTGCAGGGGATGGCGATGGAGTCGCCATCGACATCCCCTGCCCCCGCCGCCATCTGTGTGTCGTGCGCGCGCGTCCCCTTCCGACGGTGCTGCCCTCGGTCGCCCGGTGCCCACACCGGGCGACCGCACCCCCCCGCAGCCTCCCCGGGTCCCCCCAGCCCCCCTCGAGCAGGAGGCGGACAGTATTGCGTCCGCCTCGCCGCTCGGCCGCCCGGATACTGAGACGCGCGTGCGTGGGGGACGCACGCGCGTCTCAGTCAGATGGAGCCGCCGTGTTGCTGGCGGATCGCCAGCAGCATGCTGCTGGCGATTCGCCAGCAAGAATAAGGCCCGCTCCATCTGTATATAACATATATATATCTCTTTATTACAAATTCCGACACTCACAGGATGCTTTGCCAGGTGCCCTCCAAATGTGCACCCACAGGACACCGATGTCCTAAGATACTTGCAGGGTGAGGCGGCACTCCAGTCATAAAAAAAAATACTGAAAGTCAAAACTTTTATGTGGTCACCTACTGTAAGTTTACCACACCATATACCCCTTATACAAATCATGCAACACAATAGTAACCCCCTTATACTGTACTCTTTCACATTATTCTCCATGGATTGAGTCAAAATTACAATATGCTTCACAAACAGGGACATTGCACGCCGAAGGCGCACATTAAAAATTTGCAACATAATGCCCATTACATGTTAAGCCACACACCATAATGTCCATTAAAAATTATTCTACATAAGAGCTGCTTACCTATGTGCTCATTGCCAGGAGTTCCATGCTCATTGCCAGGGGTTCCATACTCGTTGCCATATGGGATTACATGCTCATTGCCAAGGGGGAATACATGCTCATGTTAACTGGGGGACAGCCGCCTGGCAGAAGTGACAGCCATTGATAGCCAGGCAGAGAGCGGGGGGCTGGCCGGCTGTATTCAGAGCACTGCAGGTCCCGGCCATTTAAAATAATACCCCTTTTACACCAGAAAATGCAGGGTTCTTACCTGAATGTCCCAGGATCAAGCAGGGACATTCCCGAGCTGGCCCCTTTTACATCAGCCTACTCCCTGCATTTTCTGGTGTGAAAGGGAGAGCCCCCCCCTCCTCCCTTAACCGGCTATCTCGTTTAACCAGCTATATCTTTGGAACCAACTGACCCATTTACATGAGACATTGAATAACTTTTAAGCTGGCTTCAAATGATTTTGGTCCCATGAAACTGGGCCATTTGGTCCCAGAGAAATCTGCCCTCAAAAAACATGAAAAGCCATGAAATTACATTTCAGAAATAAAAAAATCCTTTTACCCACAATATCTCCAGAACAAATTGACCTGTATAGACCAGCCTGGTATCAGATTAAAGGCCCAGCAATTTTGGTTCGAATGAGAGCTTCTGTAATGCCAGGGGGGAACTGGCAGCCATCGGAACACCTCACATATGACTGAGGGGAACATTGTTTGCAGCTTACCGAGCCAACCACACCACTCTGCTGCACCTCCATCTCCTCATCAGTGTCCTCCACACCACTCTGCTGCACCTCCATCTCCTCATCAGTGTCCTCCACACCATTCTGCTGCTCCTCCATCTCCTCATCAGTGTCCTCCACACCACTCTGCTGCACCTCCATCTCCTCATCAGTGTCCTCCACACCACTCTGCTGCACCTCCATCTCCTCATCCTCATCAGTGTCCTCCACACCACTCTGCTGCACCTCCTCCTCCTCATCATCAGTGTCCTCCACACCACTCTGCTGCACCACTATCTCCTCATCCTCTTCTGCTTCTATGTCAGACACAGGCTCCTACTGAGACATGGCCTCCTCCTCCTCTTCCTCCTCATCAGTGTCCTCCACACCATTCTGCTGCACCTCCATCTCCTCATCCTCTTCTGCTTCCATGTCAGACACAGGCTCCTACTGAGACATGGCCTCCTCCTCTTCCTCCTCCTCATCATCATCAGTATCCTCCACACCACTCTGCTGCACCTCCATCTCCTCATCCTCTTCTGCTTCTATGTCAGACACAGGCTCCTACTGAGACATGGCCTCCTCCTCCTCTTCCTCCTCCTCATCATCAGTGTCCTCCACACCACTCTGCTGCACCTCCATCTCCTCATCCTCTTCTACTTCTACTGTATGTCAGACACAGGCTCCTACTGAGACATGGCCTCCTCCTCCTCTTCCTCCTCATCAGTGTCCTCCACACCATTCTGCTGCACCTCCATCTCCTCATCCTCTTCTGCTTCTATGTCAGACACAGGCTCCTACTGAGACATGGCCTCCTCCTCCTCTTCCTCCTCATCAGTGTCCTCCACACCATTCTGCTGCACCTCCATCTCCTCATCCTCTTCTGCTTCTATGTCAGACACAGGCTGCTACTGAGACATGGCCTCCTCCTCCTCTTCCTCCTCCTCATCATCAGTGTCCTCCACACCACTCTGCTGCACCTCCATCTCCTCATCCTCTTGTGCTTCTATGTCAAACACAGGCTGCTACTGAGACATGGCCTCCTCCTCCTCTTCCTCTTCATCAGTGTCCTCCACACCATTCTGCTGCACCTCCTCCTCCTCATCCTCCTCATCAGTGTCCTCCACACCACTCTGCTGCACCTCCTCCTACTCATCAGTGTCCTCCACACCATTCTGCTGCTCCTCCTCATCAGTGTCCTCCACACCATTCTGCTGCTCCTTCTCCTCCTCCTCTGCTTCTATGTCAGACACAGGCTGCTACTGAGACATGGCCTTCTCCTCCTCTTCCTCACCTCCTCATCATCAGTGTCCTCCACACCACTCTGCTGCACCTCCATCTCCTCATCATCTTCTGCTTCTATGTCAGACACAGGCTGCTATGGAGACATGGCCTCCTCCTCCTCTTCCTCCTCATCATCAGTGTCCTCCACACCATTTTGCTGCTCCTTCTCCTCCTCCTCTTCTGCTTCTATGTCAGACACAGGCTGCTACTGAGACATGGCCTCCTCTTCCTCCTCCTCCCCATCTGTCAGACGCAGCCGCGGCGGTGCGCGGCGGGCTTACTACTCACCCGTTCGCGCCCGCCGTCGGCTAGCGTGTAGTGGTCTCCAGGTCAGCGGCAGCAGGCAGCGGCAGTCTGGTGGGCAGCAGGCAGCGTGGGACGCCGGCAAGTGTAGCGGTATGTGCTGTAGGGGTGCCGGGAGGCCGGCGTCGCCATCTTGGTTAAGGGCAAATAGCAGATTGGTCCTTGTCTGAGGTTTCCGCCCATACTGACCTGACAGCCAATGGCAGCCGCCCTCTAGGGATATAGGGGATCTGCCTAGGCCTGTTCAGTGTAAATACAAAGAGTCTCCAGAGGCGTTCACAGCTCCCAGCTGACTCCGGCTCTCTGACTCACCTCTCCTGACTTGGTGCCTTGCTTCAGTGCTCTGTGTTGGTCTTGATTCAGCTTAACCCCATCGCTGCCAGTTCTCTCCACAGTCTGGTCTCTGCCTGCATCCCTGAGCTTCCTGGCCTATGCTCTTCAAGCCGTCTGCTTCCAAGCAACTTCCCATTCTTCTGTCATCATCCATCTTCTTTCAGTCTTCAAGGATCCCACATTACCATCAAGTACTTTCTCTTTCCGGATTTCTTCATTTCTCAAGACCCCAGCCTGTCGTCCGCAGTGCTTGAACTGTCATTGTTTAAATTAACTTTTTCTTCTTTCAAAGTGCCGTGCTGGCTCAATTCTTGTTACCACTAACTGCCACTTTAAGAAAGTATTCAAGTGTGTATTGTTCCATTTATGAATTCTATTATTAAACCCGCACGATTTAATCCTTCCTCCTCTGGTCCGTCTCCGGTTGCTACACACCACAAGACTTCATCCAGCCCTTCAGTTGTGACACCATCATCAGTGTCCTCCACACCATGCTGCTGCTCCTTCTCCTCCTCCTCCTCCTCCTCCTCTGCTTCCTCCTCATCAGTGTCCTCCACACCATTCTGCTGCACCTCCATCTCCTCATCCTCCTTTGCTTCCACCTCCTCCTCCTCTTCTGCTTCTATGTCAGACACAGGCTGCTACTGAGACATGGCCTCCTCCTCCTCCTCATCAATGTACTCCACACCATTCTGTTGCACCTCCTCCTCATCAGGGTCCTCCACACCACTCTGCTGCACCTCCTCCTCCTCCTCATCCTCCTCATCAGTGTCCTCCATACCACTCTGCTGCACCTCCTCCTCCTCATCCTCCTTATCAGTGTCCACCACACCACTCTGCTGCACCTCCTCCTCCTCTTCAGTGTCCTCCACACCATTCTGCTACACCTCCTCCTCATACTCCTCATCAGTGTCCTCCACACCACTCTGCTGCACCTCCTCCTCCTCATCATCCTCCTCATCAGTGTTCTCCACACCATTCTGCTGCAACTCCTCCTACTCATCCTCTTCTGATTCTATGTCAGACACAGGCTGCTATTGAGACATGGCCTCCTCCTCTTCCTCTTCCTCATCAGTGTCCTCCACACCATTCTGCTGCACCTCCATCTCCTCATCCTTCTTTGCTTCTATGTCAGACACAGGCTGCTACTGAGACATGGCCTCCTCTTCCTCCTCATCAGTGTCCTCCACACCATTCTGCTGCACCTCCTCCTCCTCATACTCCTCATTAGTGTCCTCCACACCATTCTGCTGCACCTCCTCCTCCTCATCCTCTTCTGCTTATATTTCAGACACAGGCTGCTACTGAGACGTGGCTTCCTCCTCCTCTTCCTCATCATCATCAGTGTCCTCCACACCATTCTGTTGCACCTCCTCCTCCTCCTCAGTGTCCTCCACACCACTCTGCTCCTCCTCCTCATCCTCCTCTGCTTCTATATCAGACACAGGCTGCTACTGAGACATGGCCTCCTCCTCCTCTTCCTCCTCGGCAGTGTCCTCCACACCATTCTGCTGCGTCCCTCCTCCTCCTCATCAGTGTCCTTCACGCCATTCTGCTACACCTCCTCCTCCTCATCCTCTTCTGCTTCTATGTCAGACACAGGCTGCTACTGAGACATGGCCTCCTCCTCCTCTTCCTCCTCATCAGTGTCCTCCACACCACTCTGCTGCACCTCTTTCTCCTCATCATCAGTGTCCTCCACACCACTCTGCTGCACCTCCATCTCCTCATCCTCTTTTGCTTCTATGTCAGACACAGGCTGCTACTGAGACATGGCCTCCTCCTCCTCTTCCTCCTCGGCAGTGTCCTCCACACCATTCTGCTGCGCCCCTCCTCCTCCTCATCAGTGTCCTTCACGCCATTCTGCTACACCTCCTCCTCCTCATCCTCTTCTGCTTCTATGTCAGACACAGGCTGCTACTGAGACATGGCCTCCTCCTCCTCTTCCTCCTCATCAGTGTCCTCCACACCACTCTGCTGCACCTCTTTCTCCTCATCATCAGTGTCCTCCACACCACTCTGCTGCACCTCCATCTCCTCATCCTCTTTTGCTTCTATGTCAGACACAGGCTGCTACTGAGACATGGCCTCCTCCTCCTCTTCCTCCTCGGCAGTGTCCTCCACACCATTCTGCTGCGTCCCTCCTCCTCCTCATCAGTGTCCTTCACGCCATTCTGCTACACCTCCTCCTCCTCATCCTCTTCTGCTTCTATGTCAGACACAGGCTGCTACTGAGACATGGCCTCCTCCTCCTCTTCCTCCTCATCAGTGTCCTCCACACCACTCTGCTGCACCTCTTTCTCCTCATCATCAGTGTCCTCCACACCACTCTGCTGCACCTCCATCTCCTCATCCTCTTTTGCTTCTATGTCAGACACAGGCTGCTACTGAGACATGGCCTCCTCCTCCTCTTCCTCCTCGGCAGTGTCCTCCACACCATTCTGCTGCGCCCCTCCTCCTCCTCATCAGTGTCCTTCACGCCATTCTGCTACACCTCCTCCTCCTCATCCTCTTCTGCTTCTATGTCAGACACAGGCTGCTACTGAGACATGGCCTCCTCCTCCTCTTCCTCCTCATCAGTGTCCTCCACACCATTCTGCTGCACCTCTTCCTCCTCATCATCAGTGTCCTCCACACCACTCTGCTGCACCTCCATCTCCTCATCCTCTTTTGCTTCTATGTCAGACACAGGCTCCTACTAAGACATGGCCTCCTCCTCCTCTTCCTCCTCATCAGTGTCCTCCACACCATTCTGCTACACCTCCATCTCCTCATCCTCTTCTGCTTCTATGTCAGACACAGGCTCCTACTGAGACATGGCCTCCTCCTCCTCTTCCTCCTCATCAGTGTCCTCCACACCATTCTGCTGCATCTCCATCTCCTCATCCTCTTCTGCTTCCATGTCAGACACAGGCTCCTACTGAGACATGGCCTCCTCCTCCTCTTCCTCCTCCTCATCATCAGTATCCTCCACACCACTCTGCTGCACCTCCATCTCCTCATCCTCTTCTGCTTCTATGTCAGACACAGGCTCCTACTGAGACTTGGCCTCCTCCTCCTCTTCCTCCTCCTCATCATCAGTGTCCTCCACACCACTCTGCTGCACCTCCATCTCCTCATCCTCTTCTACTTCTACTGTATGTCAGACACAGGCTCCTACTGAGACATGGCCTCCTCCTCCTCTTCCTCCTCATCATTGTCCTCCACACCATTCTGCTGCACCTCCATCTCCTCGTCCTCTTCTGCTTCTATGTCAGACACAGGCTCCTACTGAGACATGGCCTCCTCCTCCTCTTCCTCCTCATCAGTGTCCTCCACACCATTCTGCTGCACCTCCATCTCCTCATCCTCTTCTGCTTCTATGTCAGACACAGGCTGCTACTGAGACATGACCTCCTCCTCTTCTTCCTCCTCCTCATCATCAGTGTCCTCCACACCACTCTGCTGCACCTCCATCTCCTCATCCTCTTCTGCTTCTATGTCAAACACAGGCTGCTACTGAGACATGGCCTCCTCCTCCTCTTCCTCTTCATCAGTGTCCTCCACACCATTCTGCTGCACCTCCTCCTCCTCATCCTCCTCATCAGTGTCCTCCACACCACTCTGCTGCACCTCCTCCTCCTCATCAGTGTCCTCCACTCCACTCTGCTGCACCTCCTCCTCCTCATCAGTGTCCTCCACACCATTCTGCTGCTCCTCCTCATCAGTGTCCTCCACACCATTCTGCTGCTCCTTCTCCTCCTCCTCTGCTTCTATGTCAGACACAGGCTGCTACTGAGACATGGCCTTCTCCTCCTCTTCTCCTCATCATCAGTGTCCTCCACACCACTCTGCTGCACCTCCATCTCCTCATCATCTTCTGCTTCTATGTCAGACACAGGCTGCTACGGAGACATGGCCTCCTCCTCCTCTTCCTCCTCATCATCAGTGTCCTCCACACCATTCTGCTGCTCCTTCTCCTCCTCCTCTTCTGCTTCTATGTCAGACACAGGCTGCTACTGAGACATGGCCTCCTCTTCCTCCTCCTCCCCATCTGTCACACGCAGCCGCGGCGGGCTTACTACTCACCCGTTCGCGCCCGCCGTCGGCTAGCGTGTAGTGGTCTCCAGGTCAGCGGCAGCAGGCAGCGTGGGACGCCGGCAAGTGTAGCGGTATGTGCTGTAGGGGCGCCGGGAGGCCGGCGTCGCCATCTTGGTTAAGGGCAAATAGCAGATTGGTCCTTGTCTGAGGTTTCCGCCCATACTGACCTGACAGCCAATGGCAGCCGCCCTCTAGGGATATAGGGGATCTGCCTAGGCCTGTTCAGTGTCAGTACAAAGAGTCTCCAGAGGCGTTCACAGCTCCCAGCTGACTCCGGCTCTCTGACTCACCTCTCCTGACTTGGTGCCTTGCTTCAGTGCTCTGTGTTGGTCTCGATTCAGCTTAACCCCATCGCTGCCAGTTCTCTCCACAGTCTGGTCTCTGCCTGCATCCCTGAGCTTCCTGGCCTATGCTCTTCGAACCGTCTGCTTCCAAGCAACTTCCCATTCTTCTGTCATCATCCATCTTCTTTCAGTCTTCAAGGATCCCACATTACCATCAAGTACTTTCTCTTTCCGGATTTCTTTATTTCTCAAGACCCCAGCCTGTCGTCCGCAGTGCTTGAACTGTCATTGAAACAAAGTGCCGTGCTGGCTCAATTCTTGTTACCACTAACTGCCACTTTAAGAAAGTATTCAAGTGTGTATTGTTCCATTTATGAATTCTATTATTAAACCCGCACGATTTAATCCTTCCTCCTCTGGTCCGTCTCCGGTTGCTACACACCACAAGACTTCATCCAGCCCTTCAGTTGTGACACCATCATCAGTGTCCTCCACACCATGCTGCTGCTCCTTCTCCTCCTCCTCCTCTGCTTCCTCCTCATCAGTGTCCTCCACACCATTCTGCTGCACCTCCATCTCCTCATCCTCCTTTGCTTCCACCTCCTCCTCCTCTTCTGCTTCTATGTCAGACACAGGCTGCTACTGAGACATGGCCTCCTCCTCCTCCTCATCAATGTACTCCACACCATTCTGTTGCACCTCCTCCTCATCAGGGTCCTCCACACCACTCTGCTGCACCTCCTCCTCCTCCTCATCCTCCTCATCAGTGTCCTCCATACCACTCTGCTGCACCTCCTCCTCCTCATCCTCCTTATCAGTGTCCACCACACCACTCTGCTGCACCTCCTCCTTCTCTTCCTCCTCATCAGTGTCCTCCACACCATTCTGCTACACCTCCTCCTCATACTCCTCATCAGTGTCCTCCACACCACTCTGCTGCACCTCCTCCTCCTCCTCATCATCCTCCTCATCAGTGTTCTCCACACCATTCTGCTGCAACTCCTCCTACTCATCCTCTTCTGATTCTATGTCAGACACAGGCTGCTATTGAGACATGGCCTCCTCCTCTTCCTCTTCCTCTTCCTCATCAGTGTCCTCCACACCATTCTGCTGCACCTCCATCTCCTCATCCTCCTTTGCTTCTATGTCAGACACAGGCTGCTACTGAAACATGGCCTACTCTTCCTCCTCATCAGTGTCCTCCACACCATTCTGCTGCACCTCCTCCTCCTCATACTCCTCATCAGTGTCCTCCACACCATTCTGCTGCACCTCCTCCTCCTCATCCTCTTCTGCTTATATTTCAGACACAGGCTGCTACTGAGACGTGGCTTCCTCCTCCTCTTCCTCATCATCATCAGTGTCCTCCACACCATTCTGTTGCACCTCCTCTTCCTCCTCCTCAGTGTCCTCCACACCACTCTGCTGCACCTCCTCCTCCTCCTCATCAGTGTCCTCCACACCATTCTGCTGCACCTCCTCCTCCTCATCCTCCTCTGCTTCTATGTCAGACACAGGCTGCTACTGAGACATGGCCTCCTCCTCCTCTTCCTCCTCGGCAGTGTCCTCCACACCATTCTGCTGCGCCCCTCCTCCTCCTCATCAGTGTCCTTCACGCCATTCTGCTACACCTCCTCCTCCTCATACTCTTCTGCTTCTATGTCAGACACAGGCTGCTACTGAGACATGGCCTCCTCCTCCTCTTCCTCCTCATCAGTGTCCTCCACACCATTCTGCTGCACCTCTTCCTCCTCATCATCAGTGTCCTCCACACCACTCTGCTGCACCTCCATCTCCTCATCCTCTTTTGCTTCTATGTCAGACACAGGCTCCTACTAAGACATGGCCTCCTCCTCCTCTTCCTCCTCATCAGTGTCCTCCACACCATTCTGCTACACCTCCATCTCCTCATCCTCTTCTGCTTCTATGTCAGACACAGGCTTCTACTGAGACATGGCCTCCTCCTCCTCTTCCTCCTCATCAGTATCCTCCACACCACTCTGCTGCACCTCCATCTCCTCATCCTCTTCTGCTTCTATGTCAGACACAGGCTCCTACTGAGACATGGCCTCCTCCTCCTCTTCCTCCTCCTCATCATCAGTGTCCTCCACACCACTCTGCTGCACCTCCATCTCCTCATCCTCTTCTACTTCTACTGTATGTCAGACACAGGCTCCTACTGAGACATGGCCTCCTCCTCCTCTTCCTCCTCATCTGTGTCCTCCACACCATTCTGCTGCACCTCCATCTCCTCATCCTCTTCTGCTTCTATGTCAGACACAGGCTCCTACTGAGACATGGCCTCCTCCTCCTCTTCCTCCTCATCAGTGTCCTCCACACCATTCTGCTGCACCTCCATCTCCTCATCCTCTTCTGCTTCTATGTCAGAAACAGGCTGCTACTGAGACATGGCCTCCTCCTCCTCTTCCTCTTCATCAGTGTCCTCCACACCATTCTGCTGCACCTCCTCCTCCTCCTCCTCGTCATCAGTGTCCTCCACACCACTCTGCTGCACCTCCTCCTCCTCATCAGTGTCCTCCACACCATTCTGCTGCTCCTCCTCATCAGTGTCCTCCACACCATTCTGCTGCTCCTCCTCCTCCTCCTCTGCTTCTATGTCAGACACAGGCTGCTACTGAGACATGGCCTTCTCCTCCTCTTCCTCTCCTCCTCATCATCAGTGTCCTCCACACCACTCTGCTGCACCTCCATCTCCTCATCATCTTCTGCTTCTATGTCAGACACAGGCTGCTACGGAGACACAGCCTCCTCCTCCTCTTCCTCCTCATCATCAGTGTCCTCCACACCATTCTGCTGCTCCTTCTCCTCCTCCTCCTCTTCTTCTGCTGCTATGTCAGACACAGGCTGCTACTGAGACATGGCCTCCTCTTCCTCCTCCTCCCCATCTGTCACACGCAGCCGCTGCGGTGCGCGGCGGGCTTACTACTCACCCGTTCGCGCCCGCCGTCGGCTAGCGTGTAGTGGTCTCCAGGTCAGCGGCAGCAGGCAGCGGCAGTCTGGTGGGCAGCAGGCAGCGTGGGACGCCGGCAAGTGTAGCGGTATGTGCTGTAGGGGCGCCGGGAGGCCGGCGTCGCCATCTTGGTTAAGGGCAAATAGCAGATTGGTCCTTGTCTGAGGTTTCCGCCCATACTGACCTGACAGCCAATGGCAGCCGCCCTCTAGGGATATAGGGGATCTGCCTAGGCCTGTTCAGTGTCAGTACAAAGAGTCTCCAGAGGCGTTCACAGCTCCCAGCTGACTCCGGCTCTCTGACTCACCTCTCCTGACTTGGTGCCTTGCTTCAGTGCTCTGTGTTGGTCTCGATTCAGCTTAACCCCATCGCTGCCAGTTCTCTCCACAGTCTGGTCTCTGCCTGCATTCCTGAGCTTCCTGGCCTATGCTCTTCAAGCCGTCTGCTTCCAAGCAACTTCCCATTCTTCTGTCATCATCCATCTTCTTTCAGTCTTCAAGGATCCCACATTACCATCAAGTACTTTCTCTTTCCGGATTTCTTCATTTCTCAAGACCCCAGCCTGCCGTCCGCAGTGCTTGAACTGTCATTGTTTAAATGAACTTTTTCTTCTTTCAAAGTGCAGTGCTGGCTCAATTCTTGTTACCACTAACTGCCACTTTAAGAAAGTATTCAAGTGTGTATTGTTCCATTTATGAATTATATTATTAAACCCGCACGATTTAATCCTTCCTCCTCTGGTCCGTCTCCGGTTGCTACACACCACACGACTTCAAATATATCAAGGGCTTTAACAAGGTGCAGGTGGGAGACATTCTTCACAGGAAGAGGAGCAACAGAACACGAGGACATGCACTGAAACTAGAGGGAGGAAGATTCAGGGGAAATGCGAGGAAGAATTTTTTCACAGAAAGAGTAGTAGATAAGTGGAATAGCCTCCCAACAGAGGTGGTAGACGCAAATACAGTAGTACAATTTAAACATGCTTGGGATAAGCATATTGATATCCTTACAAAAAAATAAGGATCAAATATGGTTTGAGGTAACATGTTTAAAAAAAGGGGCAGACTAGATGGGCCAAGTGGTTCTTATCTGCCGTCAAATTCTATGTTTCATCCAGCCCTTCAGTTGTGACAGTTTGTACTGACCCGATGGAGTCGGGTGAAGAACAGGCTTCCATGGCGGACGCACTTCACAGCATCATGGCTCGTCTGGAGCAGGTGGAGGCTACCCAACGTCAAGTGGCTCAATTCCTTCAGGTCTTGGCTCCGCCCCAGGCGGCTCCCTCAGTTACTGTGGCTTCAGCTCCAGAGGTTCCAGTCCCTGTTCCTACACCTGGACCAATAGTTCCTCATCACATGCAATTACCAACCCCCAGCAAATATGATGGTTCTCCGAAAGGATGCCGTGGGTTTCTGAACCAATGCGATGTGCATTTCACCTTACAGTCTTCTCACTTTCCTACTTCCAAGGCAAAGGTGGCTTATATTGTGTCTCTCCTGGCAGGGTCGGCTTTGGACTGGGTGTCCCCTCTCTGGGAATGTGCTGATCCTCTGCTCAATGACTATGAAGCTTTTATTACCTCTTTCCGTCGCATCTTCGACGAACCTGGCAGAGTGTCGTCTGCCGCTACTGAGATCCTGAGGATTCTCCAGGGTAGTCGTTCAGTGGGACAATATGCAGTGCAGTTCCAGACTCTGGCTTCGGAATTAAAGTGGAACAAAGAGGCTCTTGTCTCCGCCTTCTGGAATGGGCTGGCAAGTCGTATCAAGGACGAATTAACTACCCATGACTCTCCTGCTACTTTGGCTGAACTCATCTCCTTGTGCAACAAAGTAGATCTACGGATGCAGGAGCGTCAACTAGAGAGAAATTGCTCCGATCGTCTCCGCCCTCGTCTCACCACCAACGCTGTTCCTGTTCCTAGACCTGGGCCCTCCACAACCACACCACCAGACGAACCCATGCAGATCAACTGCTCTCGGCTTTCCTTTGAAGAAAAGACCCGTAGACGTCATGAGAATCTTTGCATGTACTGCGGTTCTTCCGCTCATCTGTTGTCTTCCTGTCCACTGCGTCCGGGAAACGACCGCTCCTAACCTCCCCGAGGGAGGTCAGGTTAGGAGTCCTGCTTTCATCTCCCTCTTCAACTGTGCCCACCATTCCTGTTACCCTTGTGTGCCCTCAGGGGAAAATCAAAATCCAGGCTCTACTAGATTCCGGAGCAGCCGGGAACTTCCTTTCTTCTTCTTTCGTCCTTCAACATTCCTTGACGGTGCAACCTTTGGCCCATCCGTTGGCCCTCACTGCAGTAGATGGGAGTCGCATCAGCAGTGGGCAAATCACCCTTCAAACCGATCCAGTGACAGTTCTCGTCGGTGCCTTACATCAATAGACTCTAGAATTTTTTGTCCTTCCTCAGTCCTCACACCAAGTAGTCCTGGGCCTACCATGGCTTACTAAGCACAACCCTCATATTGATTGGACCAGTATGGAGATCACAGCCTGGGGTACGAACTGCCTAACTACTTGCATGCCTCGTGTCATTCCACTCCATCAAACTAATCCTCAAGAAGTAGGAGGTTCCAGTCTTTCGTCTTCACCAGCTCCACCCTTGTCGTTACCCACACCATATCTTTCTTTTTCTGACGTCTTCAGCAAGGGAGGTGCCGATACCCTGCCGCCTCATCGTTCCTGGGACTGTCCGATAGAGTTGATACCTGGGAAGTTCCCACCGCGGGGCCGCATCTACCCCTTGTCTCTGCCGGAGACCAAAGTCATGTCTGACTACATTCGAGAGAACTTAGATAAGGGGTTCATTCGCCCGTCCACTTCGCCAGCTGGAGCAGGGTCTTTCTTTGTGAAAAAAAAAGATGGAACCCTCCGGCCGTGTATTGATTACAGGGGCCTGAACGATATCACGATCAAGAACCGCTATCCTTTACCTCTTATCACCGAATTATTCTACAAGATCCGAGGGGCTTCCATCTTTACTAAACTGGATTTAAGAGGGGCGTACAACTTGATCCGTATCCGATCTGGAGATGAGTGGAAGACGGCTTTCAACACCCGAGACGGCCACTACGAATACCTGGTGATGCCATTTGGTCTTTGCAACGCTCCAGCCGTCTTCCAACAATTTGTAAATGACATATTTCGAGATTTACTGTATCATTCCATTGTGGTGTATCTCGATGACATCCTCATCTTCTCGTCTAACCTCCATCTCCATCGGCAAACAGTAGCTGAGGTCTTGCGGCGCCTTCGCCAAAATAAATTATTCTGCAAGCTAGACAAGTGCGTCTTTGAGGTCACTTCCATTCCATTCCTTGGCCACATCCTCTCCAGCACTGGGATAGAGATGTATCCAGAAAAAGTAAGAGCCATCTTAGGCTGGACAGCGCCCACCACGCTCAAAGGCATCCAGAGGTTCCTGGGCTTTTCAAATTACTATCGTCGTTTCATCCGGAACTTCTCCACCCTTGCTGCACCTCTTACTGCTCTAACCCATAAGGGTTCTGATCCAAGTCAGTGGTCACCTGAGGCCTCCCAAGCCTTCCAACAACTAAAGGATGCTTTTGTCTCCGCCCCAATCCTTCTCCAGCCAAACCTCGACAAACCCTTTATTCTTGAGGTGGACGCATCCTCAGAGGGGGTGGGGGCAATCTTGTCGCAGAGAGGGGAGGACCAGGTGCTTCATCCCTGTGCCTTCTTCTCCAAGAAGTTTCTTCCAGCAGAGAAGAATTACCCCATTGGAGAGCAGGAGTTACTGGCAGTCAAATCTGCGTTGGAGGAGTGGCGGTACCTCCTGGAGGGGGCACAACATAAAATTACTGTGTACTCCGACCATAAGAATCTCTCATTCCTCAAGCACGCCCAATGTCTTACAGCTCGTCAAGCCCGCTGGGCCATGTTCTTCGAACGCTTCGATTTTCAAATCAGATTCAGACCCGGGACGATGAATGCCAAGGCCGATGCTCTTTCACGCTCTTTTGAAACTTCAGCTGATCTTGAGACTACTCCTCGACCCATCCTCGATCCTCTGGTCTTTGCTCAAGTAACAGTCCAGCCTTCACCTCCACCAGGCAAGACCTTCGTTCCCCTCAGTCTCCGAAAGAGAGTGCTGTCCTGGGCACACGCTTCCCGTTTTGCAGGGCATACCGGGGCACAGAAGACCTTAATGTTCCTGTTGCGTTCATACTGGTGGCCTACCATTCGTCGCGATGTTACCACCTTTGTCGCCTCCTGTGTAAAGTGCGCTCAGCATAAGTCCTCCAGAACGTCTCCTGTCGGTCCTCTTCTACCTCTAGCCATACCAACAGAACCATGGTCCCACCTGTCTATGTACTTTATCTGCGAACTTCCTCCCTCCAAAAGGCATACAGTAATTTGGGTGGTGGTTGACCGGTTTTCAAAGATGGTGCACTTCTTCCCATTGAAAGGCCTTCCATCTGCTCCAGTGTTGGCTCAGCTCTTCATTTCCACCATCTTCAAACTCCATGGGTTGCCCAAAGAGATTATATCTGACTGTGGCGTGCAGTTCATCGCAAAGTTTTGGAGGGCTCTCTGTTCCGCTGTACAAGTCAAGCTTAAGTTCTCCACTGCTTTCCACCCACAAACCAACGGGCAGACAGAACGAGTCAACCAAGACTTGGAGGCCTTCATTCGTTTGTTCGTCTCTTCCTCTCAAGACGACTGGGTAGACCTTCTGCCTTGGGCGGAATTTGCGCACAACAATTCTTATCATTCTTCCTCCGGCACCACTCCCTTTTTCACTGTCTTTGGCAAGCATCCCCGATCTCCGGAGTTCTCAGATCTATCGTTGTCCGAAGTCCCTGCAGCTGCTTCTTCTCTACAACGGTTTGCAAAGATCTGGTCAGACGTCCATACCGCTCTCCTCAAAGCATCCGCTCGATATAAAAGGATGGCGGACAGGAAAAGAAGAGCAGCTCCTAAGTTGAAGGTTGGAGACCGAGTACGGCTGTCTACCCCCCATATACGCCTTCGGTTACCGTCCATGAAGCTGGCTCCTCGGTTCATCGGGCCGTACCCGATCACAGGTGATTAACCCGGTGGCCTACAGACTACAGCTCCCTTCTTCCTTAAAAATATCAAATTCTTTCCATGTGTCTCTTCTGAAACCTTTGCGATTGAACTTATATCAGAAGAAGGTGCCTAAACTGCCCAAGATTGGCTCGGAAAGAGAGACAGAGTTCGAGGTGAGGCGCATTATCGACTCACGTTGCCGCAATACCCATCTTCAGTATCTGGTAGAGTGGCTTGGATTCGGTCCTGAAGAGAATTCCTGGGTTGATGCTGCAGATCTCCATGCTCCCCGTCTGGTGAGACAGTTCTTTCAAAGAAATCCACACAAGGTGCGTAGGTGCCCTGGGGTCACCCAGAAAGGGGGGGTACTGTCACATGCAGCCGCGGCGGTGCGCGGCGGGCTTACTACTCACCCGTTCGCGCCCGCCGTCGGCTAGCGTGTAGTGGTCTCCAGGTCAGCGGCAGCAGGCAGCGGCAGTCTGGTGGGCAGCAGGCAGCGTGGGACGCCGGCAAGTGTAGCGGTATGTGCTGTAGGGGCGCCGGGAGGCCAGCGTCGCCATCTTGGTTAAGGGCAAATAGCAGATTGGTCCTTGTCTGAGGTTTCCGCCCATACTGACCTGACAGCCAATGGCAGCCGCCCTCTAGGGATATAGGGGATCTGCCTAGGCCTGTTCAGTGTCAGTACAAAGAGTCTCCAGAGGCGTTCACAGCTCCCAGCTGACTCCGGCTCTCTGACTCACCTCTCCTGACTTGGTGCCTTGCTTCAGTGCTCTGTGTTGGTCTCGATTCAGCTTAACCCCATCGCTGCCAGTTCTCTCCACAGTCTGGTCTCTGCCTGCATCCCTGAGCTTCCTGGCCTATGCTCTTCAAGCCGTCTGCTTCCAAGCAACTTCCCATTCTTCTGTCATCATCCATCTTCTTTCAGTCTTCAAGGATCCCACATTACCATCAAGTACTTTCTCTTTCCGGATTTCTTCATTTCTCAAGACCCCAGCCTGTCGTCCGCAGTGCTTGAACTGTCATTGTTTAAATGAACTTTTTCTTCTTTCAAAGTGCCGTGCTGGCTCAATTCTTGTTACCACTAACTGCCACTTTAAGAAAGTATTCAAGTGTGTATTGTTCCATTTATGAATTCTATTATTAAACCTGCACGATTTAATCCTTCCTCCTCTGGTCCGTCTCCGGTTGCTACACACCACAAGACTTCATCCAGCCCTTCAGTTGTGACACCATCATCAGTGTCCTCCACACCATGCTGCTGCTCCTTCTCCTCCTCCTCCTCTGCTTCCTCCTCATCAGTGTCCTCCACACCATTCTGCTGCACCTCCAACTCCTCATCCTCCTTTGCTTCCACCTCCTCCTCCTCTTCTGCTTCTATGTCAGACACAGGCTGCTACTGAGACATGGCCTCCTCCTCCTCCTCATCAATGTACTCCACACCATTCTGTTGCACCTCCTCCTCATCAGGGTCCTCCACACCACTCTGCTGCACCTCCTCCTCCTCCTCATCCTCCTCATCAGTGTCCTCTATACCACTCTGCTGCACCTCCTCCTCCTCATCCTCCTTATCAGTGTCCACCACACCACTCTGCTGCACCTCCTCCTCTTCCTCCTCATCAGTGTCCTCCACACCATTCTGCTACACCTCCTCCTCATACTCCTCATCAGTGTCCTCCACACCACTCTGCTGCACCTCCTCCTCCTCATCATCCTCCTCATCATCAGTGTTCTCCACACCATTCTGATGCCACTCCTCCTACTCATCTTCTTCTGATTCTATGTCAGACACAGGCTGCTATTGAGACATGGCCTCCTCCTCTTCCTCCTCCTCATCAGTGTCCTCCACACCATTCTGCTGCACCTCCATCTCCTCATCCTCCTTTGCTTCTATGTCAGACACAGGCTGCTACTGAGACATGGCCACCTCTTCCTCCTCATCAGTGTCCTCCATATCATTCTGCTGCACCTCCTCCTCCTCATACTCCTCATCAGTGTCCTCCACACCATTCTGCTGCACCTCCTCCTCCTCATCTGCTTATATTTCAGACACAGGCTGCTACTGAGACGTGGCCTCCTCCTCCTCTTCCTCATCATCATCAGTTTCCTCCACACCATTCTGTTGCACCTCCTCCTCCTCCTCAGTGTCCTCCACACCACTTTGCTGCACCTCCTCCTCCTCATCAGTGTCCTCCACACCATTCTGCTGCACCTCCTCCTCCTCATCCTCCTCTGCTTCTATGTCAGACACAGGCTGCTACTGAGGCATGGCCTCCTCCTCCTCTTCCTCCTCGACAATGTCCTCCACACCATTCTGCTGCGCCCCTCCTCCTCCTCATCAGTGTCCTTCACGCCATTCTGCTACACCTCCTCCTCCTCATCCTCTTCTGCTTCTATGTCAGACACAGGCTGCTACTGAGACATGGCCTCCTCCTCCTCTTCCTCCTCATCAGTGTCCTCCACACCATTCTGCTGCACCTCTTCCTCCTCATCATCAGTGTCCTCCACACCACTCTGCTGCACCTCCATCTACTCATCCTCTTTTGCTTCTATATCAGACACAGGCTCCTACTAAGACATGGCCTCCTCCTCCTCTTCCTCCTCATCAGTGTCCTCCACACCATTCTGCTACACCTCCATCTCCTCATCCTCTTCTGCTTCTATGTCAGACACAGGCTCCTACTGAGACATGGCCTCCTCCTCCTCTTCCTCCTCATCAATCAGTGTCCTCCACACCATTCTGCTGCATCTCCATCTCCTCATCCTCTTCTGCTTCTATGTCAGACACAGGCTGCTACTGAGACATGGCCTCCTCCTCCTCTTCCTCCTCCTCATCATCAGTGTCCTCCACACCACTCTGTTGCACCTCCTCCTCCTCATCATCAGTGTCCTCCATGCCATTCTGCTACACCTCCTCCTCCTCTTCTGCTTCTATGTCAGACACAGGCTGCTACTGAGACATGGCCTCCTCCTCCTCCTCATCAATGTCCTCCACACCATTCTGTTGCACCTCCTCCTCATCAGGGTCCTCCACACCACTCTGCTGCACCTCCTCCTCCTCCTCATCCTCCTCATCAGTGTCCTCCATACCACTCTGCTGCACCTCCTCCTCCTCATCCTCCTTATCAGTGTCCACCATACCACTCTGCTGCACCTCCTCCTCCTCTTCCTCCTCACCAGTGTCCTCCACACCATTCTGCTACACCTCCTCCTCATACTCCTCATCAGTGTCCTCCACACCACTCTGCTGCACCTCCTCCTCCTCATCATCCTCCTCATCAGTGTTCTCCACACCATTCTGCTGCACCTCCTCCTACTCATCCTCTTCAGACACAGGCTGCTATTGAGACATGGCCTCCTCCTCTTCCTCCGCCTCATCAGTGTCCTCCACACCATTCTGCTGCACCTCCATCTCCTCATCCTCCTTTGCTTCTATGTCAGACACAGGCTGCTACTGAGACATGGCCTCCTCTTCCTCCTCATCAGTGTCCTCCACACCATTCTGCTGCACCTCCTCCTCCTCATACTCCTCATCAGTGTCCTCCACACCATTCTGCTGCACCTCCTCCTCCTCATCCTCTTCTGCTTATATTTCAGACACAGGCTGCTACTGAGACGTGGCCTCCTCCTCCTCTTCCTCATCATCATCAGTGTCCTCCACACCATTCTGTTGCACCTCCTCCTCCTCCTCAGTGTCCTCCACACCACTCTGCTGCACCTCTTTCTCCTCATCAGTGTCCTCCACACCATTCTGCTGCACCTCCTACTCCTCATCCTCCTCTGCTTCTATGTCAGACACAGGCTGCTACTGAGACATGGCCTCCTCCTCTTCCTCCTCGGCAGTGTCCTCCACACCATTCTGCTGCGCCCCTCCTCCTCCTCATCAGTGTCCTTCACGCCATTCTGCTACACCTCCTCCTCCTCATCCTCTTCTGCTTCTATGTCAGACACAGGCTGCTACTGAGACATGGCCTCCTCCTCCTCTTCCTCCTCATCAGTGTCCTCCACACCATTCTGCTACACCTCCTCCTCATACTCCTCATCAGTGTCCTCCACACCACTCTGCTGCACCTCCTCCTCCTCATCATCCTCCTCATCATCATCAGTGTTCTCCACACCATTCTGCTGCAACTCCTCCTACTCATCCTCTTCTGATTCTATGTCAGACACAGGCTGCTATTGATACATGGCCTCCTCCTCATCAGTGTCCTCCACACCATTCTGCTGCACCTCCATCTCCTCATCCTCCTTTGCTTCTATGACAGACACAGGCTGCTACTGAGACATGGCCTCCTCTTCCTCCTCATCAGTGTCCTCCACACCATTCTGCTGCACCTCCTCCTCCTCATACTCCTCATCAGTGTCCTCCACACCATTCTGCTGCACCTCCTCCTCCTCATCCTCTTCTGCTTATATTTCAGACACAGGCTGCTACTGAGATGTGGCCTCCTCCTCTTCCTCATCATCATCAGTGTCCTCCACACAATTCTGTTGCACCTCCTCCTCCTCCTCAGTGTCCTCCACACCACTCTGTTGCACCTCCTCCTCCTCCTCCTCCTCATCAGTGTCCTCCACACCATTCTGCTGCACCTCCTCCTCCTCATCCTACTCTGCTTCTATGTCAGACACAGGCTGCTACTGAGACATGGCCTCCTCCTCCTCTTCCTCCTCGACAGTGTCCTCCACACCATTCTGCTGCGCCCCTCCTCCTCCTCATCAGTGTCCTTAACGCCATTCTGCTACACCTCCTCCTCCTCATCCTCTTCTGCTTCTATGTCAGACACAGGCTGCTACTGAGACATGGCCTCCTCCTCCTCTTCATCAGTGTCCTCCACACCATTCTGCTGCACCTCTTCCTCCTCATCATCAGTGTCCTCCACACCACTCTGCTGCACCTCCATCTACTCATCCTCTTTTGCTTCTATGTCAGACACAGGCTCCTACTAAGACATGGCCTCCTCCTCCTCTTCCTCCTCATCAGTGTCCTCCACACCATTCTGCTACACCTCCATCTCCTCATCCTCTTCTGCTTCTATGTCAGACACAGGCTCCTACTGAGACATGGCCTCCTCCTCCTCTTCCTCCTCATCAGTGTCCTCCACACCATTCTGCTGCATCTCCATCTCCTCATCCTCTTCTGCTTCTATGTCAGACACAGGCTGCTACTGAGACATGGCCTCCTCCTCCTCTTCCTCCTCCTCCTCATCAGTGTCCTCCACACCACTCTGTTGCACCTCCTCCTCCTCCTCATCATCAGTGTCCTCCATGCCATTCTGCTACACCTCCTCCTCCTCTTCTGCTTCTATGTCAGACACAGGCTGCTACTGAGACATGGCCTCCTCCTCCTCCTCATCAATGTCCTCCACACCATTCTGTTGCACCTCCTCCTCATCAGGGTCCTCCACACCACTCTGCTGCACCTCCTCCTCCTCCTCATCCTCCTCATCAGTGTCCTCCATACCACTCTGCTGCACCTCCTCCTCCTCATCCTCCTCATCAGTGTCCACCAAACCACTCTGCTGCACCTCCTCCTCCTCTTCCTCCTCATCAGTGTCCTCCACACCATTCTGCTACACCTCCTCCTCATACTCCTCATCAGTGTCCTCCACACCACTCTGCTGCACCTCCTCCTCCTCATCATCCTCCTCATCAGTGTTCTCCACACCATTCTGCTGCACCTCCTCCTACTCATTCTCTTCTGATTCTATGTCAGACACAGGCTGCTATTGAGACATGGCCTCCTCCTCTTCCTCTGCCTCATCAGTGTCCTCCACACCATTCTGCTGCACCTCCATCTCCTCATCCTCCTTTGCTTCTATGTCAGACACAGGCTGCTACTGAGACATGGCCTCCTCTTCCTCCTCATCAGTGTCCTCCACACCATTCTGCTGCACCTCCTCCTCCTCATACTCCTCATCAGTGTCCTCCACACCATTCTGCTGCACCTCCTCCTCCTCATCCTCTTCTGCTTATATTTCAGACACAGGCTGCTACTGAGACGTGGCCTCCTCCTCCTCTTCCTCATCATCATCAGTGTCCTCCACATCATTCTGTTGCACCTCCTCCTCCTCAGTGTCCTCCACACCACTCTGCTGCACCTCCTCCTCCTCTTCAGTGTCCTCCACACCATTCTGCTGCACCTCCTCCTCCTCATCCTCCTTTGCTTCTATGTCAGACACAGGCTGCTACTGAGACATGGCCTCCTCCTCCTCTTCCTCCTCGGCAGTGTCCTCCACACCATTCTGCTGCGCCCCTCCTCCTCCTCATCAGTGTCCTTCACGCCATTCTGCTACACCTCCTCCTCCTCATCCTCTTCTGCTTCTATGTCAGACACAGGCTGCTACTGAGACATGGCCTCCTCCTCCTCTTCCTCCTCATCAGTGTCCTCCACACCATTCTGCTGCACCTCTTCCTCCTCATCATCAGTGTCCTCCACACCACTCTGCTGCACCTCCATCTACTCATCCTCTTTTGCTTCTATGTCAGACACAGGCTCCTACTAAGACATGGCCTCCTCCTCCTCTTCCTCCTCATCAGTGTCCTCCACACCATTCTGCTACACCTCCATCTCCTCATCCTCTTCTGCTTCTATGTCAGACACAGGCTCCTACTGAGACATGGCCTCCTCCTCCTCTTCCTCCTCATCAGTGTCCTCCACACCATTCTGCTGCATCTCCATCTCCTCATCCTCTTCTGCTTCTATGTCAGACACAGGCTGCTACTGAGACATGGCCTCCTCCTCCTCATCATCAGTGTCCTCCACACCACTCTGCTGCACCTCCTCCTCCTCATCATCAGTGTCCTCCATGCCATTCTGCTACACCTCCTCCTCCTCTTCTGCTTCTATGTCAGACACAGGCTGCTACTGAGACATGGTCTCCTCCTCCTCATCAATGTCCTTTACACCATTCTGTTGCACCTCCTCCTCATCAGGGTCCTCCACACCCCTCTGCTGCACCTCTTCCTCCTCCTCCTCATCCTCCTCATCAGTGTCCTCCATACCACTCTGCTGCACCTTCTCCTCCTCATCCTCCTTATCAGTGTCCACCACACCACTCTGCTGCACCTCCTCCTCCTCTTCCTCCTCATCAGTGTCCTCCACACCATTCTGCTACACCTCCTCCTCATACTCCTCATCAGTGTCCTCCACACCACTCTGCTGCACCTCCTCCTCCTTATCATCCTCCTCATCAGTGTTCTCCACACCATTCTGCTGCACCTCCTCCTACTCATCCTCTTCTGATTCTATGTCAGACACAGGCTGCTATTGAGACATGGCCTCCTCCTCTTCCTCCGCCTCATCAGTGTCCTCCACACCATTCTGCTGCACCTCCATCTCCTCATCCTCCTTTGCTTCTATGTCAGACACAGGCTGCTACTGAGACATGGCCTCCTCTTCCTCCTCATCAGTGTCCTCCACACCATTCTGCTGCACCTCCTCCTCCTCCTCATACTCCTCATCAGTGTCCTCCACACCATTCTGCTGCACCTCCTCCTCCTCATCCTCTTCTGCTTATATTTCAGACACAGGCTGCTACTGAGACATGGCCTCCTCCTCCTCTTCCTTATCATCATCAGTGTCCTCCAAACCATTCTGTTGCACCTCCTCCTCCTCCTCAGTGTCCTCCACACCACTCTGCTGCACCTCCTCCTCCTCATAAGTGTCCTCCACACCATTCTGCTGCACCTCCTCCTCCTCATCCTCCTCTGCTTCTATGTCAGACACAGGCAGCTACTGAGACATGGCCTCCTCCTCCTCTTCCTCCTCGGCAGTGTCCTCCACACCATTCTGCTGCGCCCCTCCTCCTCCTCATCAGTGTCCTCCACGCCATTCTGCTACACCTCCTCCTCTTCTGCTTCTATGTCAGACACAGGCTGCTACTGAGACTTGGCCTCTTCCTCCTCTTCCTCCTCATCAGTGTCCTCCACACCATTCTGCTGCTCCTCTTCCTCCTCATCATCAGTGTCCTCCACACCACTCTGCTGCACCTCCATCTCCTCATCCTCTTCTGCTTCTATGTCAGACACAGGCTGCTACTGAGACATGGCCTCCTCCTCCTCTTCCTCCTCATCATCAGTGTCCTCCACACCATTCTGCTGCTCCTTCTCCTCCTCCTCCTCTGCTTCTATGTCAGACACAGGCTCCTACTGAGACATGGCCTTCTCCTCCTCTTCCTCCTCCTCCTCATCAGTGTCCTCCACACCATTCTGCTGCTCCTTCTCCTCCTCCTCCTCCTCTGCTTCCTCCTCATCAGTGTCCTCCACACCATTCTGCTGCACCTCCATCTCCTCATCCTCTTTTGCTTCTATGTCAGACACAGGCTGCTACTGAGACATGGCCTCCTCTTCCTTCTCATCAGTGTCCTCCACACCATTCTGCTGCACCTCCTCCTCATCCTCCTCATCAGTGTCCTCCACACCACTCTGCTGCTGCACCTCCTCCTCCTCCTCATCAGTGTCCTCCATGCCATTCTGCTACACCTCCTCCTCATCTTCTCCTTCTATGTCAGACACAGGCTGCTACTGAGACATGGCCTCCTCCTCATCAATGTCCTCCACACCATTCTGTTGCACCTCCTCCTCCTCCTCCTCCTCATCAGGTTCCTCCACACCACTCTGCTGCACCTCCTCCTCCTCAGTGTCCTCCATACCACTCTGCTGCACCTGCTCCTCCTCATCCTCCTTATCAGTGTCCTCCACACCACTCTGCTGCTCCTCCTCCTCCTCTTCCTCCTCATCATCATCAGTGTCCTCCACACCATTCTGCTACACCTCCTCCTCATACTCCTCATCAGTGTCCTCCACACCACTCTGCTGCACCTCCTCCTCATCATCCTCCTCATCAGTTTCCTCCACACCATTCTGCTGCACCTCATCCTCCTCATCCTCTTCTGCTTTTATTTCAGACACAGGCTGCTACTGAGACGTGGCCTCCTCCTCCTCTTCCTCATCATCATCAGTGTACTCCACACCATTCTGCTGCACCTCCTCCTCCTCCTCCTCATCAGTGTCCTCCACACCACTCTGCTGCTGCACCTCCTCCTCCTCCTCATCAGTGTCCTCCATGCCATTCTGCTACACCTCCTCCTCATCTTCTCCTTCTATGTCAGACACAGGCTGCTACTGAGACATGGCCTCCTCCTCATCAATGTCCTCCACACCATTCTGTTGCACCTCCTCCTCCTCCTACTCCTCATCAGGTTCCTCCACACCACTCTGCTGCACCTCCTCCTCCTCAGTGTCCTCCATACCACTCTGCTGCACCTGCTCCTCCTCATCCTCCTTATCAGTGTCCTCCACACCACTCTGCTGCTCCTCCTCCTCCTCTTCCTCCTCATCATCATCATCAGTGTCCTCCACACCATTCTGCTACACCTCCTCCTCATACTCCTCATCAGTGTCCTCCACACCACTCTGCTGCACCTCCTCCTCATCATCCTCCTCATCAGTTTCCTCCACACCATTCTGCTGCACCTCATCCTCCTCATCCTCTTCTGCTTTTATTTCAGACACAGGCTGCTACTGAGACGTGGCCTCCTCCTCCTCTTCCTCATCATCATCAGTGTACTCCACACCATTCTGCTGCACCTCCTCCTCCTCCTCCTCCTCCTCAGTGTCCTCCACACCACTCTGCTGCACCTCCTCCTCCTCCTCCTCATCAGTGTTCTCCACACCATTCTGCTGCACCTCCTCCTCATCCTCCTCTGCTTCTATGTCAGACACAGGCTGCTACTGAGACATGGCCTCCTCCTCCTCTTCCTCCTCAGCAGTGTCCTCCACACAATTCTGCTGCACCTCCTCCTTCTCCTCATCAGTGTCCTCCACCCCATTCTGCTACACCTCCTCCTCCTCCTCTTCTGCTTGTATGTCAGACACAGGCTGCTACTGAGACATGGCCTCCTCCTCTTCCTCCTCATCAGTGTCCTCCACACCATTCTGCTGCACCTCTTCCTCCTCATCCTCCTCATCATCAGTGTCTTCCACACCACTCTGCTGCACCTCCTCATCCTCTTTTGCTTCTTTGTCACCATTCTGCTGCACCTCCTCATACTCCTCATCAGTGTCTTCCACACCATTCTGTTGCACCTTTTTCTCCTCATCAGTGTCCTCCACACCATTCTGTTGCACCTCCTCATCCTCTTTTGCTTCTTTGTCAGACATAGGCTGCTACTGAGACATGGCCTCCTCATCAGTTTCCTTTACGCCACTCTGCTGTACCTCTCCTCCTCACCCTCTTCTGCCTCTGTGTCAGACACAGTTTTCTACTGAGGCATGGCCTCCTCCTCCTCATCAGTGTTCTCTACACCACTCTGCTGTTTCACCTCCTCCTCCTCATATTATTCTGCCTCTGTGTCAGACACAGGCTGCTACTGAGTCATGTCCTCCTCCTCCTCAGTGTCCTCCACACCATTCTGCTGCACCTCTCCTCCTCATCCTCCTCTGCTTTTGTGTCAGACATAGGCTGCTCCTGAAACATGGCCTCCTTATCAGTGTCCTCCACGCTACTCTGCTGCACCTCTCCTCCTCACCCTTTTCTGCCTCTGTGTCAGATAAAGCCTGCTACTGAGACATGGCCTCCTCCTCTTCCTCCTCATCAGTGTCCTCCACCCCACTCTGCTGCACCTCCTCCTCCTGCATCTGAGCAGATATTTGAGACATCTCAGAGACCTGCGGCATAGTGAGCCACCTGCTAAGAGAATTCTCTAGGGTGAAGGGGTATGAGAAGAGAAGGTGGGGGAAGGAGAAAATAAGGCAGTAAGAGGAGGTGGGGTATGAGAAGAGGAGGTGAAGGTATGAGAAGAAGAGGTGAAGGTATGATAAGAGGAGGTGAAGGTATGAGAAGGGAAAGTGGGTATGAGAAAAGAAGGCGGGGTATGAGTTGCTGGCATCTTACCTATTACTGTACATTGGTAACAATAGTGAGGTGTGGCTGCCATCTTACCTATTACTGTATGGTGATAACAATGGTGAGCCGTGGCTGGTGTCTTATCACCCCCGTTTTACCGCATTTTCATATGTACTATTACCCAACTGCACCGATTAGACCAGCCAGGGTATCGCCACCCTATAGAAGCCTATGGGCTTCTTTTCGCTGCACGCTGCAACCCTGCCGACCCCCCCTTTCCCCCTCCATTGGGCTCATCTTCTTGCAGTTCTTCCTGGACCCCAGAAGGTAAACCCTTCCTCCCCCTAGCAATGCAGCCAGACGTCCTTCCGGCTGCAGGGGGGAGGAGGAGGCTCCGAGGACAGCCACGCTGAGCTGTCCCGGGCGTGAAGGCAGCAGGAGGAGACGGAAACCCCCCGCACACCACAGTACAGGTATCGCGGGGGGTCTCCATTACCGCACCGCAATGTCAGCCGCATATGTTAGTACATATGCGCTGGCATCGCGGTGGGCGGGCGGCGGGCGATGTATTTTAATACATCACGCCCTTTGTGAGCAAATTGCTTATTGGCATTTGCCCCCCATACAGTACCAGATTTTCAGTCCAACCAAGCAACTAGTTCGATGATTGGAGGAAAGTTGGTCTGATGTGTGGGCACCATAATACCCATTACTGTACTGTGATAACAATAGTGAGGAGTAGCTGGCATCTTACCCATTACTGTATACTGATAACAATAGTGAGGAGTAGCTGGCATCTTACCCATTACTGTATACTGATAACAATAGTGAGGAGTAGCTGGCATCTTACCCATTACTGTATACTGATAACAATAGTGAGGAGTAGCTGGCATCTTACACATTACTGTACGGTGATAACAATGGTGAGGCATGGCTGGCATCTTACCCATTACTGTATACTGATAACAATAGTGAGGAGTAGCTGGCATCTTACCCATTACTGTATACTGATAACAATAGTGAGGAGTAGCTGGCATCTTACCCATTACTGTATACTGATAACAATAGTGAGGAGTAGCTGGCATCTTACACATTACTGTACGGTGATAACAATAGTGAGGCATGGCTGGCATCTTACCCATTACTGTATACTGATAACAATAGTGAGGAGTAGCTGGCATCTTACCCATTACTGTATACTGATAACAATAGTGAGGCGTGGCTGCCAACTTACCCATTACTGTACTGTGATAACTATAGTGAGGCATGGCTGGCATCTTACTCATTACTGTACTGTGATAACTATAGTGAGGAGTAGCTGCCAACTTACCCATTACCGTATACTGATAACAATAGTGAGGCGTGGCTGGCGTCTTACCCATTACTGTATGGTGATAACAATAGTGAGGCGTGGCTGGCATCTTACCCATTATTGTATGCCGATAGCAATGGTGAGGCGTGGCTGGCGTCTTATCCATTACTGTACGGTGATAACAATAGTGAGGAGTAGCTGGCATCTTACCCATTACTGTACGGTGATAACAATAGTGAGGAGTAGCTGGCATCTTACCCATTACCGTATACTGATAACAATAGTGAGGAGTAGCTGGCATCTTACCCATTACCGTATACTGATAACAATAGTGAGGCGTGGCTGGCGTCTTACACATTACTGTATGGTGATAACAATAGTGAGGCGTGGCTGGCATCTTACCCATTATTGTATGCCGATAGCAATGGTGAGGAGTAGCTGGCGTCTTATCCATTACTGTACGGTTATAACAATAGTGAGGAGTAGCTGGCATCTTACCCATTACTGTACGGTGATAACAATAGTGAGGAGTAGCTGGCATCTTACCCATTACCGTATACTGATAACAATAGTGAGGAGTAGCTGGCATCTTACCCATTACTGTACAGTGATAACAATAGTGAGGCGTGGCTGGCATCTTACCCATTACCGTATACTGATAACAATAGTGAGGCGTGGCTGGTGTCTTACCCATTGCTGTATGGTGGTAACAATTGTGAGGCGTGGCTGGCATCTTACCCATTACTGTACAGCAGAGGCGTAGGGAGGGCGGAGCCACCGGAGCTCATGCTCCGGGCGGCTATTGGAGCAATGGCGCCGCCGGCCCGCCCCCCTCCACAAATGATCCCTGCATAAGGATCATACTAAACAGTGGTAACTGCGGGCAGCGGGCAGCGTGCGCGGCAGCTGCCCTGCCCGGCGCCTGCCTCCTGCCCTGCTCGCCCGGCGTTCCCTGCCGCCAAGCGCACCGTCCGGGCGGCTGACTCCAGTCCACTGTCCGGCTTCGCAGCAGCACTCAACTCCTCCCAGAACCAGTCACCTGTCACCTGACTCACTCCCTCCTCCCTGGCTACAGCAGCGTCAACACTCAACAGCCTTCCCAAACGCTGGCTGTGGCCTGGAGGAGAAGTTTTTCAAGGTGGATTTCTTTTTTAAAGCTAATTAATGATTTTAAAAAACTTAGTAATAAACTTGTGGTTTGGGGGATTCGTGGGGCCCGGGGGGGGGGGGCAATAGTGAGGCGTGGCTGGCATCTTACCCATTACTGTACATTGGTAACAATAGTGAGGTGTGGCTGCCGTCTTACCTATTACTGTATGGTGATAACAATGGTGAGGCATGGCTGCCATCTTACCCATAACTATATGGTGGTAACAATGGTGAGGCATGACTGGCATCTTATCCATTACTGTATGGTGATAACAATAGTGAGGCATGGCTGGTGTCTTATACATTACTGTACGGTGGTAATAATAGTGAGCCGTGGCTGGCGTCTTACCCATTACTGTATGGTGATAACAATAGTGAGGCATGGCTGGTGTCTTATCCATTACTTTATGGTGATAACAATGGTGAGGCGTGGCTGACATCTTACCCATTACTGTATAGTGATAATAATAGTGAGGCGTAGCTGGCATCTTACCTATTATTGTATGATGATAGCAATGGTGAGGTGTGGCTGGCGTCTTACCCATTACTGTACGGTGGTAACAATGGTGAGGCGTGGCTGGCCTCTTACCCATTACTGTATGGTGATAACAATAGTGAGGCGTAGCTGGCATCTTACCCATTACTGTATGGTGATAACAATAGTGAGGCGTAGCTGGCATCTTACACATTACTGTATGGTGATAACAACAGTGAGGCGTAGCTGGCATCTTACCTATTTATTGTATGGTGATAACAATAGTGAGGCGTGGCTGGCATCTTACCTATTACCGTACGGTGATAACAATAGTGAGGTGTGGCTGGTGTCTTACCCATTACTGTGCAGTTATATCAATAGTGAGGCGTTGCTTGCATCTTATCCATTACTGTATGGTGATAACAATGGTGAGGCATGGCTGGCATCTTACCCATTACTGTATGGTGATAACAATAGTGAGGCGTGGCTGGTGTCTTATCCATTACTTTATGGTGATAACAATGGTAAAGCATGGCTCGTGTCTTATCCATTACTGTACAGTGATAACAATAGTGAGGCGTGGCTGGTGTCTTACCCATTACTGTATGGTGGTAACAATGGTGAGGCGTGGCTGGCGTCTTACCTATTATTGTATGGTGATAACATTAGTGAGGCGTGGCTGGTGTCTTACCCATTACTTTATGGTGATAACAATAGTGAGGCGTGGCTGGTGTCTTACCCATTACTGTATGGTGGTAACAATGGTGAGGCGTGGCTGGCGTCTTACCTATTATTGTATGGTGATAACAATAGTGAGGCATGGCTGGTGTCTTACCCATTACTGTATGGTGGTAACAATGGTGAGGCGTGGCTGGCGTCTTACCTATTATTGTATGGTGATAACAATAGTGAGGAGTAGCTGGCATCTTACCAATTACTGTACGGTGATAACAATAGTGAGGAGTAGCCGGCATCTTACCCATTACCGTATACCAGTGGTTCCCAAACTGTGTGCCGTGGCACCCTGGGGTGCTTTGGGACACTTGCAGGGGTGCCCTGGACTGGTGGTCCAGGACAAATTCAAATAGTTTATATTTAATATAATAGTCAAAACCATTGCTTTTTGCTACCAGTTATATAAAATATATAGACAAACAGAATTGAATCTTATCTATCACCACATAATTAAACCCTAGCAATAACCTATAATCACAAATTTCTTAATTTAATATATTACATCTAAATTTCTTAAGTATAAGGTTGTCGCCTGGGGTGCCTTTAAAAAAATTCTGATACTCAAGGGTGCCATGATTGAAAAAAGTTTGGGAACCACTGCCGTATACTGATAACAATAGTGAGGCGTGGCTGGTGTCCTACTCATTGCTTTATGGTGGTAACAATGGTGAGGCGTGGCTGGCATCTTACCCATTACTGTATGGTGATAACAATGGTGAGGCACGGCTGGCATCTTACCCATTACTGTATGGTGATAACAATAGTGAGGCGTGGCTGGTGTCTTATCCATTACTTTATGGTGATAACAATGGTGAGGCATGGCTTGTGTCTTATCCATTACTGTACAGTGATAACAATAGTGAGGCGTGGCTGGCGTTCTACCCATTACTGTACGGTGGTAACAATGGTGAGGCGTTGCTGGCATCTTATCCATTACTGTATGGTGATAACAATGGTGAGGCATGGCTGGCATCTTACCCATTACTGTATGGTGATAACAATAGTTAGGCGTGGCTCATGTCTTATCCATTACTGTACAGTGATAACAATAGTGAGGCGTGGCTGGCGTCTTACCCATTATTGTATAGTGATAACAATAGTGAGGCGTGGCTGGCGTCTTACACATTATTGTATAATGATAACAATAGTGAGGCGTGGCTGGTGTCTTACCCATTACTGTATGGTGGTAACAATGGTGAGGCGTGGCTGGCGTCTTACCTATTATTGTATGGTGATAACAATAGTGAGGCATGGCTGGTGTCTTACCCATTACTGTATGGTGATAACAATAGTGAGGCGTGGCTGGTGTCTTACCCATTACTGTATGGTGGTAACAATGGTGAGGCGTGGCTGGCATCTTACCTATTACCGTACGGTGATAGCAATAGTGAGGTGTGGCTGGTGTCTTACCCATTACTGTGCAGTTATATCAATAGTGAGGCATGGCTGGCATCTTACCCATTACTGTACGGTGATAACAATAGTGAGGCGTGGCTGGCGTTCTACACATTACTGTACGGTGGTAACAATGGTGAGGCGTTGCTGGCATCTTATCCATTACTGTATGGTGATAACAATGGTGAGGCATGGCTGGCATCTTACCCATTACTGTATGGTGATAACAATAGTGAGGCGTGGCTGGTGTCTTATCCATTACTTTATGGTGATAACAATGGTGAGGCATGGCTCGTGTCTTATCCATTACTGTACAGTGATAACAATAGTGAGGCGTGGCTGGGGTCTTACCCATTATTGTATAGTGATAACAATAGTGAGGCGTGGCTTGCGTCTTACCCATTATTGTATAATGATAACAATAGTGAGGCGTGGCTGGTGTCTTACCCATTACTGTATGGTGGTAACAATGGTGAGGCGTGGCTGGCGTCTTACCTATTATTGTATGGTGATAACATTAGTGAGGCGTGGCTGGTGTCTTACCCATTACTTTATGGTGATAACAATAGTGAGGCGTGGCTGGTGTCTTACCCATTACTGTATGGTGGTAACAATGGTGAGGCGTGGCTGGCGTCTTACCTATTATTGTATGGTGATAACAATAGTGAGGCATGGCTGGTGTCTTACCCATTACTGTATGGTGGTAACAATGGTGAGGCGTGGCTGGCGTCTTACCTATTATTGTATGGTGATAACAATAGTGAGGAGTAGCTGGCATCTTACCAATTACTGTACGGTGATAACAATAGTGAGGAGTAGCTGGCATCTTACCCATTACTGTACGGTGATAACAATAGTGAGGAGTAGCCGGCATCTTACCCATTACGTATACCAGTGGTTCCCAAACTGTGTGCCGTGGCACCCTGGGGTGCCTTGGGACACTTGCAGGGGTGCCCTGGACTGGTGGTCCAGGACAAATTCAAATAGTTTATATTTAATATAATAGTCAAAACCATTGCTTTTTGCTACCAGTTATATAAAATATATAGACAAACAGAATTGAATCTTATCTATCACCACATAATTAAACCCTAGCAATAACCTATAATCACAAATTTCTTAATTTAATATATTACATCTAAATTTCTTAAGTATAAGGTTGTCGCCTGGGGTGCCTTTAAAAAAATTCTGATACTCAAGGGTGCCATGATTGAAAAAAGTTTGGGAACCACTGCCGTATACTGATAACAATAGTGAGGCGTGGCTGGTGTCCTACTCATTGCTTTATGGTGGTAACAATGGTGAGGCGTGGCTGGCATCTTACCCATTACTGTATGGTGATAACAATGGTGAGGCACGGCTGGCATCTTACCCATTACTGTATGGTGATAACAATAGTGAGGCGTGGCTGGTGTCTTATCCATTACTTTATGTTGATAACAATGGTGAGGCGTGGCTGGCGTTCTACCCATTACTGTACGGTGGTAACAATGGTGAGGCGTTGCTGGCATCTTATCCATTACTGTATGGTGATAACAATGGTGAGGCATGGCTGGCATCTTACCCATTACTTTATGGTGATAACAATAGTGAGGCGTGGCTGGTGTCTTACCCATTACTGTATGGTGGTAACAATGGTGAGGCGTGGCTGGCGTCTTACCTATTATTGTATGGTGATAACAATAGTGAGGCATGGCTGGTGTCTTACCCATTACTGTATGGTGGTAACAATGGTGAGGCGTGGCTGGCGTCTTACCTATTATTGTATGGTGATAACAATAGTGAGGAGTAGCTGGCATCTTACCAATTACTGTACGGTGATAACAATAGTGAGGAGTAGCTGGCATCTTACCCATTACTGTACGGTGATAACAATAGTGAGGAGTAGCCGGCATCTTACCCATTACCGTATACCAGTGGTTCCCAAACTGTGTGCCGTGGCACCCTGGGGTGCCTTGGGACACTTGCAGGGGTGCCCTGGACTGGTGGTCCAGGACAAATTCAAATAGTTTATATTTAATATAATAGTCAAAACCATTGCTTTTTGCTACCAGTTATATAAAATATATAGACAAACAGAATTGAATCTTATCTATCACCACATAATTAAACCCTAGCAATAACCTATAATCACAAATTTCTTAATTTAATATATTACATCTAAATTTCTTAAGTATAAGGTTGTCGCCTGGGGTGCCTTTAAAAAAATTCTGATACTCAAGGGTGCCATGATTGAAAAAAGTTTGGGAACCACTGCCGTATACTGATAACAATAGTGAGGCGTGGCTGGTGTCCTACTCATTGCTTTATGGTGGTAACAATGGTGAGGCGTGGCTGGCATCTTACCCATTACTGTATGGTGATAACAATGGTGAGGCACGGCTGGCATCTTACCCATTACTGTATGGTGATAACAATAGTGAGGCGTGGCTGGTGTCTTATCCATTACTTTATGGTGATAACAATGGTGAGGCATGGCTTGTGTCTTATCCATTACTGTACAGTGATAACAATAGTGAGGCGTGGCTGGCGTTCTACCCATTACTGTACGGTGGTAACAATGGTGAGGCGTTGCTGGCATCTTATCCATTACTGTATGGTGATAACAATGGTGAGGCATGGCTGGCATCTTACCCATTACTGTATGGTGATAACAATAGTTAGGCGTGGCTCATGTCTTATCCATTACTGTACAGTGATAACAATAGTGAGGCGTGGCTGGCGTCTTACCCATTATTGTATAGTGATAACAATAGTGAGGCGTGGCTGGCGTCTTACACATTATTGTATAATGATAACAATAGTGAGGCGTGGCTGGTGTCTTACCCATTACTGTATGGTGGTAACAATGGTGAGGCGTGGCTGGCGTCTTACCTATTATTGTATGGTGATAACAATAGTGAGGCATGGCTGGTGTCTTACCCATTACTGTATGGTGATAACAATAGTGAGGCGTGGCTGGTGTCTTACCCATTACTGTATGGTGGTAACAATGGTGAGGCGTGGCTGGCATCTTACCTATTACCGTACGGTGATAACAATAGTGAGGTGTGGCTGGTTTCTTACCCATTACTGTGCAGTTATATCAATAGTGAGGCATGGCTGGCATCTTACCCATTACTGTACGGTGATAACAATAGTGAGGCGTGGCTGGCGTTCTACACATTACTGTACGGTGGTAACAATGGTGAGGCGTTGCTGGCATCTTATCCATTACTGTATGGTGATAACAATGGTGAGGCATGGCTGGCATCTTACCCATTACTGTATGGTGATAACAATAGTGAGGCGTGGCTGGTGTCTTATCCATTACTTTATGGTGATAACAATGGTGAGGCATGGCTCGTGTCTTATCCATTACTGTACAGTGATAACAATAGTGAGGCGTGGCTGGGGTCTTACCCATTATTGTATAGTGATAACAATAGTGAGGCGTGGCTTGCGTCTTACCCATTATTGTATAATGATAACAATAGTGAGGCGTGGCTGGTGTCTTACCCATTACTGTATGGTGGTAACAATGGTGAGGCGTGGCTGGCGTCTTACCTATTATTGTATGGTGATAACATTAGTGAGGCGTGGCTGGTGTCTTACCCATTACTTTATGGTGATAACAATAGTGAGGCGTGGCTGGTGTCTTACCCATTACTGTATGGTGGTAACAATGGTGAGGCGTGGCTGGCGTCTTACCTATTATTGTATGGTGATAACAATAGTGAGGCATGGCTGGTGTCTTACCCATTACTGTATGGTGGTAACAATGGTGAGGCGTGGCTGGCGTCTTACCTATTATTGTATGGTGATAACAATAGTGAGGAGTAGCTGGCATCTTACCAATTACTGTACGGTGATAACAATAGTGAGGAGTAGCCGGCATCTTACCCATTACCGTATACCAGTGGTTCCCAAACTGTGTGCCGTGGCACCCTGGGGTGCCTTGGGACACTTGCAGGGGTGCCCTGGACTGGTGGTCCAGGACAAATTCAAATAGTTTATATTTAATATAATAGTCAAAACCATTGCTTTTTGCTACCAGTTATATAAAATATATAGACAAACAGAATTGAATCTTATCTATCACCACATAATTAAACCCTAGCAATAACCTATAATCACAAATTTCTTAATTTAATATATTACATCTAAATTTCTTAAGTATAAGGTTGTCGCCTGGGGTGCCTTTAAAAAAATTCTGATACTCAAGGGTGCCATGATTGAAAAAAGTTTGGGAACCACTGCCGTATACTGATAACAATAGTGAGGCGTGGCTGGTGTCCTACTCATTGCTTTATGGTGGTAACAATGGTGAGGCGTGGCTGGCATCTTACCCATTACTGTATGGTGATAACAATGGTGAGGCACGGCTGGCATCTTACCCATTACTGTATGGTGATAACAATAGTGAGGCGTGGCTGGTGTCTTATCCATTACTTTATGGTGATAACAATGGTGAGGCATGGCTTGTGTCTTATCCATTACTGTACAGTGATAACAATAGTGAGGCGTGGCTGGCGTTCTACCCATTACTGTACGGTGGTAACAATGGTGAGGCGTTGCTGGCATCTTATCCATTACTGTATGGTGATAACAATGGTGAGGCATGGCTGGCATCTTACCCATTACTGTATGGTGATAACAATAGTTAGGCGTGGCTCATGTCTTATCCATTACTGTACAGTGATAACAATAGTGAGGCGTGGCTGGCGTCTTACCCATTATTGTATAGTGATAACAATAGTGAGGCGTGGCTGGCGTCTTACACATTATTGTATAATGATAACAATAGTGAGGCGTGGCTGGTGTCTTACCCATTACTGTATGGTGGTAACAATGGTGAGGCGTGGCTGGCGTCTTACCTATTATTGTATGGTGATAACAATAGTGAGGCATGGCTGGTGTCTTACCCATTACTGTATGGTGATAACAATAGTGAGGCGTGGCTGGTGTCTTACCCATTACTGTATGGTGGTAACAATGGTGAGGCGTGGCTGGCATCTTACCTATTACCGTACGGTGATAACAATAGTGAGGTGTGGCTGGTTTCTTACCCATTACTGTGCAGTTATATCAATAGTGAGGCATGGCTGGCATCTTACCCATTACTGTACGGTGATAACAATAGTGAGGCGTGGCTGGCGTTCTACACATTACTGTACGGTGGTAACAATGGTGAGGCGTTGCTGGCATCTTATCCATTACTGTATGGTGATAACAATGGTGAGGCATGGCTGGCATCTTACCCATTACTGTATGGTGATAACAATAGTGAGGCGTGGCTGGTGTCTTATCCATTACTTTATGGTGATAACAATGGTGAGGCATGGCTCGTGTCTTATCCATTACTGTACAGTGATAACAATAGTGAGGCGTGGCTGGGGTCTTACCCATTATTGTATAGTGATAACAATAGTGAGGCGTGGCTTGCGTCTTACCCATTATTGTATAATGATAACAATAGTGAGGCGTGGCTGGTGTCTTACCCATTACTGTATGGTGGTAACAATGGTGAGGCGTGGCTGGCGTCTTACCTATTATTGTATGGTGATAACATTAGTGAGGCGTGGCTGGTGTCTTACCCATTACTTTATGGTGATAACAATAGTGAGGCGTGGCTGGTGTCTTACCCATTACTGTATGGTGGTAACAATGGTGAGGCGTGGCTGGCGTCTTACCTATTATTGTATGGTGATAACAATAGTGAGGCATGGCTGGTGTCTTACCCATTACTGTATGGTGGTAACAATGGTGAGGCGTGGCTGGCGTCTTACCTATTATTGTATGGTGATAACAATAGTGAGGAGTAGCTGGCATCTTACCAATTACTGTACGGTGATAACAATAGTGAGGAGTAGCTGGCATCTTACCCATTACTGTACGGTGATAACAATAGTGAGGAGTAGCCGGCATCTTACCCATTACCGTATACCAGTGGTACCCAAACTGTGTGCCGTGGCACCCTGGGGTGCCTTGGGACACTTGCAGGGGTGCCCTGGACTGGTGGTCCAGGACAAATTCAAATAGTTTATATTTAATATAATAGTCAAAACCATTGCTTTTTGCTACCAGTTATATAAAATATATAGACAAACAGAATTGAATCTTATCTATCACCACATAATTAAACCCTAGCAATAACCTATAATCACAAATTTCTTAATTTAATATATTACATCTAAATTTCTTAAGTATAAGGTTGTCGCCTGGGGTGCCTTTAAAAAAATTCTGATACTCAAGGGTGCCATGATTGAAAAAAGTTTGGGAACCACTGCCGTATACTGATAACAATAGTGAGGCGTGGCTGGTGTCCTACTCATTGCTTTATGGTGGTAACAATGGTGAGGCGTGGCTGGCATCTTACCCATTACTGTATGGTGATAACAATGGTGAGGCACGGCTGGCATCTTACCCATTACTGTATGGTGATAACAATAGTGAGGCGTGGCTGGTGTCTTATCCATTACTTTATGGTGATAACAATGGTGAGGCGTGGCTGGCGTTCTACCCATTACTGTACGGTGGTAACAATGGTGAGGCGTTGCTGGCATCTTATCCATTACTGTATGGTGATAACAATGGTGAGGCATGGCTGGCATCTTACCCATTACTGTATGGTGATAACAATAGTTAGGCGTGGCTCATGTCTTATCCATTACTGTACAGTGATAACAATAGTGAGGCGTGGCTGGCGTCTTACCCATTATTGTATAGTGATAACAATAGTGAGGCGTGGCTGGCGTCTTACACATTATTGTATAATGATAACAATAGTGAGGCGTGGCTGGTGTCTTACCCATTACTGTATGGTGGTAACAATGGTGAGGCGTGGCTGGCGTCTTACCTATTATTGTATGGTGATAACAATAGTGAGGCATGGCTGGTGTCTTACCCATTACTGTACGGTGATAACAATAGTGAGGAGTAGCTGGCATCTTACCCATTACTGTTTACTGATAACAATAGTGAGGCATGGCTGGTATCTTACCCATTACAGTACGGTGATAACAATAGTGAGAAGTAGCTGGCATCTTACCCATTACCGTACGGTGATAACAATAGTGAGGAGTAGCTGGCATCTTACCAATTACTGTACGGTGATAACAATAGTGAGGAGTAGCTGGCATCTTACCCATTACTGTACGGTGATAACAATAGTGAGGAGTAGCTGGCATCTTACCCATTACCGTATACTGATAACAATAGTGAGGCGTGGCTGGTGTCTTACTCATTGCTTTATGGTGGTAACAATGGTGAGGCGTGGCTGGCATCTTACCCATTACTGTATACTGATAACAATAGTGAGGCGTGGCTGGCCTCTTACCCATTACTGTATGGTGATAACAATAGTGAGGCGTGGCTGGTCTTATCCATTACTGTACGGTGATAACAATAGTGAGGCGTGGCTGGCATCTTACCCATTACTGTATGGTGATAACAATAGTGAGGCATGGCTGGCATCTTACCCATTACCGTATACTGATAACAATAGTGAGGAGTAGCTGACATCTTACCCATTACTGTACAGTGATAACAATAGTGAGGAGTAGCTGGTATCACGGCCGAAGGATCTTGAGGACCCACCTCAGGTCCTGATTCAGGCGAGAGTGGGACGGGACGCCCTTGGAACTTGGCAGGTTGGATGTACGACCTCTGCATATATTTTGGGCAGTGGGTTTTGACGAATACTCCAAAGCGAGGGCGCGGAGTCTAACTGCCCAGCGGTCTTCTCCAGGGACCCCCACAAGGAAGTTTGGTTTTTGCTGCGTCTGGACAGCAGGTCGCGGTCCCTCACTGGGAGCACCCACGGGTGCCCTAGATGGAGCGGGCGGAATGAGCCGCTCGGGTTAGGGATCGGGAAAGGAGGAGGGAGGTCTGTAGGGAGTAACGGGATGATTGAGGCAATAACTGAGAAGTGGATGACGTAAACCGGAGGATGCTGACGGAGGAACTGACGACTTGACCGGAGTGGCAACTGTAACTAAAACGGCTCACTTGGCTTGAAGAATAAACGAGAACTGAAAGGACCAAACTTGGTTTAAAGTAAACTGACAACTTGTCCAAAAAGGCGAGGCTGTAACAGAAGACTGCCGACACGGCTACTGGAGATGACGACGGGACTGAAGTACCAGGTTGACAGGGAGGAACAGACTATAGGACACACAGGAGCAGGAACAGGATCAGAGCTTGGGACGGGAAAGCTGGATCTGACAGGAGAGCAGTATCAGCAGGACCACACACCACCAGTGGAGCTGCAGAGAGATGCTGACAGCTGACGAGTTGTTCCAGCACTGAGGCTAAGAGCCTCCTGGAACTTATACCCCAGCTCCAGCAAGGTCCGGCCCCCTGGTGGAGAAAAGGTATCAAATACATGTACCGAATGCCGGTCACGTGACCCGGCCAACATGGCGGCGCCCAGCCGCGGGAGCCGGCGTCTGTGCCGCCGCCGGACCCGCCGACAGACTGGGAAGCCTCTGGACCACCCGCCGCCCGCATCCAGCCAGCCCTGCACTATCACGGCGCCAGGACCGGTGAACACGGAGAGGTGAGTAGCCGGTGCCGGGCCTGGCGACGCGCCGGTTTCTGACTGCTGGCATCTTTTCCATTACTGTACGGTGATAACAATAGTGAGGAGTAGCTGGCATCTTACCCATTACTGTATACTGATAACAATAGTGAGGAGTAGATGGCATCTTACCCATTACCGTATACTGATAACAATAGTGAGGCATGGCTGGCGTCTTACCCATTGCTGTACAGTGATAACAATAGTGAGGCGTGGCTGGCGTCTTACCCATTACTGTACAGTGATAATAATAGTGAGGCGTGGCTGGCGTCTTACCCATTGCTGTATGGTGATAACAAATGGTGAGGCGTGGCTGGCATCCTACCCATTACTGTATGGTGATAACAATAGTGAGGCGTGGCTGGCATCTTACCCATTACCGTATACTGATAACAATAGTGAGGTGTAGCTGGCATCTTACCCATTACTGTATGGTGATAGCAATGGTGAGGCGTGGCTAGCGTCTTACCCATTGCTGTATGGTAATAACAATGGTGAGGCGTGGCTGCCATCTTACCCATTACTGTATAGTGATAACTATGGTGAGGCGTGGCTGGCGTCTTAACCATTACAGTAGGGTGATGACAATAGTGAGCTGCGGCTGGCATCTTACCCATTACTGTATACTGATAGCAATAGTGAGGTGTGGCTGGCGTCTTACCCATTACTGTACGGTGGTAACAATAGTGAGGCATGGCTGGTGTCTTACCCATTACTGTATGGTGATAACAATGGTGAGGCGTGGCTGGCATCTTACCCATTACTGTACATTGATAAGAATAGAGAGGCATGGCTGGCATCTTACCCATTACTGTACGGTTATAACAATAGTGAGGAGTAGCTGGCATCTTACCCATTACTGTACGGTGATAACAATAGTGAGGAGTAGCTGACACTTTACCCATTACCGTATACTGATAACAATAGTGAGGCGTGGCTGGCATCTTACCTATTGCTGTATGGTGGTAACAATTGTGAGGCGTGGCTGGCGTCTTACCCATTACTGTACGGTGGTAACAATGGAGAGGCGTGGCTGGTGTTCTACCCCTTATTGTACAGTGTTAACAATGGTGAGGCGTGGCTGGCGTTCTACCCCTTATTGTACGGTGTAACAATGGTGAGGCATGGCTGGCGTTCTATCCATTACTGTACGCTGGTAACAATGGTGAGGTGTGGCTGGCGTTCTACCCATTACTGTAACGTAGTAACAATGGTGAGGCGTGGCTGGCGTCTTACCCATTACTGTGTGGTGGTAATAATGGTGAGGCGTGGCTGGCATTCTACCCATAATTGAACGGTGGTAACAATGGTGAGGCGTGGCTGGCGTCTCACCCATTACTGTACGGTGGTAACAATGGTGAGGCGTGGCTGGCATCTTACCCATTACTGTATGGTGATAACAATATTGAGGCATGGCTGCCATCTTACCTTTTACTGTACTACGGTGGTAACAATAGTGAGGCGTGGCTGGTGTCTTACCCATTACTATACGGTGGTAACAATGGTGAGGCGTGGCTGGTGTCTTACCCATTGCTGTATGGTGGTAACAATAGTGAGGCATGGTTGGCATCTTACCCATTACTGTATGGTCATAACAATAGTGAGGCGTGGCTGGCATCTTACCAATTACTGTACGGTGATAACAATAGTGAGGTGTGGCTTGTGTCTTATCCATTACTGTATACTGATAACAATAGTGAAGTGTAGCCGGCCTTCTTACCCATTATTGTATGGTGATAACAATAGTGAGGCGTGGCTGGCATCTTACCAATTACTGTACGGTGATAACAATAGTGAGGCGTAGCTGGCATCTTACCAATTACTGTACGGTGATAACAATAGTGAGGTGTGGCTTGTGTCTTACCCATTACTGTATACTGATAACAATAGTGAAGTGTAGCCGGCCTTCTTACCCATTATTGTATGGTGATAACAATAGTGAGGCATGGCTGGCGTCTTACACATTACTGTACGGTGGTAACAATGGTGAGGCGTGGCTGGCGTCTCACCCATTACTGTACGGTGGTAACAATGGTGAGGCGTGGCTGGCATCTTACCCATTACTGTATGTTGGTAACAATAGTGAGGCGTGGCTGGTGTCTTACCCATTACTATACGGTGGTAACAATGGTGAGGCGTGGCTGGTGTCTTAACCATTACTGTATGGTGATAACAATAGTGAGGCATGGCTGGCATCTTACCCATTACTGTATGGTCATAACAATAGTGAGGCGTGGCTGGCATCTTACCAATTACTGTACGGTGATAACAATAGTGAGGTGTGGCTTGTGTCTTATCCATTACTGTATACTGATAACAATAGTGAAGTGTAGCCGGCCTTCTTACACATTACTGTACGGTGGTAACAATGGTGAGGCGTGGCTGGCGTCTTACCCATTACTGTACGGTGATAACAATAGTGAGGTGTGGCTGCCGTCTTACCCCTTACTGTGCGGTGATAACAATGGTGAGGCGTGGCTGCGGTCTTACCCTTTACTGTATGGTGATAACATTGGTGATGCGTGGCTGGCATCTTACCCATTACTGTACGGTGGTAACAATAGTGAGGCGTGGCTGGCGTTCTACCCATTACTGCACCGTGGTAACAATTGTGAGGCGTGGCTGGCATCTTACCCATTACTGTACGGTGGTAACAATGGTGAGGCATGGCTGGCGTTCTACCCATTACTGTACGGTGGTAACAATGGTGAGGCGTGGCTGGCGTTCTACCCCTTATTGTACGGTGGTAACAATGGTGAGGCGTGGCTGGAGTTCTACCCATTACTGTACTGTGGTAACAACGGTGAGACGTGGCTGGCATCTTACACATTACTGTACGGTGGTAACAATGGTGAGGCGTGGCTGGCGTTCTACCCCTTCTTGTACGGTGGTAACAATGGTGAGGCATGGCTGGCGTTCTACCCATTACTGTACTGTGGGAACAACGGTGAGACGTGGCTCGCATCTTACCCATTACTGTACGGTGGTAACAATGGTGAGGCGTGGCTGGCGTCTTACCCATTACTGTAGGGTGGTAATAATGGTGAGGCGTGGCTGGCGTTCTACCCCTTATTGTACGGTGGTAACAATGGTGAGGCGTGGCTGGCGTTCTATCCATTACTGTACGGTGGTAACAATGGTGAGGCGTGGCTGGCGTTCTATCCATTACTGTACGGTGGTAACAATGGTGAGACGTGGCTGGAGTTCTACCCCTTATTGTACGGTGGTAACAATGGTGAGGCATGGCTGGCGTTCTACCCATTACTGTACGGTGGTAACAATGGTGAGGCGTGGCTGGCGTTCTACCCATTACTGTACTGTGGGAACAACGGTGAGACGTGGCTGGCGTCTTACCCATTACTGTACGGTGGTAACAATGGTGAGGCGTGGCTGGCGTTTTACCCCTTATTGTACGGTGGTAACAATGGTGAGGCATGGCTGGCGTTCTACCCATTACTGTACGGTGGTAACAATGGTGAGGCGTGGCTGGCGTTCTACCCATTACTGTACTGTGGGAACAACGGTGAGACGTGGCTGGCGTCTTACCCATTACTGTAGGGTGGTAATAATGGTGAGGCGTGGCTGGCGTTCTACCCCTTATTGTACGGTGGTAACAATGGTGAGGCGTGGCTGGCGTTCTACCCATTACTGTACTGTGGGAACAACGGTGAGACGTGGCTGGCGTCTTACCCATTACTGTAGGGTGGTAATAATGGTGAGGCGTGGCTGGCGTTCTACCCCTTATTGTACGGTGGTAATAATGGTGAGGCGTGGCTGGCGTTCTATCCATTACTGTACGGTGGTAACAATGGTGAGGCGTGGCTGGCGTTCTATCCATTACTGTACGGTGGTAACAATGGTGAGGCGTGGCTGGCGTTCTATCCATTACTGTACGGTGGTAACAATGGTGAGGCGTGGCTGGCGTTCTATCCATTACTGTACAGTGGTAACAATGGTGAGACGTGGCTGGCGTCTTACCCATTACTGTAGGGTGGTAACAATGGTGAGGCGTGGCTGGCGTTCTATCCATTACTGTACGGTGGTAACAATGGTGAGGCCTGGCTGGCGTTCTACCCATTACTGTACGGTGGTAACAATGGTGAGGCGTGGCTCGCATCTTACACATTACTGTATGGTGATAACAATGGTGAGGCGTGGCTGGCGTCTTACCCATTACTGTACGGTGGTAATAATGGTGAGGCGTGGCTGGCGTTCTATCCATTACTGTACGGTGGTAACAATGGTGAGGTGTGGCTGGCGTCTTACCCATTACTGTAGGGTGGTAACAGTGGTGAGGCGTGGCTGACGTCTTACCCATTACTGTAGGGTGGTAATAATGGTGAGGCCTGGCTGGCGTTCTATCCATTACTGTACGGTGGTAACAATGGTGAGGCGTGGCTGGCGTTCTAACCATTACTGTACAGTGGTAACAATGGTGAGGCGTGGCTGACGTCTTACCCATTACTGTAGGGTGGTAACAATGGTGAACCGTGGCTGGCGTTCTACCCATTACTATACGGTGGTAATAATGGTGAGGCCTGGCTGGCACCTGCTAACTCTTGAAAGCCGCAAACGGAGCACCTGTAACAACATCCCAGGTTAGTGCGGCTCACTCCTTGCTGAATCACCATTGGCGCCCAACCGACCACAGCTGACCGCCGGGCGGGTTTTAGTTAGAGCCGCACTGAAAAACATCCTCCTGGCGATCGCAGGCTCTGGAGTCTGTTAAAAAGTAGAGGTATTGCCGCAATAATTATTTGAGGGTCCTCATTATCCCCCCATTGACTGTGGAAACTTCTTTTTATCGGATGAACAGTGGCTGATAATTCTTATTATTACAAAGAACTGGTTCATTATAACGCCACAACCATAAAGACTTGGTTATATCAATTTACCTGCAGGCACTAATCCGGAGCTGATTCAGCTTTTACAAATTCTTGAATACCTTTTCATTAAATATTAATAAGGAGTTAATTATGTCATATTGTTGTTTTTATGTGTATTGATTTTCATCATAGTAAAATTTATAATAACTAAATTCCGGGTGTGTGGCGCTCTCTTTTCATTCACCCATATATATAGATATTAGAGATGAGCGGGTGCGGATCTACGGGATCAGACAGATCCGAACATCGCGATCCGAGTCAGGATCCGAGCCGGCTCGGGAGTTCCCGCCTGAATTCCGGACCGAAAACGAGGTAAAACGTCATCATCGCGCTGTCGGATTCTGGTGGGATCGGGATGTTATATAAGACACACTCGCCCCGCCATCTTCACTCCATTATAGGAGAGGGAAGAGGGTGGGTGGGAGATCTGTGCTCCGTCCTCTCTGCTCTGTGCCCTGTGCCCTGTGCTGTGATTTATATTTTGTGTGATTTTTGTAAACTAGGTGCTGCAGTGGTCACACGCAGGGGCTGCAGTGCTGCTGACTGTACACTCAGTGTACAGGGGCTGCAGTGTCCATAATACAAGGGGCTGTGTCCAGTGTACAGGGGCTGTGTACAGGACCTGTGTCCAGTGTCCAGGACCTGTGTCCAGTGTCCAGGACCTGTGTCCAGTGTCGAGGGGCTGTGTCCAGTGTCCAGGGGCTGTGTCCAGTGTACAGGGGCTGTGTCCAGTGTCCAGGGGCTGTGTCCAGTGTGCAGGGGCTGTGTCCAGTGTGAGGGCAGATATATGTAGTGTCCAGTGTGACGGACTATATCCAGTGTCCAGGACTATATGAAGTGATCAAAGTTGACTTGAAATGAGTGGAAATGAATGTTGTTGAGCTTAATAATACTTTAGGGCAGTTATGTCCAAAGTCACGCCAGGGGCCAATTGTGACCATTGCTGTCATTTCAAGCGGCACTCAGCCTCCAGGCAAAAGCGGGTGGAGCATCAGATGCGGGACACACAGGACACTAAAGGTGGGGCCCCGGCGAGCGTGCTGTCAGCAGCAATGAGGAGGTGCCGGCCGCCACAGTGAGATGTGTTTGGCGTCTTTCAGGTGAGTGTGCGTTCAACCTCTGCAGCTGCAAATGTATATCACCCTCCTCTGCAATCATAGTGACAGCAGTGCAGCAAGGGGGAAGCTTGCTCCCGTAACATGCAGAGTGGAGGAGGGCGGCAGCGGGAGCCCAAGCATCTCCTGTCCTTGCAGTGCCTGCATTGCCTCTCCGTCCTCTGGCTCACATAAGGGGCTGGGAAACATACAGAGAAGGGAAGGGGCAGGCAGGGGGACATACGGTCAATGGGGGCAGAGTGGGGGACATACAGTGATGGAGGGTCAGGCTGGGGGACATACAGTGAATGGAGGCAGTGATGGGCATTCAGAGAAGGGGGCAGGCTGTGGGACATGTGAATGGGGGCAGAGTAGGGGACATAGTGAATGGGAGTCATACAGTGAATAGGGGCAGATTGGGGGACATACAGTGAAGGAGGGTCAGGCTTTGGGACATACAGTGAATGGAGGCAGTGATGGACATTCAGAGAAGGGGGGACAGGCTGGGGGACAGAGTGAATGGGTGCATAGAGGGGAACATACAGTGAATGGTGGACATACAGTGAAGGAGGAGCAGGCTGGGGGGACATACAGAGAAGGGGGGGCAGGCTGGGTGACATACAGAGAAGGGGGGCAGGCTGGGTGACATACAGAGAAGGGAGCAGGCTGGAGGAAATACAGAGAAGGGGGGCAGGCTGGGTGACATACAGAGAAGGGAGCAGGCTGGAGGAAATACAGAGAAGGGGGGCAGGCTGGGCATACCTCCCAACTGTCACGATTCCGTCGGGACAGTCCCGATTTTCGGGTCCTGTCCCGACGTCCCACCCGCGGCAGACATTGTCCCGCTGTGGGGGGTGGCAGTTGGGAGACCCCCCAATCTAGTAGAATAGACGCTGTGCGCATGCGCACAGCGTCTATTCTCGTATGAAAATGAGGTCGCGGCTAATTAGCATAAGCCGCGCCCTCATTTGCATACGGCTTCGCCGCGCGAGTGTCCCTATTTCCTCCGGTCAGAAGTTGGGAGGTATGGCTGGGTGACATACAGAGAAGGGAGCAGGCTGGAGGAAATACAGAGAAGGAGGGACAGGCTGGGTGACATACAGAGAAGGGAGCAGGCTGGAGGAAATACAGAGAAGGGAGCAGGCTGGAGGAAATACAGAGAAGGGGGGGCAGGCTGGGTGACATACAGAGAAGGGGGGGCAGGCTGGGTGACATACAGAGAAGGGAGCAGGCTGGGTGACATACAGAGAAGGGAGCAGGCTGGAGGAAATACAGAGAAGGGGGGGCAGGCTGGAGGAAATACAGAGAAGGAGGGGCAGGCTGGGTGACATAAAGTGAATGGGGGCAGAGTGGGGGACCATTCTGATGTGATTAATGATTCAAAGAATGTCAGGCTGAATGGTCGGCCCCCATACATTTTCACCTCACCAAAACTGGCCCTCGTCGCAAAAAGTTTGGACACTGCTTTAGGGGCAAAAACAGGCCCAAAATCTGTTATGTTTAGCATTTTTTAGCATTTTTCCAAAAAAAAATCCAGATCCAAAACCAAAACCCGCAAGGGTGGTTTTGCCAAAACCAATCCAGATCCAAAACATGAAGGGAGATTGAACACATATATGTGATTGGCAGCCGCTAGTAATGATGCTCTGACAGCACCCAGTTTGTCTCTTTAGTTACTAGTGTCTGCCTAACATCAGGAATTGGGATTCTCTGTTCCTCTGCGAGAAGATGAAGAGAAGCCTTCTAATGCTGGCCACACATTAGACCAATTCTCCTCCAACCATCCAACTAGTTGCTTGGATGGTATAAAAATCTGGTACTGGATGGGAGCAAGTGTAATATTTACTTCAGAAATTTGCTCCCAACATCTGAAAAAGGACAAAAACTGTCACTCAGACGCGGTACTGTAGTTGAACCTGTTTGATTTAAACAATTTGACTGAATGTTTTTGTCCATTTTCCTGGATTTGTGGGCACATTTCTGATTGTCCTTTGCTCCCATCCAGTAACATATTTTTATTCCATCCGAGCAACTAGTTGGATGGTTGGAGGAAAGTTTTATTGATGTGTGGCCAGCATGAGACCAGGTACGATCCACTCAACACTAATGGTGTCACCGTAGCAATGTGAACGGGCCATTTTCATTTAATGTGTTGCTGATAGTAGTAGCAATCTGAATGGAGACATTTCCTTGTACTGATGATAGTAGTAACCATGTGGGTGGAGCCTTTTCCGTTAGTGTACTGATGATAGTAGTAACCATGTGGGTGGAGCCTTTTCCGTTAGTGTACTGATGATAGTAGTAACCATGTGGGTGGAGCCTTTTCCGTTAGTGTACTGATGATAGTAGTAACCATGTGGGTGGAGCCTTTTCCGTTAGTGTACTGATGATAGTAATAACCATGTGGGTGGAGCCTTTTCTGTTAGTGTACTGATGATAGTAGTAACAATGTGGGTGGAGCCTTTTCTGTTAGTGTACTGATGATAGTAATAACCATGTGGGTGGAGCCTTTTCTGTTAGTGTACTGATGATAGTAGTAACAATGTGGGTGGAGCCTTTTCCGTTAGTGTACTGATGATAGTAGTAACCATGTGGGTGGAGCCTTTTCCGTTAGTGTACTGATGATAGTAGTAACCATGTGGGTGGGGCCTTTTCCGTTAGTGTACTGATGATAGTAGTAACCATGTGGGTGGAGCCTTTTCCGTTAGTGTACTGATGATAGTAGTAACCATGTGGGTGGAGCCTTTTCTGTTAGTGTACTGATGATAGTAGTAACCATGTGGGTGGGGCCTTTTCCGTTAGTGTACTGATGATAGTAATAACCATGTGGGTGGAGCCTTTTCTGTTAGTGTACTGATGATAGTAGTAACCATGTGGGTGGAGCCTTTTCTGTTAGTATAATGATGATAGTAGTAACAATGTGGGTGGGGCCTTTTCCGTTAGTGTACTGATGATAGTAGTAACCATGTGGGTGGAGCCTTTTCCGTTAGTGTACTGATGATAGTAGTAACCATGTGGGTGGAGCCTTTTCCGTTAGTGTACTGATGATAGTAGTAACCATGTGGGTGGAGCCTTTTCCGTTAGTGTACTGATGATAGTAATAACCATGTGGGTGGAGCCTTTTCTGTTAGTGTACTGATGATAGTAGTAACAATGTGGGTGGAGCCTTTTCTGTTAGTGTACTGATGATAGTAATAACCATGTGGGTGGAGCCTTTTCTGTTAGTGTACTGATGATAGTAGTAACAATGTGGGTGGAGCCTTTTCCGTTAGTGTACTGATGATAGTAGTAACCATGTGGGTGGAGCCTTTTCCGTTAGTGTACTGATGATAGTAGTAACCATGTGGGTGGGGCCTTTTCCGTTAGTGTACTGATGATAGTAGTAACCATGTGGGTGGAGCCTTTTCCGTTAGTGTACTGATGATAGTAGTAACCATGTGGGTGGAGCCTTTTCTGTTAGTGTACTGATGATAGTAGTAACCATGTGGGTGGGGCCTTTTCCGTTAGTGTACTGATGATAGTAATAACCATGTGGGTGGAGCCTTTTCTGTTAGTGTACTGATGATAGTAGTAACCATGTGGGTGGAGCCTTTTCTGTTAGTATAATGATGATAGTAGTAACAATGTGGGTGGGGCCTTTTCCGTTAGTGTACTGATGATAGTAATAACCATGTGGGTGGAGCCTTTTCTGTTAGTATAATGATGATAGTAGTAACAATGTGGGTGGAGCCTTTTCTGTTAGTGTACTGATGATAGTAGTAACAATGTGGGTGGAGCCTTTTCCGTTAGTGTACTGATGATAGTAGTAACCATGTGGGTGGAGCCTTTTCCGTTAGTGTACTGATGATAGTAGTAACCATGTGGGTGGAGCCTTTTCCGTTAGTGTACTGATGATAGTAATAACCATGTGGGTGGAGCCTTTTCTGTTAGTGTAATGATGATAGTAGTAACCATGTGGGTGGAGCCTTTTCTGTTAGTGTAATGATGATAGTAGTAACCATGTGGGTGGAGCCTTTTCCGTTAGTGTACTGATGATAGTAGTAACCATGTGGGTGGAGCCTTTTCTGTTAGTGTACTGATGATAGTAGTAACAATGTGGGTGGAGCCTTTTCTGTTAGTGTACTGATGATAGTAGTAACCATGTGGGTAGAGCCTTTTCCGTTAGTGTACTGATGATAGTAATAACCATGTGGGTGGAGCCTTTTCTGTTAGTGTACTGATGATAGTAGTAACAATGTGGGTGGAGCCTTTTCTGTTAGTGTAATGATGATAGTAGTAACCATGTGGGTGGAGTCTTTTCTGTTAGTGTAATGATGATAGTAGTAACCATGTGGGTGGAGCCTTTTCCGTTAGTGTACTGATGATAGTAATAACCATGTGGGTGGAGCCTTTTCTGTTAGTGTACTGATGATAGTAGTAACAATGTGGGTGGAGCCTTTTCTGTTAGTGTACTGATGATAGTAGTAACCATGTGGGTGGAGCCTTTTCTCTTAGTGTAATGATGATAGTAGTAACCATGTGGGTGGAGTCTTTTCTGTTAGTGTAATGATGATAGTAGTAACCATGTGGGTGGAGCCTTTTCCGTTAGTGTAATGATGATAGTAGTAACCATGTGGGTGGGGCCTTTTCCGTTAGTGTACTGATGATAGTAGTAACAATGTGGGTGGAGCCTTTTTTCATGAGTATACTGGTGATAGTAGTAATAATGTGGGTGGGGCCTTTTCCGTTACTGTAATGATGAAAGTAATAACCATGTGGATGGAGCCTTTTCTGTTAGTGTAATGATGATAGTAGTAACCATGTGGGTGGAGCCTTTTCTGTTAGTGTAATGATGATAGTAGTAACCATGTGGGTGGAGCCTTTTCTATTAGTGTAATGATGATAGTAGTAACCATGTGGGTGGGGCCTTTTCCGTTAGTGTACTGATGATAGTAGTAACCATGTGGGTGGGGCCTTTTTTCGTGAGTATACAGGTGATAGTAGTAATAATGTGGGTGGGGCCTTTTCTGTTAGTGTAATGATGATAGTAGTAACCATGTGGGCGGAGCCTTTTCTGTTAGTGTAATGATGATAGTAGTAACCATGTGGGTGGAGTCTTTTCTGTTAGTGTAATGATGATAGTAGTAACCATGTGGGTGGAGCCTTTTCCGTTAGTGTAATGATGATAGTAGTAACCATGTGGGTGGGGCCTTTTCCGTTAGTGTACTGATGATAGTAGTAAACATGTGGGTGGGGCCTTTTCCGTTAGTGTAATGATGATAGTAGTAACCATGTGGGTGGAGCCTTTTCCGTTAGTGTACTGATGATAGTAGTAACCATGTGGGTGGAGCCTTTTCTGTTAGTGTACTGATGATAGTAGTAACAATGTGGGTGGAGCCTTTTTTCATGAGTATACTGGTGATAGTAGTAATAATGTGGGTGGGGCCTTTTCCGTTACTGTAATGATGAAAGTAATAACCATGTGGATGGAGCCTTTTCTGTTAGTGTAATGATGATAGTAGTAACCATGTGGGTGGAGCCTTTTCTGTTAGTGTAATGATGATAGCAGTAACCATGTGTGTGGAGCCTTTTCTATTAGTGTAATGATGATAGTAGTAACCATGTGGGTGGGGCCTTTTCCGTTAGTGTACTGATGATAGTAGTAACCATGTGGGTGGGGCCTTTTTTCGTGAGTATACTGGTGATAGTAGTAATAATGTGGGTGGGGCCTTTTCTGTTAGTGTAATGATGATAGTAGTAACCATGTGGGCGGAGCCTTTTCTGTTAGTGTAATGATGATAGTAATAACCATGTGGGTGGAGCCTTTTCCGTTAGTGTACTGATGATAGTAGTAACCATGTGGGTGGAGCCTTTTCCGTTAGTGTACTGATGATAGTAGTAACCATGTGGGTGGAGCCTTTTCCGTTACTGTACTGATGATAGTAGTAACCATGTGGGTGGAGCCTTTTTTCATGAGTATACTGGTGATAGTAGTAATAATGTGGGTGGGGCCTTTTCTGTTAGTGTAATGATGATAGTAATAATGTGGGTGGGGCCTTTTCTGTTAGTGTAATGATGATAGCAGTAACCATGTGGGTGGAGCCTTTTTTCATGAGTATACTGGTGATAGTAGTAATAATGTGGGTGGGGCCTTTTCCGTTAGTGTACTGATGATAGTAGTAACCATGTGGGTGGAGCCTTTTCCGTTAGTGTACTGATGATAGTAGTAACCATGTGGGTGGAGCCTTTTCCGTTAGTGTACTGATGATAGTAGTAACCATGTGGGTGGAGCCTTTTCCGTTAGTGTACTGATGATAGTAGTAACCATGTGGGTGGAGCCTTTTTTCATGAGTATACTGGTGATATTAGTAATAATGTGGGTGGGGCCTTTTCCGTTAGTGTACTGATGATAGTAGTAACCATGTGGGTGGAGCCTTTTCCGTTAGTGTACTGATGATAGTAGTAACCATGTGGGTGGAGCCTTTTCCGTTAGTGTACTGATGATAGTAGTAACCATGTGGGTGGAGCCTTTTCCGTTAGTGTACTGATGATAGTAGTAACCATGTGGGTGGAGCCTTTTCCGTTAGTGTACTGATGATAGTAGTAACCATGTGGGTGGAGCCTTTTCCGTTAGTGTAATGATGATAGTAATAACCATGTGGGTGGAGCCTTTTCCGTTAGTGTACTGGTGATAGTAGTAACAATCTGGGCGGAGCCATCTTCCGTTAGTGTACTGATGATAGTAATAACAATATGGGTGGGGCCTTTTCCGTTAGTGTACTGATGATAGTAATAACACTGTGGGTGGAGCCTTTTCCGTGAGTGTGCTGGTGATAGTAGTAACAATGTGGGTGGAGCCTTTTCTGTATGCGTACTGTTAATAGTAGTAAGAATCTGGGTGGAGCCATCTTCCTTTAGTGTACTGATGATAGTAATAACAATATGGGTGGGGCCTTTTCCGTTAGTGTAATGATGATAGTAATAATGTGGGTGGGGCCTTTTCTGTTAGTGTAATGATGATAGTAGTAACCATGTGGGTGGAGCCTTTTTTCATGAGTATACTGGTGATAGTAGTAATAATGTGGGTGGGGCCTTTTCCGTTAGTGTACTGATGATAGTAGTAACCATGTGGGTGGAGCCTTTTCCGTTAGTGTACTGATGATAGTAGTAACCCTGTGGGTGGAGCCTTTTCCGTTAGTGTACTGATGATAGTAGTAACCATGTGGGTGGAGCCTTTTCCGTTAGTGTACTGATGATAGTAGTAACCATGTGGGTGGAGCCTTTTTTCATGAGTATACTGGTGATATTAGTAATAATGTGGGTGGGGCCTTTTCTGTTAGTGTAATGATGATAGTAATATTGTGGGTGGGGCCTTTTCTGTTAGTGTAATGATGATAGTAGTAACCATGTGGGTGGAGCCTTTTCCGTTAGTGTACTGATAATAGTCGTAACCATGTGGGTAGAGCCTTTTCCGTTAGTGTACTGATGATAGTAGTAACCATGTGGGTGGAGCCTTTTTTCATGAGTATACTGGTGATAGTATTAATAATGTGGGTTGGGCCTTTTCTGTTAGTGTAATGATGATAGTAATAACCATGTGGGTGGAGCCTTTTCCGTTAGTGTACTGGTGATAGTAGTAACAATCTGGGCGGAGCCATCTTCCGTTAGTGTACTGATGATAGTAATAACAATATGGGTGGGGCCTTTTCCGTTAGTGTACTGATGATAGTAATAACACTGTGGGTGGAGCCTTTTACGTGAGTGTGCTGGTGATAGTAGTAACAATGTGGGTGGAGCCTTTTCTATATGCGTACTGGTGATAGTAGTAAGAATCTGGGTGGAGCCATCTTCCTTTAGTGTACTGATGATAGTAATAACAATATGGGTGGGGCCTTTTCCGTTAGTGTACTGATGATAGTAATAACACTGTGGGTGGAGCCTTTTCTGTATGTGTACTGGTGATAGTAGTAACAATGTGGTGGGAGCCTCTTCTGTATGTGTACTGGTGATAGTAGTAACAATGTGGGTGGAGCCTTTTCTGTATGTGTACTGGTGATAGCAGTAACAATCTGGGCGGAGCCATCTTCCGTTTGTGTACTGATGACAGTAATAACAATATGGGTGGGGCCTTTTCCGTTAGTGTACTGGTGATAGTAGTAACAATGTGGGTGGAGCCTTTTCTGTATGTGTACTGGTGATAGTAGTAACAATCTGGGCGGAGCCATCTTCCGTTTGTGTACTGATGACAGTAATAACAATATGGGTGGGGCCTGCATTTTCATTGGTTGTGAGACTCATCTGATAGCTGAAATCTGTGATCAGGCGTAATCAGACCCTATCACAGGCTTTGGAGAGGACGCTTGGGAGTCACCTGACTTGCCCCAGACCTACATAAGACATGTGACATTACTTGTTGCTCAGCTAGGACGCTGTAATCAGGCGCTGCAGATCCCTAGTGGCGCCATATAAATAAAGGATAATAATACATGACCAGCTATTGTTACAGTTTGGGAACGGAAGGGGTCCTGAAGGTGGAGACCCCACAACTTTGTAAAGGAACACAATAAAAATAAATGACAGCTCTGCTATGGATAATAATGAGAAATATTGGATAATTCCAAATGTTAGATAGAATTAGTTTAATACAACCTTAAATACTATACAAAATAATTCCATGAGCATTGTCATGGTGGGAATCCTCAGTACACACACACCGGCTTAGGGTGATGGACGTTATCCATCCTTATGTGATAGCTAGGAGCAGGTACCGTGGATGTTCCCCTGAGGGAACCTTCATGTCCAGCACCAACAGTCTCTGCTGCAACTGTTACCGAATAGAGATATTTATAGGAAGATGATGTGAGGTCTGGTGCCTGTGTGGGGTCTCTCAGTCTGCACCACAGGCAGGTGTGTAAGTTCTGGAGACAATGGAAGGCAGACGCCTCCAGTCACCAGCCCTGAAGGGGGCACACTGATCTCCAATGCTCCAGATTCTGCCTCACTGCGGCCTGCCCTCTGCCCGCCTGGGTGCTGCTGTGGTGGTGAAAGTGACCCACAGGAGGCAGCCCGCCCCCCACCCCCAGACACACAGCAGCTGGCACCTATGGGAGAAATTACATTACCCCTTACGTGCACCCTCCCCCCACCCTAACATCCCCTCCTCCACTCAGATGTACAGGGGGCACAGGCCGGGGCTATAACAGAACAGTCCCCCCAATGTTACCGGATAATGCCCCACAATGCAGGAATAACCCCCGGGGGTAGTAACACTCAGTACCAGGGGCTATAACAGAACAGTCCCCCCAATGTTACCTGATAATGCCCCACAATGCAGGAATAACCCCCAGGGGTGCTAATACTCAGTACTAGGGGCTATAACAGAACAGTCCCCCCAATGTGCCCGCATAATGCCCCACAATGCAGGAATAACCCCCGGGGGTGGTAACACTCAGTACTGGGGGCTATAACAGATCAGTCCCCCCAATGTTACCACATAATGCCCCACAATGCAGGAATAACCCCCGGGGGTGGTAACACTCAGTACTAGGGGCAATAACAGATCAGTCCCCCCAATGTTACCGGATAATGCCCCACAATGCAGGAATAACCCCCGGGGGTGGTAACACTCAGTACTAGGGGCAATAACAGATCAGTCCCCCCAATGTTACCGGATAATGCCCCACAATGCAGGAATAACCCCCGGGGGGTGGTAACACTCAGTACTAGGGGCTATAACAGAACAGTCCCCCCAATGTGCCCGGATAAGAGAGGGAAAGCGAAGGCTACAAGAATTATCTCAGACTCTAGTCACCCATGCTATTCTCTTTTCTCCTTGTTGCCTTCTGGGAAACGTTATAGGTGTTTGAGCTGCCGTACGAGTCGGTTGCGGAATAGTTTTTTCCCATCTGTTGTTTTATGTTTGAATTGTAGTATGTGACGTGATGAGTATTTTCCTTATCTCTCTTCTCTTTTCATTTTGAATTTCACTTATGCATTTTTTTATGTTGTAAGTGACAATAAATTATTATTATTATTATTATTATTATTATTAATGCCCCACAATGCAGGAATAACCCCCGGGGGTGGTAATACTCAGTACTAGGGGCTATAACAGAACAGTCCCCCCAATGTGCCCGGATAATGCCCCACAATGCAGGTATAACCCCCGGGGGTGGTAACACTCAGTACTAGGGGCTATAACAGAACAGTCCCTCCAATGTGCCCGGATAATGCCCCACAATGCAGGAATAACCCCCGGGGGTGGTAACACTCAGTACTAGGGGCTATAACAGAACAGTCCCCCCAATGTGCCCGGATAATGCCCCACAATGCAGGAATAACCCCCGGGGGTGGTAACACTCAGTACTAGGGGCTATAACAGAACAGTCCCCCCAATGTGCCCGGATAATGCCCCACAATGCAGGTATAACCCCCGGGGGTGGTAACACTCAGTACTAGGGGCTATAACAGAACAGTCCCCCCAATGTTACCGGATAATGCCCCACAATGCAGGAATAACCCCCGGGGGTGGTAACACTCAGTACTAGGGGCTATAACAGAACACTGTATATATATCTGATACTGTGACATCTCATTTTATACTGTATATATATCGGATACTGTGACAGCTCGTTATATACTGTATATAATCTGATACTGTGACAGCTCATTATATACTGTATATATATCTGATACTGTGACATCTCGTTATATACTGTATATATATCTGATACTGTGACATCTCGTTATATACTGTATATATATCTGATACTGTGACAGCTCGTTATATACTGTATATAATCCGATACTGTGACATCTCGTTATATACTGTATATATATATCCGATACTGTGACATCTCGTTATATACTGTATATAATCTGATACTGTGACATCTCATTTTATACTGTATATATATCGGATACTGTGACATCTCGTTATATATTGTATATATATCTGATACTGTGACATCTCGTTATATACTGTATATATATCTGATACTGTGACATCTCTTTATATACTGTATATATATCTGATACTGTGACAGCTCATTATATACTGTATATAATCTGATACTGTGACATCTCGTTATATACTGTATATATATATATATCCGATACTGTGACATCTCGTTATATACTGTATATATATCTAATACTGTGACAGCTCATTATATACTGTATATAATCTGATACTGTGACATCTTGTTATATACTGTATATATATCTAATACTGTGACAGCTCGTTATATACTGTATATAATCTGATACTGTGACATCTCGTTATATACTGTATATATATATCCGATACTGTGACATTTAGTTATATACTGTATGTATATCTGATACTGTGACAGCTCTTTATATACTGTATATATATATCCGATACTGTGACATCTCGTTATATACTGTATATATATATATATCCGATACTGTTACATCTCGTTATATACTATATATATATATCCGATACTGTGACATCTCGTTATATACTGTATATATATATATCCGATACTGTGACATCTCGTTATATACTATATATGTATATATCCGATACTGTGACATCTCGTTAAAAACTGTATGTATATCTGATACTGTGACAGCTCGTTATATACTGTATATATATCCGATACTGTGACATCTCGTTATATACTGTATGTATATCTGATACTGTGACAGCTCGTTATATACTGTATGTATATCTGATACTGTGACAGCTCGTTATATACTGTATGTATATCTGATACTGTGACTGCTCGTTATATACTGTACATATATATCTGATACTGTGACATCTCGTTATATACTGTATGTATATCTGATACTGAGACAGCTCGTTATATACTGTATGCATATCTGATACTGTGACAGCTCGTTATATATTGTATATATATCTGATACTGTAATGGCGGAATAATGACTATTTACCCAAATTCTTTTTGCCAATGGTTCTTTGCTCCCAGGCTGGTTACACAGACTACTGTAATTCGCCCAAATGCACTTTTTGTCAACTCTGGGTACAAGCTGTTAGGAGGGACATCTCCTAGCCAAAAAGAATTTGAGTAAATACTCATTATTTCGGCATTAGGAGCAATTCCTTCTATTTTGTGACTATGTATGCCACACCCTGCCCCCCAGCCCAGCCCGCCCCTGGCCACACCCTGCCCCCCAGCCCAGCCTGCCCCTGGCCACACCCTGCCCCCCAGCCCAGCCCGCCCCTGGCCACACCCTGCCTTTAAGAGCACTACCCACCATCTCTGGTTGTGAGAGAACATCGTCTCCTTCATTAGATCCAAACAGATTCCTACTACCCCTGATAAAGACAGAGACTGACTCATCGCACACAAAAACAAAGGTGTTAGATTTTAGGGAGGCTGATTTGTAGAGATGGGAAACTCTGTAATGCCCCTTTCAGACCGCACTTTGGAAACGGTATATTGCCGTTTTTTTACCGTTTTAAAACGGTAATCTGTGCGGTCTGAAAGGTGCAGATCCAATTAACCGGTTTGAAAATACCGTTTTTTCAAACCGGTTAAAATGCAGGGTCCTACCCGTTTCAGACCCGGTATTTTGGGATCAAAATCGGGTCTGAAACGGTATTTAGGACCCAGCCAATGAGCTGGGTCCTAAATTCAGCGCAGGGAATATTTAATGAGCGCTCATTAAATATTCACAGAACTGGAGCCGCCCCGCGCCGCCCCGCGCCCCCCGCGCGTGTCGACCCCCCCGCGCATGTGTCGACACCCCCCCACGCGGCGCGTGTGTCGACACCCGCCGTGCAGCCGGTACCTTCGTTGTGGATCACGGCAGTGAAGTATGGTCGGGGAAGCACTTATGAAAAAAAGCGTCTTTCAGAAAATGGCTGCCCCATAGGAAAATCAGTTTTAAAAAACTTTCTTTCGTATGGGGGCAGCCATTTTCCGAAAGTCACTTTTCTTAAAGTCAGCTTTTTTTCATAAGTGCTTTCCCGACCAACTGCAGTGCCGGATCACGCAACGGAGGTACCGGCTGCACAGGGGGGGGGGGTGTGTGTTAACCCCCGGGGGAGAGGGGGCAGGGGCGGCGCACGCTGAAGACTGGCTTTGACCCTGTTTTTGGAAAGTTTCCAAAAACGGGTCTGCCAGTGTCGAAAAAAAAACGCACTTAAACGGTAATATACCGTTTAAGAGATACGGTGTGAAAGGGGTTTTACCTGGCAGACCCGTTTTTGGAAACGTTTCCAAATACAGGGTCAAAGCCAGTTTTGCGGTCTGAAAGCAGCATAAGGGATAGAGTGGAAGAACTTGGAAGGAGTGCAGAATAAGTGGGAAAAATTAAAAAGTGCAATTCTAAAAGCAACAGAACTTTGTGTCAAAAGAGTTAGCAAAAGAAGTAGCAAGTATTGTGAAAGCAAAAGAGTTGGCCTTTAAGAAATTTAAGCAGACGCAGAAGAATGAGGACAAAGAGGTGTTAGATCTTGTTAGACAGAAGGAGGCTAAGAAGGTAATCAGATGTGCAAAAGCACAGGCTGAAGAGAAAATTTCCCAGTCAGTGGGTAAAGGGGGGAAAACTTTTTTTAGGTATATAAGTGAAAGGAGAAAAACTAAAAGTGGAATAATTAGACTGAAGACAGAGAGTGGAAGTTTTCTTGAGGGGGACAATGTAATAGCAGATAATATTAAGAATTATTTCTGCTCAGTATTCACTGCTGAAAGAGAGGGGAAGGGGCCACAGTTAAGTTGCAAGTATAGTAAGAAAACTGAGGGAGAGACAAGTACATTTACAGAGGAGAAAGTCCTCACAGAACTCTCAAAACTGAAAGTGGATAAATCAATGGGGCCAGATGGGATACATCCAAGGATACTAAAAGAGCTTAAAGGGGAGCTGGTAAAACCAATAACAGAATTATTCAACCAGTCACTAGCTACTGGAGTAATCCCAGAGGACTGGAAAACAGCGAATGTAGTCCCACTGCACAAAAGTGGAAGCAAGGAAGAGGTAAGCAACTATCGACCAGTGAGCCTTACATCAGTAGTAGGGAAATTGATGGAAACACTCTTAAAACAAAGAGTTGTAGAATATCTCAAAACCAGCAATTTACAGGATCCAAAACAGCATGAGTTTACTGGGGGAAGATCATGTCAAACAAATCTTATTGACTTTTTTGACTAGGTGACTAAAGTAATAGATCAAGGTGGGGCTGTAGATGTAGCTTATCTAGACTTTTGTAAAGCTTTTGACACTGTCCCACATCGCAGACTGGTAAATAAACTTGAAAACTTGGAATTGGATTCTAAGATAGTTGAATGGATAAGAGCGTGGTTGCAGGACAGAAAACAGAGAGTTGTAGTAAACGGAGTACAGTCAAAGGAGGGAAAGGTTACAAGTGGAGTACCCCAGGGATCTGTACTTGGACCGGTGCTTTTTAATATCTTTATTGGTGATATTGCAAATGGAACTGAGGGTAAAATGTGCCTTTTTGCAGATGACACAAAGGTATGCAACAGGGTAGACACACCAGGAGGGGTAAAACAAATGATTGAGGATCTAGGTAGATTAGAGGAATGGTCAAGAACATGGCAACTACACTTTAATGCCAAAAAATGCAAAATCATGCACTTGGGTCTCAGAAATCCAAAGACTAAATATAGTATAAATGGCACTATAATGGAAATTACTGAGGAAGAGAGGGATCTAGGTGTCACTATTTCAGGGGACTTAAAGGCAGGTAGGCAATGTAACAAAGCAATGAAGAAGGCAAGTCAGATGCTTGGTTGCATAGGGAGAGGTATCAGCAGTAGAAAGAAAGAAGTAATAATGCCACTGTATAGGTCATTGGTACGACCTCATCTAGAGTATTGTGTCCAGTTCTGGAGGCCATATCTCCAGAAGGATATAAATACATTAGAGACTGTACAAAGAAGGGCAACTAAAATGGTGCATGGCCTACATCACAAAACATACCAGGAAAGACTAAAAGATCTTAATATGTATACTTTAGAGCAGAGAAGGGAAAGGGGGGACATGATAGAAACTGTCAAATATATCAAGGGTTATAACAAGGTACAGGTGGGAGACATTCTTAACAGGAAGAGGAGCAGCAGAACACGAGGACATTCACTGACACTAGAGGGAGGAAGGTACAGGTGGCAGACATTAGTCACAGGAAGAGGAGCAACAGAACACGAGGACATGCACTGACACTAGAGGGAGGAAGGTACAGGTGGGAGATATTCTTCACAGGAAGAGGAGCAGCAGAACACGAGGACATGCACTGACACTGGGGGGAGGAAGATTCAGGGGAAATGTGAGGAAGAATTACTTCACAGAAAGAGTAGGGGATAAGTGGAATAACCTACCATCAGAGGTGGTAGACGCAAATACAGTAGTACAATGTAAACATGCTTGGGATAAGCATATTGATATCCTTACAAAGAAATAAGGATCAAATATGGTTTGAGGTAACATGTTTAAAAAAGGGGCAGACTAGATGGGCCAAGTGGTTCTTATCTGCCGTCAAATTCTATATTTCTATGTTTCTGTGAAGTCCATGCTTGGACGAAACGCATAGGGTTTCTGTTATCAACTGAAGTATTTTTGGGTGTTGGATCAAAAATGTGTTTTTGAAAATCTTATACTTTTTAACGTGTTGTAAAATGGAATAAATTATTTTTTTATGCGTCCACATTTCATTTATTATTCCATAAATATTTATTTTTATTGATTTGGTGAAAATATATATAGAGTGCACTTCTATATTCTTTTGTTTTCTATCTACTCCCTTGTTCCTCAATTAACAGCGATGATCTATAGAAGTGCTGCCATACTCAGCGCAACAAAAGGGACACTCTTTTGTATATATATATAACAATTGGCAGCATTGGAAGCCTTCAGAAGTAGACTACAGCCAACGTTTCGGGGGTCAAGGTGAACAAGGTGTGCCCCGAAACCTTGGCTATATTACATGTGTCATACATTTCTGCATCTCAAGACTCTTGGTGCCGTCTGTTCTATATTGTGAAATATTGCAGCCGTATCTATTGTATGCTGGGTGAGTGCCGATCCAATACATCACAACACTCTACAGTATACATACTGTATATATATATATATGTGGCTTGAGCACCCCCCCTTCAGCTTAGGAGTGTGCACAGCAGCTCAGAGGACTCTATATATATATATATATATACTGTATATATATATATATATATATATATATATACACACACACACACACATCCAAATATCCCTTATCCAAATTATTCCGAAAACCATTGTTTCCAAAATTTATTTTTTTCTTTCTTTTTTTGATAAAACCCTACTGGGTATATCTGTAACTGACACTACTGGGGACATGATATGTAACTGGCACTACTGGGTATATCTGTAACTGACACTACTGGGGACATGATATGTAACTGGCACTACTGGGTATATCTGTAACTGGCACTACTGAGTGCATGATATGTAACTGGCACTACTGGGGACATCTGTAACTGACACTACTGGGTATATCTGTAACTGGCACTACTGGGTATATCTGTAACTGGCACTACTGAGTGCATGATATGTAACTGGCACTACTGGGGACATCTGTAACTGACACTTCTGGGGACATGATATGTAACTGGCACTACTGAGGGCATGATATGTAACTGGCACTACTGAGGGCATGATATGTAACTGACACTACTGGGACATGATCTGTAACTGACACTACTGGGGACATCTGTAACTGACACTACTGGGACATGATCTGTAACTGACACTACTGGGACATGATCTGTATCTGACACTACTGGGGAAATTATATGTAACTGACACTACTGGGGACATGATATGTAACTGACACTACTGGGTAAATTATATGTAACTGACACTACTGGGGACACGATATGTAACTGACACTACTGGGGACATGATCTGTAACTGACACTACTGGGGACATGATATGTAACTGGCACTACTGGGTATATCTGTAACTGACACTACTGGGGACATGATATGTAACTGGCACTACTGGGTATATCTGTAACTGGCAGTACTGAGTGCATGATATGTAACTGGCTCTACTGGGGACATCTGTAACTGACACTACTGGGTATATCTGTAACTGACACTACTGGGTATATCTGTAACTGGCACTACTGAGTGCATGATATGTAACTGGCACTACTGGGGACATCTGTAACTGACACTACTGGGGACATGATATGTAACTGGCACTACTGAGGGCATGATATGTAACTAGCACTACTGAGGGCATGATATGTAACTGACACAACTGGGACATGATCTGTAACTGACACTACTGGGGACATCTGTAACTGACACTACTGGGAAATGATCTGTAACTGACACTACTGGGGACATGATCTGTAACTGACACTACTGGGGAAATTATATGTAACTGACACTACTGGGGACATGATATGTAACTGACACTACTGGGGACATGATATGTAACTGGCAATACTGGGGGACATGATCTGTAACTGACACTACTGGGGACATCTGTAACTGACACTACTGGGACATGATCTGTAACTGACACTACTGGGACATGATCTGTAACTGACACTACTGGGGAAATTATATGTAACTGACACTACTGGGGACATGATATGTAACTGACACTACTGGGGACATGATCTGTAATTGGCACTACTGGAGACATCTGTAACTGACACAACTGGGACATGATCTGTAACTGACACTACTGGGGACATCTGTAACTGACACTACTGGGGACATGATATGTAACTGACACTACTGGGGACATGATCTGTAACTGACACTACTGGGGACATGATATGTAACTGGCCCTACTGGGGACATGATATGTAACTGACACTACTGGGACATGATATGTAACTGACACTACTGGGGACATCTGTAACTGACACTACTGGGGACATGATATGTAACTGGCACTACTGGGGACATCTGTAACTGACACTACTGGGACAGGGATTCACAGACGCCGACTGTACAGAAAATCAGGACAGCTGAGCGACGGCTCAGCTGTCCAATCGTGTCTCACACAGCAGCCTGCCCTGCAGCACAGTGAATGACTGGGCAAGCAGGTTAGAGAGGAGCAGGAGGCGGGATTTTTGGGGGGAGGTGGGACACCATAAACTAAATTGACAGGGGGGAACAAATTTTATAGTTATGCCACTGGATTCCCCATCGCTCCCCCATTAGTGCCCACAGCCCCTCGCTCCCCACCTAACCCTGCCCGTCTCCCTGAAGCGGAAACGGGCTGGGATTCCGCCCCCCGCCACCGAGTGATGGCGGTGTGCGTGTGTGTGAGATGCTTGCGCTTCCCCGTCAGATGGGGCCAGTGGGGGGGGTTGGAATCTGGCGAAAGCTGGTGTTGAGTGAGAGGCGTTTATATGTGTATATTTATCTCAAACTCTCGTTATATACTGTATATATATATGATCATGTGACATCTCGTTATATACTGTATATATAACTGATACTGTGACATCTCGTTATATACTGTATATATATCTGATACTGTGACAGCTCGTTATATACTGTATATATATCCGATACTGTGACATCTCGTTATATACTGTATATATATCCGATACTGTGACATCTTGTTACATACTGCAGATATATATCCGATACTGTGACATCTCATTATATACTGTATATATATCATATACTGTGACATCTCGTTATATATTGTATATATATCCGATACTGTGACATCTCGTTATATACTGTATATATATATATCCGATACTGTGACATCTCGTTATATACTGTATATATATCTGATACTCTGACATCTCGTTATACAATATATATATATCTGATACTGTGACATCTCGTTATATACTGTATATATATCTTATACTGTGACATCTCGTTATATACTGTATATATAACTGATACTGTGACATCTCGTTATATCATGTATATATATCCGATACTATGAAATCTCGTGATATACTGTATATATATATCCGATACTGTGACATCTCGTTATATACTGTATATATATCTGATACTGTGACATCTCGTTATATACTGTATATATATGATACTGTGACATCTCGTTATATACTGTATATATATATAATACTGTGACATCTCGTTATATACTGTATATATAACTGATACTGTGACATCTCGTTATATACAGTACTGTAGATATAACTGATACTGTGACATCTCGTTATATACTGTATATATATATCTGATACTATGACATCTTGTTATATACTGTATAGATATCAGATACTGTGACATCTCATTTTATACTGTATATATATCGGATACTGTGACATCTCGTTATATATTGTATATATATCTGATACTGTAACATCTTGTTATATACTGTATATATATCGGATACTGTGACATCTCGTTATATACTGTATATATATCGGATACTGTGACATTTCGTTATATAAAGTATATATATCTGATACTGTGACAGCTCGTTTTATATATATATATATATATATATATATATATATAGCTGATACGGTGACATCTCGTTATATACTGTATATATATCGGATACTGTGACAGCTCGTTTTATATATATATATATATATATATATATATATATATATATATATATATATATATATATAGCTGATACGGTGACATCTCATTAATATATCTGATACTGTGACCTGAATACTTTCTTTGCTACCATCCTGAGATATACTTCATATACTGATTTATTTATATCACATCTGCCAAAAGCATAAAAAAATGGTCCGAGAGGTTCTTATCTGCCGCCACATTGTATGTGCAAGTGTAACCCTGCCCCCTAACCCTATTACCTTAGCCACACCCCTTATACCCTGACCCCTAATACCTCACCCCTAATGCAATCCCCTGCTCTGTGTTGTCCCCAAACACCGTAATCTGGATGTAGTGCATACTGTAGAAATGGATATTCTCATCACCACATTGGTCAGACGTTCTATTACTTTGTAAGACTGAGGGGGGGGGGGGTTCTGGTTTCCCGGAAACCCTGCTCCTCTTGTCAAGTGCCTTAATTTATGACAATTGCCCTGGTATAATATGATGAATAGAACTGCCACCACACCATGCAGTGTTAGGGACAGAGCAGAGCTGCCATCACAACATGCAGTGTAAGGGACAGAGCGGAGCTGCCACCACATCATGCAGTGTAAGGGACAGAGCGGAACTGCCACCACACCATGCAGTGTAAGGGACAGAGCGGAACTGCCACCACACCATGCAGTGTAAGGGACAGAGCGGAGCTGCCATCACAACATGCAGTGTAAGGGACAGAGCGGAGCTGCCACCACATCATGCAGTGTAAGGGACAGAGCGGAACTGCCACCACACCATGCAGTGTAAGGGACAGAGCGGAACTGCCACCACACCATGCAGTGTAAGGGACAGAGCGGAGCTGCCACCACAACATGCAGTGTAAGGGACAGAGCGGAGATGCTGCACATGCCCAGTGTACCAGCTTTTTCTACCACATTAACTACTACTCAAACATTGCACTGGACCAGAGTGTCTCACACAGCAGCCTGCCCTGCAGAACAGTGAATGACTGGGCAAGCAGGTTAGAGAGGAGCAGGAGGCAGGATTTTTGGGGGGAGGTGGGACACCATAAACTAAATTGACAGGGGGGAACAAATTTTATAGTTATGCCACTGGATTCCCCATCGCTCCCCCATTAGTGCCCACAGCCCCTCGCTCCCCACCTAACCCTGCCCGTCTCCCTGAAGCGGAAACGGGCTGGGATTCCGCCCCCCGCCACCGAGTGATGGCGGTGTGCGTGTGTGTGAGATGCTTGCGCTTCCCCGTCAGATGGGGCCAGTGGGGGGGGTTGGAATCTGGCGAAAGCTGGTGTTGAGTGAGAGGCGTTTATATGTGTATATTTATCTCAAACTCTCGTTATATACTGTATATATATATGATCATGTGACATCTCGTTATATACTGTATATATAACTGATACTGTGACATCTCGTTATATACTGTATATATATCTGATACTGTGACAGCTCGTTATATACTGTATATATATCCGATACTGTGACATCTCGTTATATACTGTATATATATCCGATACTGTGACATCTTGTTACATACTGCAGATATATATCCGATACTGTGACATCTCATTATATACTGTATATATATCATATACTGTGACATCTCGTTATATATTGTATATATATCCGATACTGTGACATCTCGTTATATACTGTATATATATATATCCGATACTGTGACATCTCGTTATATACTGTATATATATCTGATACTCTGACATCTCGTTATACAATATATATATATCTGATACTGTGACATCTCGTTATATACTGTATATATATCTTATACTGTGACATCTCGTTATATACTGTATATATAACTGATACTGTGACATCTCGTTATATCATGTATATATATCCGATACTATGAAATCTCGTGATATACTGTATATATATATATCCGATACTGTGACATCTCGTTATATACTGTATATATATCTGATACTGTGACATCTCGTTATATACTGTATATATATGATACTGTGACATCTCGTTATATACTGTATATATATATATAATACTGTGAAATCTCGTTATATACTGTATATATAACTGATACTGTGACATCTCGTTATATACTGTATATATATATATCTGATACTATGACATCTTGTTATATACTGTATAGATATCAGATACTGTGACATCTCATTTTATACTGTATATATATATCGGATACTGTGACATCTCGTTATATATTGTATATATATCTGATACTGTAACATCTTGTTATATACTGTATATATATCGGATACTGTGACATCTCGTTATATACTGTATATATATCGGATACTGTGACATTTCGTTATATAAAGTATATATATCTGATACTGTGACAGCTCGTTTTATATATATATATATATATATATATATATATATATATATATAGCTGATACGGTGACATCTCGTTATATACTGTATATATATCGGATACTGTGACAGCTCGTTTTATATATATATATATATATATATATATATATATATATATATATATATATATATATAGCTGATACGGTGACATCTCATTAATATATCTGATACTGTGACCTGAATACTTTCTTTGCTACCATCCTGAGATATACTTCATATACTGATTTATTTATATCACATCTGCCAAAAGCATAAAAAAATGGTCCGAGAGGTTCTTATCTGCCGCCACATTGTATGTGCAAGTGTAACCCTGCCCCCTAACCCTATTACCTTAGCCACACCCCTTATACCCTGACCCCTAATACCTCACCCCTAATGCAATCCCCTGCCCTGTGTTGTCCCCAAACACCGTAATCTGGATGTAGTGCATACTGTAGAAATGGATATTCTCATCACCACATTGGTCAGACATTCTATTACTTTGTAAGACTGAGGGGGGGGGGTTCTGGTTTCCCGGAAACCCTGCTCCTCTTGTCAAGTGCCTTAATTTATGACAATTGCCCTGGTATAATATGATGAATAGAACTGCCACCACACCATGCAGTGTTAGGGACAGAGCGGATCTGCCACCACACCATGCAGTGTAAGGGATAGAGCGGAGCTGCCACCACAACATGCAGTGTAAGGGACAGAGCGGAACTGCCACCACACCATGCAGTGTAAGGGACAGAGCGGAACTGCCACCACACCATGCAGTGTAAGGGACAGAGCGGAGCTGCCACCACAACATGCAGTGTATGGGACAGAGCGGAACTGCCACCACACCATGCAGTGTAAGGGACAGAGCGGAACTGCCACCACACCATGCAGTGTAAGGGTCAGAGCGGAGCTGCCACCACAACATGCAGTGTAAGGGACAGAGCGGAGATGCTGCACATGCCCAGTGTACCAGCTTTTTCTACCACATTAACTACTACTCAAACATTGCACTGGACCAGAGAGCAGCTGCCAGGAGGAAGAGACAGGAGCCTTACCATGGAGTAGGAGAGGGTGAGATTAGAAAGTGCAGCACTGGTTCTATTATGTTGTGTATTTATTTATTATATGTTTAACCTTTTCCTGACCACTTATCTTATTTAAATGTGTGGAACAGCCTGTGCTATAGACCATCTGTACATATTAATACTGTGTTCCATGCAGTATCCAGTGTATAATAAGACCAATATTCAGGGCTGTTACCGCTCCCCACACTCCTCTACATACTCCAATGCGCTGCAGAGTGGGAGACTTTGGATTACATTTGGAAACCCCCTTCTAAAAATCCTGCGTTTGCCACTGATAGCGCCTGTGCCAGGTTACCCCATCAGTTCTGGACTCTCGCCCTGTTCTCCATCTAGTGGGTTCTATGCAGTGTACACCATGGAAACCAATATAAAGCCAATGATGAGAGGCAGAGCCTGGCAGAAGACGACACGATACGAGGAGCCACCAGTAACAATGTACACGTATAAATCTCCAGGGTACAGCACCCAGATCCCTACAATGTGACACAGTGACATCACAGTGACATCACCAGCCATCAGCCTGACCCATGTCTGCTGCAGTGGTCCAAGTACACAGATACAGGGTAGTCACATATATAATCATGTCATTTATTTACTGCGATGCCACAGCATATGATATCAGAGATATTCCTGTGATAATAATAGGGAATGTGCTTTTCCTATAGCAGACACTGCAGGCCATCTACTTCACGTTGATAACAGAGAACAATAGCTTGCAACCAGCTGTTTAGAGAATGTAAACTTTAAACACATGGGAGCTTTATTACAAAGTGCGTGTGTAGATGTCGGCTCAGCGCACAACATGGGGACACAGTTCGGCCCCTCGCTCTCAGGAGACCCCTCCACAAACTAGGACCCCAGGCGTGCAGAGGACCAGGGGACTGTGCGACGGAGCAGATGCTAAGGTGCAGGACATTGCAGTAGGTGTAGCTTTCCCAGGCTCCTGTATGGCTTACATCAGAAGGTGCAGACACACTGAGCAGTCCCATCTAGTTGGTGTGCTGATTACGGCTATAGACGGTGTCCCACATGCCGACACAGACTGTTTCTGCCATAGTATAAGCTGTTGAAACGGCCATTTATCAATGATCACATTTACAATGGAATCTGGGTGCGATATCCAGGCCTGGGTCACATCGGGGGAATGGATCACCCTGCAGGGGCTCTGAAAGAATCCAGTCCCTGCGGTGTGCCACGCATTAGACTGACCGCCATACACAGACCATTTCCGCAGAAGGTTCCTGAAGATGGCGGTAAATCTGCCGCAATCCCCCATAAATACTGTGGTCCCTCCTATATACATTCACTGGATAATATTTGCTGTAAACGGGTGTATTGGGAAAATAGCTCCACATACTGTTGCTGAATGGGTCTCTTAGTGATGGGTGGAGGCTCAGTACTACCCCACCCAAGGGCCTAACTACCATAGGTGCAAGGGATGCAGGTGCTATGGGGCCCAGAGCTGGAGGGGGCCCATCTTTGCTGTGTAAGTAATATCACCATCAGCTGCTAAATAGGGGGCCCTTACAAACTTTTCCTATGGGGCCTACGAACATCTAGGTATGCCTCTGACCCCACCCATGGGATGCCGGAATACACAATACTGAGATATATATATATATCCAGAGACATATCACGTTTGGCGTATTATTTCCCAGAAAGCAGCAGCAGGGAATTGAGATCTGTGTTACAGCCCTAGAGGTATCCTAGCTATGGGGAAGGGTTTACGTGCAGGGGTAGGGGGTAGGGGGTTTGGCACTAGTTCTAGGTATAGACTGGATTTGGCACACAACTGTGGGTTAATCGGATGCGTAAGGGTACATGAGATGCCCACACCATCTATGTCACCCTGCGGGGGGGTAATGGCAGCGATATTCCACCCTCCGCTGTTATAGAGAGGGGAACGTTCGGACCACTCAGTGCAAAGTCTGCTCTTATTGCTATTGTTTCTGATACAAACTGGAATCTTCACATTTATAGGGACAATATAACACGTTCCCTCTGCCCTGGAGCCTGCGAGGAGCATATTTAACAGATCAGTTTCTCGAACCTTATGGTATTTGGTTCTCAGGTCCTGCTGCCATAAAGGTTCAAGCTCCCACTATCCCTCACACCTACAGGTTCTCCCCTCCCTTCCCCCCACACGCACCCACCAATCTCCCCGCCTCGTGTCTCTCTTTACCCCACTTTTTGCGGGTTGCTAGACCGCACACCTTGCTCGTAAGCCACTCTCTGCCCAATGAGATACTGGGCCGCTTGCGTTGCACCGGGAGGTCCAGTGATGGTCACCTTCCTGCTCCTCGTTCCTGGGACAAATTCCCCTTTCTTGGAGATTTGGATTCGAGCTCCCGTCAGTTCTTGGTACTCAACCAGTGTTTTACCACCTTTTCCCAGTATTGCCCCGACCAGTGTTTCTGGGACAGCCATCTCCAGAGTCTCCTTGCCTGTTACAGTCTCTGCTGCCAACTTCTCCATGAGAATCCCTCCCCCGCCGATCCCGAGAGCTGGGCCAGCATCCCCAGTGTAGGATGCCAGCAGACTGACGGCTGCTGGGTGAACACTACCCACCAGAGGGTTGAAACCCAAACCTGTGCTGTAACCATAACTGGCCAAAGTATTTAGGGCAGTAGAGATTGCCAAGAGGTCTCCTCCTGAGATTGCTGGTGGAGCTGGTGGCGCAGCTGGGAATGGCGCAATGGTCGGTTCTGCAGAACCTCCAGCATAAGGAGACCCTGTGGGGTTGGAGTTGGCCACAGGACCCTGTGAGTTGATGTAGCTGATGTTGAGATGGGATGTGCCCTGAGGTGGGTCCTCCCGTGCTTTGTGTATGATGCTTCTCATGGCACGTTCCACCTGACCAGCTTCTCCACTCACTGTCACCACTCGCTCCTGAAGGTTGGGTCCTGCAGGTTTCTGTGAGAGCTGGACCCATGCCCCAGATTCCTCCATTATGCTCCGCACAGTGGCACCACCCTTGCCAATGATCAGACCAGCTGTTGTGTTGGGCACAATGAGTTTGGCCTGAGAAAGAATTAGGAGAAACATGTTAGATGCTGCGTGTATAACGTGGCTAGTACATAGGGCTGCTCTGTACACACTGGGCAGATGTATTAAGCCGGGAGAAGAAATAAACTGGAGACAAAGCACCAGCCAATGAACTGTGGTTGAAAACGGACAGTTGGGAGTTGATTGGTTGGTGCTTTAGCTCCAGTTTATCTCTGCCCCAATGTCAGGTATGGGAGGGATGATAAGGAACCACACAGACCTGCTTGGCGCGCTCCACACTCATATTGTTTTGGGTGGGAATAAGGACTCCCAGGTCGCTTTTAGCTGCTCCTTGTGGGACCTCCCGCACTTTCTCTGCGATGAAATTGTGTACAGACAGCAACGCCTCTGCGGTTCCTTGCACCAAACACACTCGTTCTGTGGTCCCTGCAAAGACACAAACAGGGCGTTTCATTTCTACCTCCATATTAACAAGGCCACATTTGTTGCTATTGGGGGCAGCGGAGATTCGGCGTAACATACTGCAACCATTGCAACTCCCAACACCCCGTGTTACTGCAGCAGGTATATGAGTCAGTTTGTGCCCAGGGAACAGAGAATCCAGGACATTATATTATCTGATGTGCCCAGCATTGCCCATTCCTGTGTTACCTATCATACCCCCCCATTCTGCACCCGACAACAGCACCACAATCTCAGCCCCCACCCTGACTACAGCACCCTGATCTCAGCCCCCACCCTAACTACAGCAGCCTGATCTCAGCCCCCACCCTAACTACAGCACCCTGATCTCAACCCCCCACCCCATCTACAGCACCCTGACCTCATCCAACCCCCCCAACTACAGCACCCTGATCTCAGCCCCCCACCCCATCTACAGCACCCTGATCTCAGCCCCCACCCTAACTACAGCACCCTGATCTCAGCCCCCACCCTAACTACAGCACCCTGATCTCAGCCCCCCACCCCATCTACAGCACCCTGATCTCAGCCCCCACCCCATCTACAGCACCCTGATCTCAGCCCTCACCCCATCTACAGCACCCTGATCTCAGCCCCCACCCCCCAATTACAGCAAACCAATCTCAGCCCCCACCCCAACTACAGCACCCTGATCTCAGCCCCCACCCCAACTAAAACACCCTAATCTCAGCCCCCACCCCAATATCAGTCTCCCCCCAACTACAGCACCCTGATCTCAGGCAACCCCCAACTAAAACACCCCAATATCAGCCTCCACCCCGACTACAGCACCCCAATCTCAGCCCACCCCCAACTACAGCACCCCTATGTCAGCCCTAACCCCAACTACAGCACCCCGATCCCAGCCCGCCACCCCCAACTACAGGAACTCAGTCTCAGCCCCCACCCCAATATCAGTCTCCCCCCCAACTACAATACTCTGATCTCAGCCAACCCCCAACTACATCACCCCAATCTCAGCCCCCACCCCAAGTACAGAACCCCAGTCCCAGCCCCCACCCTGACTACAGCACCTCAATCTCAGCCCCCCCAACTACAGCACCCTGATCTCAGCCCCCACCCCAACTACAGCACCCTGATATCAGCCCACCTCCCCAACTAAAACACCCCAATATCAGCCTCCACCCCGGCTACAGCACCCCAGTCTCAGCCCCCCTCAACTACAGCACCCTAATCTCAGCCCCCACTCGAACTACAGCACCCTGATCTCAGCCCACCTGAACTACAGCACACAAAACTCAGCCCCCACCATAACTATAGCACCTCGATCCCAGCCCACCACCCCCAACTACAGCATCCTAATCTCAGCCCCCACCCCAATATCAGTCTCCCCCCAACTACAGCACCCTGATCTCAGGCAACCCCCAACTAAAACACCCCAATATCAGCCTCCACCCCGACTACAGCACCCCAATCTCAGCCCACCCCCAACTACAGCACCCCTATGTCAGCCCTAACCCCAACTACAGCACCCCGATCCCAGCCCGCCACCCCCAACTACAGGAACTCAGTCTCAGCCCCCACCCCAATATCAGTCTCCCCCCCAACTACAATACTCTGATCTCAGCCAACCCCCCAACTACATCACCCCAATCTCAGCCCCCACCCCAAGTACAGAACCCCAGTGCCAGCCCCCACCCTGACTACAGCACCTCAATCTCAGCCCCCCCAACTACAGCACCCTGATCTCAGCCCCCACCCCAACTACAGCACTCTGATATCAGCCCACCCCCCCAACTAAAACACCCCAATATCAGCCTCCACCCCGGCTACAGCACCCCAGTCTCAGCCCCCCTCAACTACAGCACCCTAATCTCAGCCCCCACTCGAACAACAGCACCCTGATCTCAGCCCACCTGAACTACAGCACACAAAACTCAGCCCCCACCATAACTATAGCACCTCGATCCCAGCCCACCACCCCCAACTACAGCACCCTGATATTAGCCCACCCCCAACTAAAACACCTCAATATCAGCCCCCACCCTGACTACAGCACCCCATTCTCAGCACCCACCCTGACTACAGCCCCCCCAACTACAGCACCCCTAACTCAGCCCTAACCCCAACTACAGCACCCTGATCTAAGCCCACCCCCCCAAACACAGCACCCCAATCGCAGCCTCCACTATGACTACAGCACCCCAATCTCAGCCCCTACCCCAACTACAGCACCTCAGTCTCAGCCCCCACCCTGACTACAGCACCCCTATCTCAGCCCTAACCCCAACTACAGCACCCTGATCTAAGCCCACCCCCCCAAATACAGCACCCCAATCACAGCCTCCACTGTGACTACAGCACCCCAATCTCAGCCCCCCCCAACTACTGCACCCTGATCGCAGCTACCACCCCAACTACAGCACTCAAAACTCAGCCCCCACCCCAACTACAGCATCCCGATCCCAGCCCACCACCCCCAACTACAGCACCCCAAACTTAGCCCACCCCCAACTACAGCACCCCGATCCCGGCCCACCGCCCCCAACTACAGCACCTCAATCCCGGCCCACCGCCCCCAACTACAGCACCTCAATCTTAGCCCATGCCCCAACTACAACACCCCGATCCCAGCCCTCACCCAACTATAGCACCCAAATCGTAGCAACCCCCCCCCCAACTACAGTACCCCAATCTCAGCCCCTTTCCCAACTACAGCACCCCAATCTCAGCCCCTATCCCAATTGCTGCCCTCACCTCAACTATAGCACCCTGATCTCAGCCCCGACCCCAACTTCAGCCCCCTGGTGTACATATTAGTGACTGATAGGGAACTGTACGATGAGACTACAAGGTATGAAGCACATTCGGCACAGAGGACCCGGTGTCAGGTGGTGGCTAAGATGGGGACGAGATATGGGGACAGGACACGGAGATGGCTGAGATGGGGACAGGACATGGGGAAGGACATGGGGGCAGGACAAGGACATGGCTGAGATTGGGTCATGATATGGGGGCAGTAACTGGAGACAGGACATGGGAATGGCTGAGATTGGGACAGGACATGGGGGCATCTGAGATGGGGCAGCAGGACATGGAGAAGGCTGAGTTGGGAGAAAGGACATGGGAATGGCTGAGATTGGGACAGGACATGGGGACATCTGAGATGGGGCAGGACATGGGGCAGCAGGACATGGAGAAGGCTGAGGACATAGGACCCCGCCTGGTAGTTACAGTCCGCCCCCGCCTGGTAGTTACAGTACCTACCCGCCTGGTAGTTACAGTACGCCCCGGCCTGGTAGTTACTGTACGCCCCCGCCTGGTAGTTACAGTACGCCCCCACCTGGTAGTTACAGTACGCCCCCGCCTGGTAGTTACAGCACGCCCCCGCCTGGTAGTTACAGTACGCTTCGGCCTGGTAGTTACAGTACGCCCCCGCCTGGTAGTTACAGTACGCCCCCGCCTGGTAGTTACAGTACGCCCCCGCCTGGTAGTTACAGTACGCCCCCGCCTGGTAGTTACAGTACGCCCCCGCCTGGTATATACAGTACGCCCCTACCTGGTAGTTACAGTACTTCCCCGCCTGGTAATTACAGTACGCCCCCGCCTGGTAGTTACAGTACGCCCCCCACCTGGTAGTTACAGTACGCCCCCCACCTGGTAGTTACAGTACGCCCCCCACCTGGTAGTTACAGTACGCCTCCCACCTGGTAGTTACAGTACGCCTCCCACCTGGTAGTTACAGTACGCCCCCCACCTGGTAGTTACAGTACTTCCCCGCCTGGTAATTACAGCACGCCCCCGCCTGGTAGTTACAGTACGCCCCCCACCTGGTAGTTACAGTACGCCCCCCACCTGGTAGTTACAGTACGCCCCCCACCTGGTAGTTACAGTACGCCTCCCACCTGGTAGTTACAGTACGTCCCCCGCCTGGTAGTTACAGAACACCCCCACCTGGTAGTTACAGAACACCCCCCACCTGGTAGTTACAGAACACCCCCCACCTGGTAGTTACAGAACACCCCCCGCCTGGTAGTTATAGAACACCCCCCGCCTGGTAGTTACAGAACACCCCCCGCCTGGTAGTTACAGAACACCCCCGCCTGGTAGTTACTGACTGTGGATGCTTTGGTCGACAGTGTCTACAGCATTCATACACCCAGTCATACAGCTGAATACAGCATTCATACACCCATTCATACAGCTGAATACACCCAGTCAGACATCTGATTACAGCATTCATACACCCAGTCATACAGCTGAATACAGCATTCATACACCCATTCATACAGCTAAATACAGCATTCATACACCCAGTCATACAGCTGAATACAGCATTCATACACCCAGTCATACAGCTGACTATAGCATTCATACACCCAGTCATACAGCTGACTATAGCATTCATACACCCAGCCATGCAGCTGAATACAGCATTCATATACCCAGTCACACAGCATTCATACACCCAGTCATACACCCAGTCACACAGCATTCATACACCCAGTCATACACCCAGTCACACAGCATTCATACACCCAGTCATAGAGCTGAATACAGCATTCTTACACCCAGTTATACAGCTGAATACAGCATTCATACACCCAGTCATAGAGCTGAATACAGCATTCTTGCACCCAGTCATACAGCTGAATACAACATTCATACACCCAGTCACAAAGCATTCATACACCCAGTCATACAGCTGAATATAGCATTCATACACACAGTCATGCAGCTGAATACAGCATTCATACACACAGTCATACAACTGAATACAGCATTCATACACCCATTCATACCGCTGAATACAGCATTCATACACCCATTCATACAGCTGAATACAGCATTCATACACCCAGTCATACAGCTGAATACAGCATTCATACACCCATCATACAGCTGAATACAGCATTCATACACCCAGTCATACAGCTGAATACAGCATTCATACACCCAGTCATACAGCTGAATACAGCACTCATACACCCAGTCATACAGCTGACTGGGTAGTTACAGTAGGCCCCCACCTGGTAGTTACTGACTGTGGATGCTTTGGTAGACAGTGTCTACAGCATTCATACACCCAGTCATACAGCTAAATACAGCATTCATACAGCTGAATACTCCCAGTCATACAGCATTCATACATACATCCATTCATACACCCAGTCATACAGCTGAATACAGCATTCATACACCCATTCATACAGCTGAATACAGCAATCATACACCCATTCATACAGCTGAATACGGCATTCATACACCCAGCCATACAGCTGAATACAGAATTCATACACCCAGTCATACAGCTGAATACAGCATTCATACACCCAGTCATACATCTGAATACAGCATTCATACACCCAGTCATACAGCTGAATACGGCATTCATACACCCAGTCATACAGCTGAATACGGCATTCATACACCCAGTCATACAGCTGAATACGGCATTCATACACCCATTCATACAGCTGAATACAGAATACATACACCCATTCATACAGCTGAATACGGCATTCATACACCCAGTCATAAAGCTGAATACAGCCAGGGCCGGCGCTACCACTAGGCAGCTTTAGGCAGCTGCCTAGGGCGCCGGCCACTGGAGGGCGCCTCTTCAGCCCAACAATTAAATCAGCAGCAGCATTCTAAAAACTGTCCCTGGTCCCTGCTGCTGGCGATGGCTGCCTAGCGCTGGTGGTGAGACACTGGTCCCAGAAGATGCCGACCTGCCCCTCACCATTGGCGTCAGTGGGGAACAGTGCCTCTGTGGCAGCAGCCTTACGCAGTCAGTGGCTGCAGCAGGGACTAGGGACGGATCTCCCCGCCAGTCGCAGAAGAAGGAACCGCTGCACGGGTCCTGACCTGTGCAGCGGTGAGTGGCACCAGCGAGGTGAGTGTCACCTCCTATACCTTCCGCCACCCCCCAGCCCCGGGAAATGATGCCGGGCATCACCCCCCGCCCCAAAACGCAGCGGTGGGCTGCCGGCGCAATCACCGGCACCCCACGTGTACAGCGGCCGGGTGAGCATCACAGCTCCCCCCCCCAGCGTCGCGGCGGCCTGCCGCCTCAATCACCAGCTCCCCTCCTCCTGTACAGCGTCCGGGGGGCGGGTGGGCACCGGAGCGTCCCCCCCCGCCTGGGGCGCTCCGGTGCCTCGCACCAGCACTGAATACAGCATTCATACACCCAGTCATACATCTGAATACAGCATTCATACACCCAGTCATACAGCTGAATACAGCATTCATACACCCATTCATACAGCTGAATACAGCATTCATACACCCAGTCATACAGCTGACGATAGCATTCATACACCCAGTCTTACAGCTGAATACAGCATTCATACACCCAGTCATACACCCAGTCACTTAGCATTCATACACCCATTCATACACCCAGTCACACAGCATTCATACACCCAGTCATACACTCAGTGACACAGCATTCATACACCCAGTCATAGAGCTGAATACAGCATTCTTACACCCAGTCATACAGCTGAATACAGCATTCATACACCCAGTCATAGAGCTGAATACAGCATTCTTACACCCAGTCATACAGCTGAATACAGCATTCATACACCCAGTCACAAAGCATTCATACACCCAGTCATACAGCTGAATACAGCATTCATACACACAGTCATGCAGCTGAATACAGCATTCATACAACTGAATACAGCATTCATACACCCATTCATACCGCTGACTGGGTAGTTACAGTACGCCCCCACCTGGTAGTTACTGACTGTGGATGCTTTGGTAGACAGTGTCTACAGCATTCATACACCCAGTCATACAGCTGAATACAGCATTCATACAGCTAAATACTCCCAGTCATACAGCATTCATACATCCATTCATACACCCAGTCATACAGCATTCATACACCCATTCATACAGCTGAATACAGCAATCATACACCCATTCATACAGCTAAATACGGCATTCATTCACCCATTCATACAGCTGAATACAGAATTCATACACCCAGTCATACAGCTGAATACAGCATTCATACACCCAGTCATACATCTGAATACAGCATTCATACACCCAGTCATACAGCTGAATACAGCATTCATACACCCAGTCATAGAGCTGACTATAGCATTCATACACCCATTCATACAGCTGAATACGGCATTTATACACCCAGTCATAAAGTTGAATACGGCATTCATACACCCAGTCATACATCTGAATACAGCATTCATACACCCAGTCATACAGCTGAATACAGCATGCATACAGCTGAATACAGCATTCATACACCCAGTCATACAGCATTCATACACCCAGTCATACAGCTAAATACAGCATTCATACACACAGTCATGCAGCTGAATACAGCATTCATACACACAGTCATGCAACTGAATACAGCATTCATACACCCATTCATACCGCTGAATACAGCATTCATACACCCATTCATACAGCTGAATACAGCATTCATACACGCAGTAATACAGCTGAATACAGCATTCATACACCCAGTCATACAGCTGAATACAGCATTCATACACCCATCATACAGCTGAATACAGCATTCATACACCCAGTCATACAGCTGAATACAGCATTCATACACCCAGTCATACAGCTGAATACAGCACTCATACACCCAGTCATAAAACTGACTGGTTAGTTACAGTACGCCCCCACCTGGTAGTTACTGACTGTGGATGCTTTGGTAGACAGTGTCTACAGCATTCATACACCCAGTCATACAGCTGAATACAGCATTCATACACCCAGTCATACAGCTGAATACAGCATTCATACACCCAGTCATACAGCTGAATACAGCATTCATACACCCAGTCATACAGCTGAATACAGCATTCATACACCCAGTCATACAGCTGAATACGGCATTCATACAGCTGAATACTCCCATTCATACAGCATTCATACATCCATTCATACACCCAGTCATACAGCTGAATACAGCATTCATACACCCATTCATACAGCTGAACACAGCAATCATACACCCATTCATACAGCTGAATACGGCATTCATACACCCATTCATACAGCTGAATACAGAATTCATACACCCAGTCATACAGCTGAATACAGCATTCATACACCAAGTCATTCATCTGAATACAGCATTCATACACCCAGTCATACAGCTGAATACAGCATTCATACACCCAGTCATACAGCTGAATACAGCATTCATACACCCAGTCATACAGCTGAATACGGCATTCATACACCCATTCATACAGATGAATAAGGCATTTATACACCCAGTCATAAAGCTGAATACAGCATTCATACACCCAGTCATACATCTGAATACAGCATTCATACACCCAGTCATACAGCTGAATACAGCATTCATACACCCAGTCATACAGCTGAATACAGCATGCATACAGCTGAATACAGCATTCATACACCCAGTCATACAGCTGAATACAGCATTCATACACCCAGTCATACAGCTGAATACAGCATTCATACACCCAGTCATACAGCTGACTATAGCATTCATACAAACAGTCATACTGCTAAATACAGCATTCATACACCCAGTCATACACCCAGTCACACAGCATTCATACACCCAGTCATACACCCAGTCACACAGCATTCATACACCCAGTCACACAGCATTCATACACCCAGTCATAGAGCTGAATACAGCATTCTTACACCCAGTCATACAGCTGAATACAGCATTCATACACCCAGTCATAGAGCTGAATACAGCATTCTTACACACAGTCATACAGCTGAATACAGCATTCATACACCCAGTCACAAAGCATTCATACACCCAGTCATACAGCTGAATACTGCATTCATACACACAGTCATGCAGCTGAATACAGCATTCACACACACAGTCATACAACTGAATACAGCATTCATACACCCATTCATACCGCTGAATACAGCATTTATACACCTATTCATACAGCTGAATACAGCATTCATACACCCAGTCATACAGCTGAATACAGCATACATACACCCATCATACAGCTGAATACAGCATTCATACACCCAGTCATACAGCTGAATACAGCATTCATACACCCAGTCATACAGCTGAATACAGCACTCATACACCCAGTCATACAGCTGACTGGGTAGTTACAGTACGCCCCCACCTGGTAGTTACTGACTGTGGATGCTTTGGTAGACAGTGTCTACAGCATTCATACACCCAGTCATACAGCTGAATACAGCATTCATACAGCTGAATACTCCCAGTCATACAGCATTCATACATACATCCATTCATACACCCAGTCATACAGCTGAATACAGCATTCATACACCCATTCATACACCCATTCATACAGTTGAATACAGCAATCATACATCCATTCATATAGCTGAATACGGCATTCATACATCCATTCATACAGCTGAATACAGAATTCATACACCCAGTCATACAGCTGAAAACAGCATTCATACACCCAGTCATACATCTGAATACAGCATTCATACACCCAGTCATACAGCTGAATACAGCATTCATACACCCAGTCATTCAGCTGAATACGGCATTCATACACCCAGTCATACAGCTGAATACGGCATTCATACACCCATTCATACAGCTGAATACAGAATACATACACCCATTCATACAGCTGAATACGGCATTTATACACCCAGTCATAAAGCTGAATACAGCAGTCATACACCCAGTCATACATCTGAATACAGCATTCATACACCCAGTCATACAGCTGAATACAGCATTCATACACCCATTCATACAGCTGAATACAGCATTCATACACCCATTCATACTGCTGAATACAGCATGCATACAGCTGAATACAGCATTCATACACCCATTCATACACTCATTCATACACCCATTCATACACCCATTCATACAGCATTTATACACCCAGTCATACAGCTGAATACAGCATTCATAAACCCATTCATACAGCATTCATACACCCTGTCATACAGCTGAACACAACATTCATACAGCATTCATACACCCTTTCATACAGCTGAATACAGCATTCATACATCCTTTCATACAGCTGAATACAGCATTTATACACCCATTCATACAGCTGAATACAGCATTTATACACCCATTCATACAACTAAATACAGCATTCATACACCCAGTCATACAGCTGAATATAGCATTCATACACCCAGTCATACAGCTGAATACAGCATTCATACACCCAGTCATACAGCCGAATACAGCATTCATACACCCAGTCATACAGCTGAATACAGCATTCATACACCCAGTCATACAGCTGAATACAGCATTCATACACCCAGTCATACAGCTGAATACAGCATACATACATACACCCATTCATACAGCTGAATACAGCATTCATACACCCAGTCATACAGCTGAATACACCCAGTCATGCAGCTGAATACAACATTCATACACCCATTCATACAGCTGAATACAGCATCCATACCCCCAGTCATACAGCTGAATACAGCATTCATACACCCATACATACACCCATTCATACAGCTGCATACAGCATTTATACACCCATTCATACAGCTGAATACAGCATTCATACACCTGAATACAGCATTCAAACACCCAGTCATACAGCTGAATACAGCATTCATACACCCTTTCATACAGCTGAATACAGCATTCATACAGCTGAAAACAGCATTCATATTTTTGCTGGTGTATGTTGGATACCATGTTTGCCGATGTACAGTATGTTGGATGCCATGTTTGCTGATGTATGTTGGATGCCACGTTTGCTGATGTAAGTTGGATGCCATGTTTGCCAATGTATGTTGGATGCCATGTTTGCCAATGTATGTTGGATGCCATGTTTGCCGATGTATGTTGGATGCCATTTTTGCTGGTGGATGCCATGTTTGCTAATGTATGTTGGATGCCATGTTTGCTGGTGGATGCCATGTTTGTATAAAGAGAGAGTGAGCGACTTAGGTCAGCCTTGAAAAAGCCGACACAGGCGAAATGCGCATCGGCAGCTCGCTCTGTTGTAACTGTTTAAATGTATAATTGAAATGTATCCATATATTATTATGTGTCAATAACTCTGTTACTAGGAACGTAGTCTGTGACAGCGCGTATCACAGCGCTTGTCCTAGCAGGGAGAGCGGGGTGCACGCGAGACGCTGCAGTACTAGCAGAGCTCGGTGACCCGACTTCAGTGAGCGTTTGCTGCGGACTGCTCACCTCCCGGAGAGCGCTCCGGCGCTGCTATACCTGAGAAGTGTGTGTTAAACACACAGACAATAAGCGCTATTAAAAGTGTATGTATAGAGGAGTTATTTAACTGCTCACCCGGCATTGGGCTGAGGACAGCGTGGGCTGTGGACTGCTCACCTTCCGGAGAGCGCTCCGGCGCGTCTATAGAAATGTTTATAAAACACAAGACTAGAAGCACTATCAATATCTAACGTGTATGGGTGTCACTAACTGTTCACCGGGTACTTGATAATAATAACCCGTAATTAAAGCGTCACTTAAACTAGAAGCGCTATTAAGAATGTACGTGTATAGGAGCCAGTAACTGCTCACCCTGCATTGGGTAATAATAACCCTCAATTAAAGTGTCACTTATTCACGCTTAACAAATATTACGCCATGCAAAGGGCACTGTACTGACCAGTCAGAAATTATCTATAGTATACTTTAAATTGCGTGCATGTCTGGCTGTGTCATATACAGAACAGACTGTGCAATCTGCTCTTACCAATTTGGAAGAATATATCCAATCAACTATTATATGCATGAAGAGCTGAAGTATACACATTTCAAGTTGGATAATATATTGAGAGCAATTTATTGCATACACGACTGATTGCAATACATGCTGTACAGACTGGGCAACTTGCTCTAATAATAAACACTGTTAGTGAACCCATGCACCCACTTATATGAATGTTACTATAAAAATTTTGAATTACCAGATTGTGATTATAGAAGTGGTGTACTAGGCCGTACGGCAGGTCACCACCCGCTCTCATATCTGGTACCAATCAGGCGCATGTGCGGTTCAAATAACGCACTCACAGGATTAAGCTTATACTAATATAGTATACATTCTATGGTGGTAGCAATACAGTGAACGTGTCACTTTTACTGATTGCCTAACTAAGCAATAATTAATAATAAAAAATAAAAAACAAGACTACGTTAGCGGCAGAGCTGGGAATAAAAACCCATTTATTATTGCATTTCAATTTACATTATACTTACCTGAATTGATAACAGGAACTTTCTCAGAAATACTCTATACTAAACGGCCAACAGAGAACAATTTTAATCTTTCTACAAATTTCTTTTTCTCTATACCTATTATTCTTCTTATTTTAATATTTTCGCCATTGTAATCCCTGACACAGGGACACAAATTATCGGGTCAAATATTGTTTAATAAATATTAAAAATTTAAAATTACTATTTAAATAATGATGACCTGTTAGTGATACCTAAAACTACATATCATCTAATAAACTTACTTAAATTTTAGTCAATTTTGACATTTTTGTGAAGTAGGAGTGCGTCACAGTCAAACTGATTTGCCTTTTCTTCTCTACATGGATGCCATGTTTGCTAATGTATGTTGGATGCCATGTTTGCTGATGTATGCTGGATGCCAGGTTTGCTGATGTATGCTGGATGCCATGTGCATGGTATGTTCGATGAGACACGATTTGCTAATGTATGCTGGATGCCATGTTTGCTGGTGGATGCCATGTTTGCTGGTGGATGCCATGTTTGCCGATGTATGTTGAATGCCATGTTTGCTAATGTTTGCCGATGTATGTTGGATGCCATGTTTGACGATGTATGTTGGATGCCATGTTTGCCGATGTATGTTGAATGCCATGTTTGCTAATATAGGTTGGATGCTATGTTTGATGTTATATGTTGGATGCCATGTTTGCTATTTACTGATGCATGTTGGATGCCATGTTTGCTATTTACTGATGCATGTTGGATGCCATGTTTGCTATTTACTGATGCATGTTGGATGCCATGTTTGCTATTTACTGATGCATGTTGGATGCCATGTTTGCTGTTTGCTGGTGTATGTTGGATGCCATGTTTGCTGGTGCATGTTGGATGCCATGTTTGCGGTTTGCTGGTGCATGTTGGATGCCATGTTTGCGGTTTGCTGGTGTATGTTGGATGCCATGTTTGCTGTTTGCTGGTGTATGTTGGATGCCATGTTTGCTGTTTGCTGGTGTATGTTGGATGCCACATATGCTGATCGGGATGCTGTCAAAATCCTGACCGTCAAAATCCTGAATGGGTCATAATACCGACAAGGACAAAATCCCGACAAGGACAAAATCCCGACATTTAAAATCCCGACAAGGTCAAAATACCAACATATAGAATGTACAGGTGAAACTGTCAACATAACTTTGGGTCGACAGGTCGCGAGGTCGACATGGGTTTATTCACTGTTTTTTGAGCCGACACGTGCCGACAAGCAGTATTTCATGCCCTACCATCCACTAGGGCGTGGTGGGACAATAAAATAGTGCGCCGAGCGCAGCAAGGCACCGAGCCCGAAGCATTGCGAGTGAAGCGATCTATGCGAGGGGCTGCGGTTCACCTCCAACTGTGTCCATGTCGACTGTGTCGACATTCGGGTAAAAAACAGTGAAAAAACCCATGTCGACCTCGCGATCTGTCGACCCAAAGTCATGTTGACAGTTTCACCTGCACACTCTATATGTCGGTATTTTGACCATGTCGGGATTTTATCCTTGTCGGTATTATGACCCATTCGGGGATTTTGACCCTGTCGGGATTTCATACCGAATCCTGCTGATCTGGGCTTGCTGCAACATTTACTGATGTATGCTGGATGCCATGTTTGCTGGTGTATGTATGATGCCACGTCTGCTAATATATGTGGGATGCCACGTTTGCTGATGTATGTTGGATGCCACCTTTTCTAATATACAGTATGTTGAATGCCACGTTTGCGGATTTAGGCTTGGTGACACGTGTGCTGCTGCTCTAAGCTTGGTGCCATGTCTGGTCTTCCTGCTGCTCTGTAACGATTTAGGAGCAGAACGTCTGATACCTTGCGGAGCAGGATGGAGAGAATGCATCATCCATGGCATCACTTAGCTGCCTCGCAATAAGCTGTTTCCATGGTAACGCATTAGGGCCTGTGCTACAAGTAAGATTACAATGGCACAGGCTATGGCATACTCAGTCTGGGCAGTAGTGAGCTGTTTCCATGGCAACTTGATCCCTTCTCTGTTCTGTCAAGCTTGATTGGCTGCAGGACATATCCATGGCGACCACTTTTAGTTCAAGCTTCGGCCTACAGGGACTCGTCTGAGCCTTTGTATGAGTGAGCGCCAGCCTGGTTTACAAGACACTGGCACCTTGACATTCATAGCACGCCTGAGGATGAGGAGGAGGGTGACGGGCAGATGATATCCCTTGTGCTTCGCCCTGCAGCGCCTCCTGTGCCCCGTGTTATCACCCCCTCCCTTATTATGGCTACCTACCTATTTTATAGTGTGGCACATGCTGGACAGAGAGTTCCATCCTCTAATGTACTGTACTCCTGAGCCAGCGCCTCTGTCACTCACCTGGGTAGAAGTCCTTGGATTTGGAGAGTTTGATAGTGGCGCCCGTCTCCCGCTGCAGCTGGACAATGGTCTGACCGCCTTTCCCGATAATAGAACCGGCTGCATAGCTGGGTATTAACACCTTCAGGAACAGCTCCCCATCTTCTGCTGGAAGGGAAACAGGGTCACCACATTAGTATCAGGCGGAAGCACTGCGGAGCATTCAGACATACTGTATACCAGGCATGTCCAAACTGTGGCCCTCCAGCTGTTGTGAAACTACAAGTCCAATCATGCCTTGCCACAGCTTTGCTAAAACTATGGCAAGGCATGCTGGGATGTGGAGTTTCACAACAGCTGGAGGGCCACAGTTTGGACATGCATACTGTATACAGATAGGCGGTAACCCCCTGCATGCTGTATAACACCCGGGTATTACTGATGGAGCATACAGCCAGGCGGTGGTACTGCGGAGTATTCCAGACATACTGTATACAGATAGGCGGTAACCCCCTGCATGCTGTATAACACCCGGGTATTACTGATGGAGCATACAGCCAGGCGGTGGTACTGCACAGCATTCCAGACATACTGTATACAGATAGGCGGTAACCCCCTGCATGCTGGGGACCATACAGAGGCAACTGGCTATTGGTTTGTGTGGTGGGGACCATACAGAGGCCCTTGGGTACGGGATGGAGTGGTGGGGACCATAGAGCAGCACCTAGCTATGGGATGGAGTAGTGGGGACCATAAAGAGGCACTTTGCTACGAGATGGAGCGGTGGGGACCATAGGAGACACCTGGCTAGGGAATGGAGAGGTGGGAACCATAGAGAGGCACCTGCCTATGGGATGGAGCGGTTGGGACCACAGAGAGGCTTATGGCTACAGTATGGAGTGGTGGGGACCATAGAGAGGCACCTGGCTATGGGATGGAGTGTAGAGGATCATACAGAACCACATGGCTGTGGGATGGCGTGGAAGGGACCATAGAGAAGCATATGGCTATGGGATGGAGTGGTTGGGACCGTAGAGAGGCACCTGGTTAAGGGATAAAGAAGTGGGGACCATAGAGAGGCATTTGGCTATGGGATTGAGTGGTGTGGACCATACACAGGCACCTGGCTATGGGATGGCCTGATGGGGACCATACAGAGGCACCTGGCTATGGAATTGCGTGGTTGGGACCATACAGAAGCACCTGGCTATGGGATGGCACGGTGGGGACCATACAAAGGCACCTGGCTACAGAATGGCATAGTGGGGACCATACAGATGCACCTGGTTATGGGATGGAGTGGTTGGGTCCATACAGAGGTGGTGGGGACCATAGAGAGGCACCTGGCTATTGGTTTGTGTGGTGGGGTTCATAAAGAGGCACCTGGCTATGGGATTGTGTGTTGGGGACCATACAGAGGCCTCTGGGTACAGGATGGAGTGGTGGGGACCATAGAGCGGCACCTGGCTATGGGATGGAGTAGTGGGGACCATAAAGAGGCACTTGGCTACGGGATGGAGCGGTGGGGACCATAGGAAACACCTGGCTATGGAATGGAGAGGTGGGAACCATAGAGAGGCACCTGCCTATGGGATGGAGCAGTTGGGGCCACAGAGAGGCTTATGGCTACAGTATGGAGTGGTGGGGACCATAGAGAGGCACTCGGCTATGGGATGGATTGTAGGGGACCACAGAGATGGACCTGAATATTGGAAGGAGCGGTTCGAACCATAGAGAGGCACCTAGCTATGGGATGGAGCAGTGGCTTATGGACAGCTTTAATAGCCATACTGCAGGAAGGGCAGATCTCCATGAAGTGAGGGCATATGTATACTGCCTTGTGCAGTTGGTTGTCCCCAAAATATAATATCTTCTCTGTGCATCTTCTAGAACTGAACCCTTCACAATTCTGTTTTCCATCTCTTTGAATAACGATAGAATTATGCAGATGGAGACTGGCTCAGTGCTGATCTTTTATGGGTCCAGCTACAGTTTGCCAAGTCTATTGCCTATCAAGGGCTGCCAAGATGGAGTTTATGGGGTAATATTTACCCTGGTCCACTTATGCTGAACCCCTCTTACCCGTCTGTAGCAGCCCCTTCCCCCAGCTCAGCACCCACTGCTGGGTGTTGGGCTGCAATGGGGCCAGTGAGGCTGTGCGGGGTACACACTGATTGCACTACCCCCTCCCTGGATTCACCTCTGGCTGGGAGCTCATGGGGCAGCTTTGTATTTTCAAAGGGCTGTGATCACGCCTCCCACAATTAGGCCACATCCTCTGAAAAGTACCTGGGACAGGCCAAGCTCTGCAGTGTTTGATATGAATGCAGGATAATTCTGCCTTCCTTGCTGCACCACACAGTTTAGAAGAGAACCTAATGCTGCCAAGTAATGGGGGGCCCTAGTGCCGCCAAGTAATGGGGAGGCTCTAGTGCCGCCAGGTAATGGGTATGCCCTAGTGCTGCCAGGTTACAGAGAGGCTCTAGCACCACCAGGAAATGGAGAGGCTTTTGCGCCGCTAGGTAACAGAGAGGCCCAAAGGCAGAAGTTGGAGAGACAATGGGCCAGTTAGAAAATAAATGGGCAAAACTTTTTTCAGGTATATAAGTGACAGAAGAAAATCAAATGTAGGAATAATTAGACTTAAGGCAGAGAGTGAGTTAAGGCAATAGCAGATCAATGCTATGTAAGTAGCTATTTCTGCTCAGTATACACTACAGAAGAAGAAGTGAAGAGGGATATGCATATAAATAAGGTGGATGGAAGTACGTTCACAGAGGAGAAGGTCCAAAGAGAACCCTTATAATAGGGACCAGATGGGATACATCCAAGGATACAAAAAAGGCGTAAAAGGGGTGCTGGTAGAACCATTAACAGAATGATTCAACACACCACAAAAGTGGAAGCAAGGAAGACGCAAACAACTACCGACCAGTGAGCCTCACATCAGTGGTATGGAAATTGAGGGAAACAATCTTAAAGAAAGTGTTATAGATGTCAGTGTTGAGGTGGTATAGATGTAGCATATCTAGACTATCAAGCTTCTGTCCCACATCGCAGACTGTGAAAGGGTGCCGGATGGGTTCCCGACAGTCGGGATCCCCGACAGTCATTTACCCAATGTCGGGATCCCGACTGTCAAAATGCCGGCAGCCGGGTGCCCGACGGCCACCCGCTATTTTCCCTCGTGGGGGTCCACGACCCTCATAGCGGGAGAACAGAATAGGTGGCTTGAGTAGCGAGCCACCGTGCCCGCAGCGTAGCAAGCCCACAAGGGGCTTTTTTGCGCTCGCCACGTCGGGATAATGACTGTCGGGATAATGACTGTCGGGATCCCGACTGTCGGAGTCGCATACCACACCCCTGTGAAATGCATAGGAAAGCAGTGTAGGGTAGAAAAATTATTAATATTAAATATTAGCTTTTGCCAGTACAATATATATTTAATAAATATAATGCAATTGAATACAATTTACTAGTCCTTAGATTCTGAAGTCAAGACAGTACTTAGCAAGGTGACCTGCAGCGGTTTTGCTGTGGACATTCCTCGGTGGCGGTAGCAAATGTTCTTTTGAAGAACTGGAGGGAGATATCCCCAGTGATGCAGGATTAGCAGTGGTGGAAGGAGATTGCCCCTCTGACGCACGATAAGCAGCACTGGAGGGAAATTGGGGGGGGGGGTAGAGTCAATCCAGCCTAGAAGAATGGTTTTCCTGCCCTCAAGGCTAGTAGTAGTTTTTTATAGTGCCCAGTTCTGTATAGGTCACTGGTGCGGCCTCATCTATATACTGTGCCCAGTTCTGTATAGGTCACTGGTGCGGCCTCATCTAGATACTGTGCCCGGTTCTGTATAGGTCACTGGTACGGCCTCCTCTAGATACTGGGCCCAGTTCTGTATAGGTCACTGGTGCGGCCTCATCTAGATACTGTGCCCAGTTCTTAATAGGTCACTGGTACGGCCTCATCTAGATACTGTGCCCAGTTCTGTATAGGTCACTGGTGCTGCCTCATCTAGATACTGTGCCCAGTTCTGTATAGGTCACTGGTGCGGCCTCATCTAGATACTGTGCCCAGTTCTGTATAGGTCACTGGTGCGGCCTCATCTATATACTGTGCCCAGTTCTGTATAGGTCACTGGTGCGGCCTCATCTATATACTGTGCCCAGTTCTGTATAGGTCACTGGTACGGCCTCATCTATATACTGTGCCCAGTTCTGTATAGGTCACTGGTACGGCCTCATCTAGATACTGTGCCCAGTTCTGTATAGGTCACTGGTGCAGCCTCATCTAGATACTGTGCCCGGTTCTGTATAGGTCACTGGTGCGGCCTCATCTACATACTGTGCCCGGTTCTGTATAGGTCACTGGTGCGGCCTCATCTAGATACTGTGCCCAGTTCTGTATAGGTCACTGGTGCGGCCTCATCTAGATACTGTGCCCGGTTCTGTATAGGTCACTGGTGCGGCCTCATCTAGATACTGTGCCCAGTTCTGTATAGGTGACTGGTGCAGCCTCATCTAGATACTGTGCCCGGTTCTGTATAGGTCACTGGTACGGCCTCCTCTAGATACTGGGCCCTGTTCCGTATAGGTCACTGGTTCCGCCTCATCTATATACTGTGCCCAGTTCTGTATAGGTCACTGGTGCGGCATCATCTAGATACTGTGCCCGGTTCTGTATAGGTCACTGGTACGGCCTCCTCTAGATACTGGGCCCAGTTCTGTATAGGTCACTGGTGCGGCCTCATCTAGATACTGTGCCCAGTTCTGTATAGGTCACTGGTGCGGCCTCATCTAGATACTGTGCCCAGTTCTGTATAGGTCACTGGTACGGCCTTATCTATATACTGTGCCCAGTTCTGTATAGGTCACTGGTACGGCCTCATCTATATACTGTGTTCAGTTCTGTATAGGTCACTGGTGCGGCCTCATCTAGATACTGTGCCCAGTTCTGTATAGGTCACTGGTGCAGCCTCATCTAGATACTGTGCCCGGTTCTGTATAGGTCACTGGTACGGCCTCCTCTAGATACTGTGCCCGGTTCTGTATAGGTCACTGGTACGGCCTCATCTAGATACTGGGCCCAGTTCTGTATAGGTCACTGGTGCGGCCTCATCTATATACTGTGCCCAGTTCTGTATAGGTCACTGGTGCGGCCTCATCTAGATACTGTGCCCAGTTCTGTATAGGTCATGGGTGCCGCCTCATCTAGATACTGTGCCCAGTTCTGTATAGGTTACTGGTGCGGCCTCATCTATATACTGTGCCCAGTTCTGTATAGGTCACTGGTGCCGCCTCATCTAGATACTGTGCCCGGTTCTGTATAGGTCACTGGTACGGCCTCATCTAGATACTGTGCCCGGTTCTGTATAGGTCACTGGTGCGGCCTCATCTATATACTGTGCCCAGTTCTGTATAGGTCACTGGTGCCGCCTCATCTAGATACTGTGCCCGGTTCTGTATAGGTCACTGGTGCGGCCTCATCTAGATGCTGTGCCCGGTTCTGTATAGGTCACTGGTGCGGCCTCATCTAGATACTGTGCCCGGTTCTGTATAGGTCACTGCGGCCTCATCTATATACTGTGCCCAGTTCTGTATAGGTCACTGGTGCCGCCTCATCTAGATACTGTGCCCGGTTCTGTATAGGTCACTGGTGCGGCCTCATCTAGATACTGTGCCCGGTTCTGTATAGGTCACTGGTGCGGCCTCATCTAGATACTGTGCCCGGTTCTGTATAGGTCACTGGTACGGCCTCATCTATATACTGTGTCCAGTTCTGTATAGGTCACTGGTGCGGCCTCATCTATATACTGTGCCCAGTTCTGTATAGGTCACTGGTGCGGCCTCATCTAGATACTGTGCCCAGTTCTGTATAGGTCATGGGTGCCGCCTCATCTAGATACTGTGCCCAGTTCTGTATAGGTTACTGGTGCGGCCTCATCTATATACTGTGCCCAGTTCTGTATAGGTTACTGGTGCGGCCTCATCTAGATACTGTGTCCAGTTCTGTATAGGTCACTGGTGCGGCCTCATCTATATACTGTGTCCAGTTCTGTATAGGTCACTGGTGCCGCCTCATCTAGATACTGTGCCCAGTTCTGTATAGGTCACTGGTACGGCCTCATCTAGATACTGTCTCCAGTTCTGTATAGGTCACTGGTATGGCCTCATCTAGATACTGTGCCCAGTTCTGTTTAGGTCACTGGTGTGGCCTCATCTAGATACTGTGCCCAGTTCTGTATAGGTCACTGATGCGGCCTCATCTAGATACTGTGCCCGGTTCTGTATAGGTCACTGGTGCGGCCTCCTCTAGATACTGTGCCCAGTTCTGTATAGGTCACTGGTACGGCCTCATCTAGATACTGTGCCCGGTTCTGTATAGGTCACTGGTACGGCCTCATCTAGATACTGTGCCCAGTTCTGTATAGGTCACTGGTACGGCCTCATCTAGATACTGTGCCCTGTTCTGTATAGGTCACTGGTGCGGCCTCATCTAGATACTGTGCCCAGTTCTGTATAGGTCACTGTTACAGCCTCATCTAGATACTGTGCCCAGTTCTGTATAGGTCACTGGTGCGGCCTCATCTATATACTGTGCCCAGTTCTGTATAGGTCACTGGTGCGGCCTCATATAGATACTGTGCCCGGTTCTGAATAGGTCACTGGTGCGGCCTCATCTAGATACTGTGCCCGGCTCTGTATAGGTCACTGGTGCGGCCTCATCTAGATACTGTGCCCAGTTCTGTATAGGTCACTGGTGCGGCCTCATCTTGATACTGTGCCCAGTTCTGTATAGGTCACTGGTGCGGCCTCATCTAGATACTGTGCCCAGTTCTGTATAGGTCACTGGTGCGGCCTCATCTAGATACTGTGCCCAGTTCTGTATAGGTCACTGGTGCGGCCTCATCTAGATACTGTGCCCAGTTCTGTATAGGTCACTGGTGCAGCCTCATCTAGATACTGTGCCCAGTTCTGTATAGGTCACTGGTGCGGCCTCATCTAGATACTGTGCCCGGTTCTGTATAGGTCACTGGTGCGGCCTCATCTAGATACTGTGCCCAGTTCTGTATAGGTCACTGGTGCGGCCTCATCTAGATACTGTGCCCAGTTCTGTATAGGTCACTGGTGCAGCCTCATCTAGATACTGTGCCCAGTTCTGTATAGGTCACTGGTGCAGCCTCATCTAGATACTGTGCCCAGTTCTGTATAGGTCACTGGTGCGGCCTCATCTATATACTGTGTCCGGTTCTGTATAGGTCACTGGTGCGGCCTCATCTAGATACTGTGTCCGGTTCTGTATAGGTCACTGGTGCGGCCTCATCTAGATACTGTGCCCAGTTCTGTATAGGTCACTGGTGCGGCCTCATCTAGATACTGTGCCCAGTTCTGTATAGGTCACTGGTGCGGCCTCATCTAGATACTGTGCCCAGTTCTGTATAGGTCACTGGTGCTGCCTCATCTAGATACTGTGCCCAGTTCTGTATAGGTCACTGGTGCGGCCTCATCTAGATACCGTGCCCAGTTCTGTATAGGTCACTGGTGCGGCCTCATCTAGATACTGTGCCCAGTTCTGTATAGGTCACTGGTGCTGCCTCATCTAGATACTGTGCCCAGTTCTGTATAGGTCACTGGTACAACCTCATCTAGATACTGTGCCCAGTTCTGTATAGGTCACTGGTGCGGCCTCATCTAGATACTGTGCCCAGTTCTGTATAGGTCACTGGTGCGGCCTCATCTAGATACTGTGCCCAGTTCTGTATAGGTCACTGGTGCGGCCTCATCTAGATACTGTGCCCGGTTCTGTATAGGTCACTGGTGCGGCCTCATCTAGATACTATGCCCGGTTCTGTATAGGTCACTGGTGCGGCCTCATCTAGATACTGTGCCCGGTTCTGTATAGGTCACCGGTGCGGCCTCATCTAGATACTGTGCCCGGTTCTGTATAGGTCACCGGTGCGGCCTCATCTAGATACTGTGCCCGGTTCTGTATAGGTCACTGGTGCGGCCTCATCTAGATACTGTGCCCAGTTCTGTATAGGTCACTGGTGCGGCCTCATCTAGATACTGTGCCCGGTTCTGTATAGGTCACCGGTGCGGCCTCATCTAGATACTGTGCCCGGTTCTGTATAGGTCACCGGTGCGGCCTCATCTAGATACTGTGCCCGGTTCTGTATAGGTCACTGGTACGGCCTCATCTAGTTACTGTGCCCAGTTCTGTATAGATCACTGGTGCGGCCTCATCTATATACTGTGCCCAGTTCTGTATAGGTCACTGGTGCGGCCTCATCTAGATACTGTGCCCAGTTCTGTATAGATCACTGGTGCGGCCTCATCTATATACTGTGCCCAGTTCTGTATAGGTCACTGGTGCGGCCTCATCTAGATACTGTGCCCAGTTCTGTATAGGTCACTGGTGCGGCCTCATCTAGATACTGTGCCCAGTTCTGTATAGATCACTGGTGCGGCCTCATCTATATACTGTGCCCAGTTCTGTATAGGTCACTGGTGCGGTCTCATCTAGATACTGTGCCCAGTTCTGTATAGGTCACTGGTGCGGCCTCATCTAGATACTATGCCCGGTTCTGTATAGGTCATTGGTGCGGCCTCATCTAGATACTGTGCCCGGCTCTGTATAGGTCACTGGTGCGGCCTCATCTAGATACTGTGCCCGGTTCTGTATAGGTCACTGGTGCGGCCTCCTCTAGATACTGTGCCCAGTTCTGTATACAGATGGGGTAGGTCCCATCTTTATAGGGGATGGCGATGGCGACGCCAGCCGCCATCCCCCGCCAGCACCATATCTATAGCGAGAAGGGGATGCGCGTACACGAGAGGCGCTTCCAGCGCTTCCCCCGGGTCACAGTATGATCAGCTGTGTGTGTGTATGATGGACCCGGCCAGTGTGATCAGCTGTGTGTGTGTGTGTGATGACTGTGATACAACGTGGCGTGCTATATATGGGGCTGTGATACAACGTGGCATGCTATATATGGGGCTGTGATACAACGTGGCATGCTATATATGGGGCTGTGATACAACGTGGCGTGCTATATATGGGGCTGTGATACAACGTGGCATGCTATATATGGGGCTGTGATACAACGTGGCATGCTATATATGGGGCTGTGATACAACGTGGCATGCTATATATGGGGCTGTGATACAACGTGGCATGCTATATATGGGGCTGTGATACAACGTGGCATGCTATATATGGGGCTGTGATACAACGTGGCATGCTATATATGGGGCTGTGATACAGCGTGGAATGATACATAGGACTGTGATACAATGAGGAATGATACATAGGACTGTGATACAACGTGGAATGATACATGGGACTGTGATACAATGTGGAATGATACATAGTCCTATGTATCAGTCCACGTTGTATAATAGTGATATGTATCATTCCACGTTGTATCACAGTCCCATATATAGCACGCCACGTTGTATCACAGTCCCATGTATCATTCCACGTTGTATCACAGTCCCATGTATCATTCCACGTTGTATCACAGTCCTATGTATCATTCCACGTTGTATCACAGTCCTATGTATCATTCCACGTTGTATCACAGTCCTATGTATCATTCCACGCTGTGTCACAGTCCTATGTATCATTCCACATTGTATCACAGTCCCATGTATCATTCCACGTTGTATCACAGTCCCATGTATCATTCCACGTTGTATCACAGTCCTATGTATCATTCCACGTTGTATCACAGTCCCATGTATCATTCCACGTTGTATCACAGTCCTATGTATCATTCCACGTTGTATCACAGTCCCATGTATCATTCCATGTTGTATCACAGTCCCATGTATCATTCCACGTTGTATCACAGTCCTATGTATCATTCCACGTTGTATCACAGTCCTATGTATCATTCCACGTTGTGTCACAGTCCCGTGTATCATTCCACGCTGTGTCACAGTCCCATGTATCATTCAACATTGTGTCACAGTCCCATGTATCATTTCACGTTGTATAATAGTCCTGTGATACAACGTGGAATGATACATGGGACACGCTGGCCGGGTCCATCATACACACATACAGCTGATCACACTGGCCGGGTCCATCGGACACACGCAGCTGATCACACTGGCCGGGTCCATCGGACACACGCAGCTGATCACACTGACCGGGTCCATCACACACACACAGCTGATCACAGTGGCCGGGTCCATCAGACACACACAGCTGATCACACTGGCCGGGTCCATCAGACACACACAGCTGATCACACTGGCCGGGTCCATCACACACACACAGCTGATCACACTGGCCGGGTCCATCAGACACACACAGCTGATCACACTGGCCGGGTCCATCGGACACACGCAGCTGATCACACTGACCGGGTCCATCACACACACACAGCTGATCACAGTGGCCGGGTCCATCAGACACACACACACAGCTGATCACACTGGCCGGGTCCATCACACACACACAGCTGATCACACTGGCCTGGTCCATCACACACACACAGCTGATCACACTGGCCGGGTCCATCACACACACACAGCTGATCACACTGGCCGGGTCCATCACACACACACAGCTGATAACACTGGCCGGGTCCATCACACACACACACAGCTGATCACACTGGCCGGGTCCATCAGACACACACAGCTGATCACACTGGCCGGGGCCATCAGACACACACAGCTGATCACACTGGCCGGGTATATCATACACACACACTCACAGCTGATCACACTGGCCGGGTCCATCGGACACACACAGCTGATCACACAGGCCGGGTCCATCGGACACACACAGCTGATCACACTGGCCGGGTCCATCAGACACACACAGCTGATCACACTGGCCGGGTCCATCAGACACAGCTGATCACACTGGCCGGGTCCATCGGACACACGCAGCTGATCACACTGGCCGGGTCCATCGGACACACGCAGCTGATCACACTGACCGGGTCCATCACACACACACAGCTGATCACAGTGGCCGGGTCCATCAGACACACAGCTGATCACACTGCCCGGGTCCATCACACACACACAGCTGATCACACTGGCCTGGTCCATCACACACACACAGCTGATCACACTGGCCGGGTCCATCACACACACACAGCTGATCACACTGGCCGGGTCCATCACACACACACAGCTGATAACACTGGCCGGGTCCATCACACACACACACACAGCTGATCACACTGGCCGGGTCCATCACACACACACACAGCTGATCACACTGGCCTGGTCCATCACACACACACAGCTGATCACACTGGCCGGGTCCATCACACACACACAGCTGATCACACTGGCCGGGTCCAACACACACACACAACTGATCACATTCTTTGTTTTGACAGTGTAGTATTCTCCTGTGCAGTTTGCAGCCAGTAATGACGAGTTGGAGGGGGGCACCCTGTCTAAAGTGACCCAGGCCCCACGAAGGCTTAATCCGGCCCTGTTTCTATCTCTCTATCAATATACAGTAAGTTCTAAGTTAAACAGCTGCGGAGTGAGAACCGGACCACCAGTACTGTCACATTGTAGGTGTCCATGTGAATGAGGGAGAGATAAAACATGCTCCGATCCCTCTGAATCTTACATTGCAGATATTCGTGGATGAGTGGAAATATCAGACGGGAGGTGGAATTAGTGACAGACTGACAATGTACACCCCGGCATTGTCCTACAGTCCTCCTAACGAGACAATAGCAGCACCTGCTGTGCACCATTCTCTGCAGCTGTATACGGGGAATAGGCCATAATGCCCTCATTACCATAGTGTATAGCCGGGACACATAGATGCTGTGAATGAGTAATATATACTGTAACATGCACACATAGAAATATCCCTTCCTATGATCATCCCACAACAAAGGCCACACACACCAATACACATAATTCCGATGGATCGGGCCTATGAATGGGTGAAAGGCGTCTAGCCTCTGGTTCTGATCGGTGCGCAGTCTCTGACATGGTCTCTGACATGGTATCAGAGATGGAGATACGGTGCACGTAGGGTTTGTCAGATCTCACAGCTGGGATCGCATCCGATACATCTGTATACGATATATCGTATGAGAGGCTGAATGCGATACCATGGCAGGCACCATAAGTCATAATATAGAACATATATCACATCCTCTAAGTCACTGTACAGGGATAAATCAATGTCCTTACTTCATCACCAACAGCCCTGCATTATCCACGCAAACCACGTGGAATGATACGTAGGACTGTGATACAACGTGGCACGCTACATATGGGGCTGTGATACAACGTGGTGTGCTATATATGGGGCTGTGATACAACGTGGAATGATACATAGGACTGTGATACAACGTGGCGTGCTATATATGGGGCTGTGATACAACGTGGCGTGCTATATATGGGGCTGTGATACAACGTGGTGTGCTATATATGGGGCTGTGATACAACGTGGAATGATACATAGGACTGTGATACAACGTGGCGTGCTATATATGGGGCTGTGATACAACGTGGCGTGCTATATATGGGGCTGTGATACAACGTGGTGTGCTATATATGGGGCTGTGATACAACGTGGTGTGCTATATATGGGGCTGTGATACAACGTGGCGTGCTATATATGGGGCTGTGATACAACGTGGTGTGCTGCATATGGGACTGTGGAACAACGTGGCATGCTATATATGGGACTGTGATACAACGTGGCGCGCTACATATGGGGCCGTGATACAACGTGGAATGATACATAGGACTCTGATACAACGTGGAGTGCTATATATGGGGCTGTGATACAACGTGGCGTGCTATATATGGGACTGTGGAACAACGTGGTGTGCAATATATGGGGCTGTGATACAACGTGGTGTGCTATATATGGGGCTGTGATACAACGTGGAATGATACATAGGACTGTGATACAACGTGGCGTGCTATATATGGGGCTGTGATACAACGTTGCATGCTATATATGGGGCTGTGATACAACGTGGTGTGCTATATATGGGGCTGTGATACAACGTGGAATGATACATAGGACTGTGATACAACGTGGCGTGCTATATATGGGGCTGTGATACAACGTGGCGTGCTATATATGGGGCTGTGATACAACGTGGTGTGCTATATATGGGGCTGTGATACAACGTGGTGTGCTATATATGGGGCTGTGATACAACGTGGCGTGCTATATATGGGGCTGTGATACAACGTGGTGTGCTGCATATGGGACTGTGGAACAACGTGGCATGCTATATATGGGACTGTGATACAACGTGGCGCGCTACATATGGGGCCGTGATACAACGTGGAATGATACATAGGACTCTGATACAACGTGGCGTGCTATATATGGGGCTGTGATACAACGTGGTGTGCTGCATATGGGACTGTGGAACAACGTGGTGTGCAATATATGGGACTGTGATACAATGTGGAATGATACATAGGACTGTGATACAACGTGGTTTGCTATATATGGGACTGTGATACAACGTGGAATGATACATACGACTGATACAACGTGGCGTGCTATATATGGTGCTGTGATACAATGTGGCGTGTTATATATGGGGCTGTGATACAACGTGGCGTGCTATATATGGTGCTGTGATACAATGTGGCGCGCTATATATGGGACTGTGATACAACGTGGCGTGCTATATATGGAACTGTGATACAACGTGGCGTGCTATATATGGTGCTGTGATACAATGTGGCGTGCTATATATGGGGCTGTGATACAACGTGGCGTGCTATATATGGGACTGTGATACAACGTGGCATGCTATATATCGTGCTGTGATACAACATGGAATAATACATAGGACTGTGATACAACGTGGAATGATACATGGGGCTGTGATACAACGTGGAATAATACATAGGACTGTGATACAACATGGAATAATACATAGGACTGTGATACAACATGGAATGATACATGGGACTGTGATACAACGTGGAATGATACACGGGACTGTGATACAACGTGGAATGATACATGGGACTGTGATACAACGTGGAATGATACATGGGACTGTGATACAACATGAAATGATACATAGGACTGTGATACAACGTGGAATGATACATAGGACTGTGATACAACATGGAATGATACATAGGACTGTGATACAACGTGGAATGATACACGGGACTGTGATACAACGTGGAATGATACATAGGACTGTGATACAACGTGGAATGATACATAGGACTGTGATACAACGTGGAATGATACATGGGACTGTGATACAACGTGGAATGATACATGGGACTGTGATACAACGTGGAATGATACATAGGACTGTGATACAACATGGAATGATACATGGGACTGTGATACAATGTGGAATGATACATAGGACTGTGACAGAGCGTGGAATGATACACAGGACTGTGATACAACGTGGAATGATACATGGGACTGTGATACAACGTGGAATGATACATAGGACTGTGATACAACGTGGAATGCTATATATGGGACTGTGATACGATGCTATATATGGGACTGTGATACAACGTGGAATGATACATAGGACTGTGATACAACGTGGCGTGCTATATATGGGACTATTATACAATGTGAAATGATACATGGGACTAATACTACGTGGAATGATACATGGGACTGTAATACAACGTGGAATGATAAATAGTCCTGTGATACAACGTGGAGTGATACATGGGACTGTGATACAACATGGCGTGCTATATATGGGGCTGTGATACAACGTGGCCTGCTATATATGGGGCTGTGATACAACGTGGCGTGCTATATATGAAACTGTGATACAACATGGAATGATACATAGGACTGTGATACGATGCTATATATGGGGCTTTGATACAAAGTGGAATAATACATGGGACTGTGATACAACGTGGCGTGCTATATATGGGACTATTATACAATGTGGAATGATACATGGGACTGATACAACGTGGAATGATACATGGGACTGTGATACAACGTGGAATGATACATGGGACTGTGACACAGCGTGGAATGATACATAGGACTGTGATACTACGTGGAATGATACATGGGACTGTGACACAGCTTGGAATGATACATGGGACTATTATACAATGTGGAATGATACATAGGACTGTGACAGAGCGTGGAATGATACACAGGACTGTGATACAACGTGGAATGATACATTGGACTATTATACAACGTGAAATGATACATGGGACTGTGACAGAGCGTGGAATGATACACAGGACTGTGATACAACGTGGAATGATACATTGGACTATTATACAACGTGAAATGATACATGGGACTGTGACACAGCGTGGAATGATACATAGGACTGTGACACAGCGTGGAATGATACATGGGACTGTGATACTACGTGGAATGCTATATATGGGACTGTGATACGATGCTATATATGACTATGAATGATACATAGGACTGTGATACTACGTGGAATGCTATATATGGGACTGATACGATGCTATATATGACTATGAATGATACATAGGACTGTGATACGATGCTATATATGGGACTGTGATACGATGCCATATGACTGAATGATACATAGGGTCGGGGTGCCATACACAATAGATCCCTTATGGACAGACACTAACCTGCTGTGTTGGACCTCTTTGTGCTGGACGCCTCGGTCGGGGTCTCTAGTGGTCTCTTTCTGGAGTCGGAAGCTTCTGTCTCCATCTGTGGAGTGTGGTGCTGCTGCTGTGGCGGTGGGTACGGGGCATTCTGGTGGAGCGAACCTCCAGCCATTCTATCCCTAAAGGAACGGACTGTCACACTGATGGAGAGAGAAAGGACTGGAGAAAGCAGAGGGAGGCGGTGGGGGGTGGGGGGTGGGGGGTGGTCTCAGAATCCCATTAATGAAGCAAATCTTAGATTGTGATGCATTAATGGCAGATCCCTCCTTGTTCTGCTCACAGGTTCCTTATAGCCGCTTCTACATCTCATGTATCCCTCCCCCAACGTAGGGAACACAATAGCCAGGGATGGGAAAATACAAAAGGAGGAAGGAAATGGGACGTGTATGAGGGAAGAGGAGAGAGGATGAGGGGGGAAGGGGATTAGCTGGGAGATGGCTGGATGGGATTTGGGGAGTCTTTGTGATCACCCCAGAATAACACTAAGGAAAACAATTGTCTATGGCTTGTAAGCAGGCTGCGAATTATCATCCCTACAAAGGAGAGAGGGGCTGTGGGGGGTGGGAACAGGGTGACGTCATGATGCTGGAATTGGACAAGAGCTGCTCCCCTCTCTACACACCCGTGGCCTCTGATAGGCTGGGAACAGCTGGCCTTTATTCTAGGGATGAGGATGAAGCAGCCAGTGCAGTCACAGTGCAGCCAGTGCGATTACAGTACATACACAGTGCAGTCACAGTGCAGCCAGTGCATACACAGTGCGATTACAGTGCAGCTAGTGCAGCAAGTGCAATTACAGTGCAGTCACAGTGCAGCCAGTGCAATTACAGTACATACACAGTGCAGTCACAGTGCAGCCAGTGCATACACAGTGTGATTACAGTGCAGCAAGTGCAATTACAGTGCAGCCAGTGCATACATAGTGCGATTACAGTGCAGTCACAGTGCAGCCAATGCATACACAGTGCGATTACAGTGCAGCAAGTGCAATTACAGTGCAGTCACAGTGCAGCCAGTGCATACACAGTGCGATTACAGTGCAGCCAGTGCAGCAAGTGCAATTACAGTGCAGTCACAGTGCAGCCAGTGCATACACAGTGCGATTACAGTGCAGCCAGTGCAGCAAGTGCAATTACAGTGCAGTCACAGTGCAGCCAGTGCATACATAGTGCGATTACAGTGCAGTCACAGTGCAGCCAGTGCAATTACAGTACAGCCAGTGCATACACAGTGCCATTACAGTGCAGCAAGTGCAATTACAGTGCGATTACAGTGCAGCCAGTGCAGTCACAGTACGATTATAGTGCAGCCACAGTGCGATTACAGTGCAGCCAGTGCATACACAGTGTGATTACAGTGCAGCCAGTGCGATTACAGTGCAGCCCGTGCAGCAAGTGCAATTACAGTGCAGCCAGTGCGATTACAGTGCAGTCACTGTGCAAACAAAGTGCAGCCACTGTATACACAGTGCGATTACAGTGCAGCAAGTGCATACACAGTAGAGTCACAGTGCATCCATTGCATATACAGTGCAGCCAGTGCATACACAGTGCAATTACAGTGCAGCAAGTGCAATTACAGTGCAGTTACAGTGCAGTCACAGTGCAATTACAGTGCAGCCAGTGCAGTCACAGTGCGATTACAGTGCGATTACAGTGCAGCCAGTGCATACACAGTGCGATTACAGTGCAGCCAGTGCAATTACAGTGCAGCCAGTGCGATTACAGTGCAGTCACTGTGCAAACAAAGTGCAACCAGTGCATACACAGTGCGATTACAGTGCAGCAAGTGCAATTACAGTGCAGTCACAGTGCATACACAGTAGAGTCACAGTGCATCCATTGCATATACAGTACAGCCAGTGCATACACAGTGCAATCATAGTGCAATTACAGTGCATCCAATGCATACACAGTGGAATTACAGTGCAGGAAGAGCAATTACAGTGCAGTCACAGTGCAACCAGTGCAAATACAGTACAGCCAGTGCATACACAGTGCAATCATAGTGCAATTACAGTGCAGCCAGTGCATACATAGTGCAAGCAAAGAGCAGAGTGTTTACAGTGCAGCCAGTGCTTTATATTATACAAAGAATTGGTTGATGATGTGTAGGTTGACGTGCACATAGTTGTCACTGTAAAAAATTGCTACAAGAAAAAATCAACACAGAAAGGTCAACACATGTAAATGTTGACATAAGTGTGGCACTTCATTGGTCTCCATGTCGACACATGAGAATGAATATGAAAACATTCAAAAAAGAAAAATAAATCTTCAAAAACTCATGTCAACCTTTTTCATTGTCGACCATAGCCGTGTCAGTGTTTTGCATGTGCCATTTAATCCTGGGGTTGCTGTGAATCGCGAGCGGGGGTGGGGGGGATGGAGGAGGTGAGGTGTGTCCGCGAATCATGGGAGGAGGGGTCGTGGGTGGATGCCGTGAATTGCGGGAGGGGGGGTAGCGGGGGGGGGGGTGCCGCGAATCGTGGGAGGGGGGACGCGGGGGGTTGCAGTGAATCGTGGGAGGGTGGGTCGCAGGGGCGGGGGTTTGCCGCAATGACAGGGGGGGAATCGCGTTGGGGGGGGGGGGTGGGGGGTACCGTGAGGAAGGGGGGGCCTGGGGGGTTGGCACAAATCGTGGGGGGGGGTCGCGGGGTGCCACGAATCGCAGGAGGGGGTGTGTCACGGGGTGGGGCCGCAAATCACGGGAGTCGCCGTGAATTGGGGGGGTGTGCTGTGAATCGAGGGAGGGGGGTCGCGGGGGGTGCCGCGAATCTCCACTAGAAAAAATCAACACAGAAAGGTCAACACATGTAAATGTTGACATAAGTGTGGCACTTCATTGGTCTCCATGTCGACACACGAGAATGAATATGAAAACATTCAAAAAAGAAAAATAAATCTTCAAAATCTTCAAAAACCTTTTTCATTGTCGACCATAGCCGTGTCAGTGTTTTGCATGTGCCATTTAATCCTGGGGTTGCTGTGAATCGCGAGCAGGGGTGGGGGGGAGGGAGGAGGTGAGGTGTGTCCGCGAATCACGGGAGGAGGGGTCGTGGGTGGATGCCGTGAATTGCGGGAGGGGGGGTCGCGGGGGGGGGTGTGTGGGTGCCACGAATCATGGGAGGGGGGACGCGGGGGGTTGCAGTGAATCGTGGGGGGGTGGGTCCCAGGGGCGGGGATTGCCGCAATGACAGGGGGGGGAATCGTGGTAGGGGGGGTCGCGGGGGGTGGGGGGTACTGCGAGGAAGGGGGGGCCTGGGGGGTTGGCACAAATCGTGGGGGGGGGGTCGCGAGGTGCCACGAATCACAGGAAGGGGTGTGTCACAGGGTGGGGCCGCAAATCGCGGGAGTCGCCGCGAATTGGGGGGGTGTGTGCTGTGAATCGCGGGAGGGGGGTCGCGGGGGGGGGGGTGCCGCGAATCGCCACAAGAAAAAATCAACACAGAAAGGTCAACACATGTAAATGTTGACATAAGTGTGGCACTTCATTGGTGTCCACGTCGACACATGAGAATGAATATGAAAACATTGAAAAAGTGAAAAATAAATCTTCAAAAACTCATGTCAACCTTTTTCATTGTCGACCATAGCCATGTCAGTGTTTTGCATGTGCCATTTAATCGTGGGGATGCCGTGAATGGGAGGGGGGGGGGAGGGAGGGTGGTGCATACCCAACATGACCCTCTCCAGGAGGGACGCATTGCTCTGTTTCTGGATGTTCTTCTTAATTTATGGATTACCATCACCTGTGCTTAAACACCTTTCTTATCAATTACCCTGATACCCTGATGACAATCATAAATTGAGATGGAAGTCCACAAACAGAGCATTCTGTCCCTCCTGGAGAGGGTCATGTTGGGAGGTATGGAGGTGTGGGGCGCTCACGTGGTGTGTCTGGTGAGTAGCTGTGTCTTTGCTGTGTAACATGGAGAGGCAGAGGGTGTGTCTGGCACTGTGGGCTCACTGGGCTGGTTCTCTGTCGTGTGAGTCAGTCATGTGAGTCAGAGGCTCCACCCAGCGTTACATCTCCAGACACACTTTGAGTGACAGATGTAGCCAAATATATAAGATATATATATATATATATATATATAGACGTCCTCCAGAAGCGAGCACCCACGGACTTCTTAGAAAATAACACTCAGTACTCTGAGTTTAATGCAAGCTTTCGGGCCTCTTTAATCTAGCCCTTCGTCAGGCAACACATTTACAATAAGTCACAAACACAATTACATTTAAATACCTGAGTATCACGGTATCATGGCGCCGCCCCACCGCTGACAGCGTCCAAAGCGTGCACTCGTGCCGGTACTTCCGGTCTTCCCCGCTAGAGGCAACGCTGGATGTTGCCATGGCAACGCGGCACCTAAAAAAAACACAATATGTTACTTACATAAAAACAAACATGCAAGCACATAAACGGTTTTTTTGCAAAACATATACAAATACAGAAGGATAACAGCACTAAATCCTTGCACACATAAACAAACGATAAATACACTGACACATGTTATGTTATATAAGATCAGGAAAGGGTGAAACAATTCATAAAGCAAGTATGGGTCAGTCATGCAAATGAAGGATATAGATTAAGATACATCTCTATGAAAACACATTAAAGTTAAGCATATCATTTAGACCCTTTGGTCTCACCGTCTGCAAAATAAAAATCCATTTGGCTTCTAGGCGCAGTAGGCTTTTATGCCTATCACCACGTCTTTTACTTTCAGGTATGTGGTCTATAATGATATGCTTAAAACTTGAAATGTTATGCTTCATCTCGGCAAAATGCCTGGCATGGGGCTGATCGGAGGGCTTGCCTGCAAGGGCTGCCCTGATCGAAGTCCGATGCATGGCCATCCTTTCTTTAAAGGGCCGGATGGTTTTCCCGATATAACAGAGGCCACACGGGCATTTTACCATATATACAACGAAAGCACTGGTACAAGTTAGGGCATGACGTATGGTGTATTTTCTGCCTGTATGCGGATGGAAAAAGAACTTGGTAGCCACTTGTTGATAAAATTAACCAGAGAGATTGTACTATTAAATTCACATACCAGATGAGTTTAGAAGAGATTACATATCTTGATGTATTGATTCGGGTAGATGACAACCATATCTCTACCTCACTGTTTACTAAACAAACAGATAGGAATATGATCCTTAAGGCAGACAGTTACCACCCCCCGGCCACCATCAATAGTCTACCTTACTCTCAATATTTGAGAGCCAAACGTATTACCAGTCTTCCTTCAGCTGTCCAACCTACTTTTGAGTCTATGACCAAGAAATTCAAACAACGTGGCTACTCAGATGAGACACTAGAAGGTGCCCTAGCCAAAGTAGGGAAAGTGACAAGAGCTGAGGCTCTGAGTCATGCTAAAAAGACAGCAGTTACAAAACAGGGTGAATATATCAACTGGGTACAGCGCTATACCACTGCCCAGAAGGATGTCAACTATTGGAGCAAGAAATTATGGCCAGTTGTGCAAAATGATAATGACTTGAGTAATTTTAAACATGTACGTATTCGACCTTGCTTTAAGAAGGGTAAGAGCATACGCGATTGGCTGGTACACACAGATATCAGTGAGCATTTAACCACTGACACTAGATTTCGTAGAAGGGAGCCTGGCTGCTACAAGTGTGTCGGCTGTACGACATGTGGACACTCGGTGGCTACCAAGTTCTTTTTACATCCGCATACAGGCAGAAAATACACCATACGTCATGCCCTAACTTGTACCAGTGCTTTCGTTGTATATATGGTAAAATGCCCGTGTGGCCTCTGTTATATCGGGAAAACCATCCGGCCCTTTAAAGAAAGGATGGCCATGCATCGGACTTCGATCAGGGCAGCCCTTGCAGGCAAGCCCTCCGATCAGCCCCTGGCCAGGCATTTTGCCGAGATGAAGCATAACATTTCAAGTTTTAAGCATATCATTATAGACCACATACCTGAAAGTAAAAGACGTGTTGATAGGCATAAAAGCCTACTGCGCCTAGAAGCCAAATGGATTTTTATTTTGCAGACGGTGAGACCAAAGGGTCTAAATGATATGCTTATTTTCTAAGAAGTCCGTGGGTGCTCGCTTCTGGAGGACGTCTGTATATTTTACTGGCTGGAAGCACCGCGGCTGTTGTGTTTGATGAGGAGTGTGCCTGTCATCTGGATTTGTATATATATATATATATATATATATATATATATATATATTAATTACCTGTGACTCTAATTATGTTGTGTATTTAATAAGATGTGGCTGCAATATGTTGTACGTCGGGAAAACGAAACGATGTATCAAATTGAGGATACAAGAACATCTTCGTAATATCAAAAACAAGGTCCAGAACCACAGTCTTCCACGCCACTTCCAAACCAACCATGAGTCTAAAACAGGGGAACTAAAGTTCCTAGTACTTGAGCACATCAAACCGGATGATAGGGGGGGGGGCGACAGAGACCTCTTTTTGTCCAAGAGGGAATCTTACTGGATTTTCCACCTTGACACCCTGAGCCCGAGAGGCCTCAACGAGAGCATCGATATGGTCTCGTTCATCTGAGAGTTCCTTATTTGAATATGACCATCCTCATTAGATCATAGATCACTCATCATTGGGATATATAGGAATTAAAAGATTGTACATGAGCATATTGATGTAATAACAATGCAAATTTTTTTGGGATACAGTGGGGCAGATGTATTAAGCCTTAACAAGAGATAAATGCAAGGATGATAAGGAGAGATAAACGTCCAGCCAATCACCTGCTAACTGCCATGTTACAGGCTGTGTTTGAAAAAAGTCAGTAAGGAGCTGATTGGCTGGACGTTTATCTCTCCTTATCATCCTTGCATTTATCTCTTGTTAAGGCTTAATACATCTGCCCCATTATACCTTTAAAAGAACCAGTAAATTATGGGAGTTAGGGTAATTTAACAGGATAAGCTAGTAGCATTATAATACTAATGTTTCTACCACTAGAAATTATAACCATAAGAATACTCTAAATTATCAGATATCAACAGATATTGAGAATTATGAGTCCTTTGTAGCATAAGTGGCATTATTAGCTTAAATCACCTCCATTAAGTTAACCCTTATGGGTCAGACCCATAGTGGTCTACGCAAACTAGGGAATTGTTTTGATATTGTAACCAACAACAGGATATTGTATTAAATTATGAAATAAGGGTCAAGGTCTATCACTTAATAGTTTTACAGATTTATTTTTTATAATAATCACTAACCAATAATTGCAATTACTAACATAACTACACCGATTCACCATTTTTCTTAGAGTTCACTTTGATATTCTAGTAAAGTACTCCAAAATTGTCCATCACTATTTACATTATTATATTACAATATTTAATATATAATTTACCATATATATATATATTGTCTATATCTATATATATACTGTATATATATATATATATATTTTATATATATATATATATATATATATATATATATAGGTCTTTCATACGTATATCTTTATTTATATATTATTAGTTGTTATTCACATATTTATATTTTTGTAGATTCAAAATACATTATTCTGCTAAGAGTATGCAATTATTGGAACTGGTCCGATAATCGATCCACCAGTAGTAGGAAGCACTAATCTAACAAACTTTACTGTATAGGTCACCTATAATATTGTAATGAACAATCACCTATAGAGTCCCAATAGGAACCATTCCATCAATCTTTAATGGTGGGGAACCATTTAAAACATCCTACTTGTTGCAGTATTTAGGTGGGGACCTCTAATCTTGACCGGATAGTGCCTAATTGCGGCACTTCCGGTGTTTGGAACGCACTTCCGGCTGCGGTGGAGCACAACCCGGAAGTGCGGCGCAGTAAGGAGACAGCGGATAGCGCCGCATATCTAGCACTATAAGGGGGAGATCAGACAAGGGTACACTGATCCCCTACCTTACTACCACACCACCAATGCCGAGGAATTATCATTAAAGTTATATAAAACCGTAAATAGCCACTAAAAGCAGGACTAACAGCCGCAAAGTATGCTGGGAGATCCAGCTGCAGTAGTTATTTTTCCCCTTTTTTTCCCCCTTTTTCTTCATTATTATTATTATATTAGCTATCTGGTTGAAATAATCAATTAAGCAAAGTTTATATTAGAAAATGGTAAGGAGGTTTGCTAGGATTTTAAAACACCTGTAATACAGGCCATTAGGATAATTGGAGGAAGTGATGTCACACTCTAGTCCTATATAAACCCATACCAGACAATGGGATAGCCACATTCAGACTGAACCAGTGACCAGAGCACATCTACTAAGGGGTAAGCTACTTATATTGATTAACACTTTCAGTATGCAGAACTTTGCATTGTTATTCTATGCTTGTGAGGAAGGAATTGTACTATGTTTACCATTTACCTAAGGAAAGTTGAAAAAATGGACCTTGTAGTCTCTCATGGGAAAAAAAAAAATACTTTTATATACTTTGTATATTCTCTGTTTTTGGATTAAGTGGTTATTGTTTGATATAAGAGGTATAACATCTAACATTTGGTCGAATTTATATTAAACAAAAAACTATACTAAGGGCCTTAAGAGTCCCCCTTACCCATTATATACTTCTAAGGAATTTTCCCTTTTTTTTTAATTTGAAATAGAGGGTCTGTATATGCCTCTCATATCTTTATATTACTTTTTTGTATCAATCAGTGAGGATTGCCTCCTGGAGCTCCCCTGATTCTGTACTGAATTTATCGCCTTTTAAATTGTATTAAGGTATGTACACTCCCTTTGTATTTTTCTTTCTCAACTGGGAGATGGGTGCTATAAATTAGTGAGTGGCACATTATCATAGATGTTTCATTATCTGTTCGAACAGCTGGACCTACCTGATATCTAGCCCTTAAACCAACTGGGCTCCCCCCAGATCCTTTAGGAAGACAGTTATCATCATTTTTATCCACTATAGGTATGTATCCCTAATTATAGGGGAATACCACACTAGATATGTCCTCAATCGTATTGATGATCATGTAATCTGTAGGTATAGCCACCTCTAAAGGCTCCTTTTTTGGAAAATTGTTGTTCAAAGGGAGAAAGGAATCTTTTATAGCAACATTGTAAGTAATAAAAATATCAGACTCAGTATAAAAAATGTTCTTGCATATTTGACATTATGTACTCAATACTGTTAAATCAACAATTTCATAGGATTGAAAAAAATCTTTCCCCACCAACCGGTCCTCCTACATAGACATTGGAAATAGGTAAATTCCTGAAATTTTCCACATTTTTTTTTCTATGCATTGTTCTCATTAGGTCATTCATTTGTACAAGGACATATTAACAATCGTGTTATGAATTGTCTCTACCTGTGAAAATTATACAAAATCTTGTCGTGAGATCAGTTATGTAATTTCTTTTGTTGTAATTGCACGCTACGTGAAATGACTTACTATCAATCTTTTGCCACCTTCCGCTTCTGTTCACCTATTCACTCCTTCCGCTTTTTTATATAGACCTCTTTAATATTTTTCTGTATATTATGTCTATAAGTATTAAGATGTATGCTGCCAAAGACATCGTATACTAGCCTGTTATGATGAAAACTGTCCATATTTAAATTTTTTAACAATGACTGTTTGAATAAATTATTCTTGTACAACTTTACAGTTAACCCCTGATGAAGTCCCGCTAAAGGGGCGAAACGCGTTGGGTTACTTTCTTCTGCTGTTTCCATGTACCAGAGATGTATCAATGACATGTACAAAGATCTGGAATAACTATTACCACTGTGTGGAAAGAAAATACTTTTTAATAAATATTTAAAGATTGAATGGACTTTTTTCCTATGTGCTAGATTTATATTGACTAAGGCTTGGTTGATCTAATTGGAGTGATCAACATTAGGGGCGCCAACCCACTATTGCTCTCCATATTTCCCCCCCTATCCCCCATCCAACAGGGAATTCAGTGAGTAGGGCAGCCCCGTATAAATTGACCATAAATTCTGTGGCGCGACACAAGGGTCTGCTCACTATATATATATATATATATATATATATTAAGCAATGGGGGGGGGGGGGCGAACCCCTTCCTGCGCTCAGAGTGTACGAGCAGCTCCTCTGAGGGGTCCTCTGTTAGACAGGACCCAAAAGATAGGTATGTAAAGAAAAGGAGTTTCAGAGAGTGCTTCAGAATATAAGACAATTTAAAATAATTGATATTTAATAAAATATACAGATATATAAAAAACCTGTAATCAGGTAATATACAGATACATGTGATGAACAATGAATACAGCTCTTATTAGTTGTTCAGTTCATATGATGACAGGGCCCAACGCGTTTCGTCATAATCATGACTTCATCAGGGGCGAGAAATGAAATCGGATATCACTATGGTTGTCCTATACCGTGATATCCACAGATGAACAATTCTAGATAATATTCGGGAATATCCCAATCATTAGAGACAGGAAAAGTTTTTCTCAAAATCAATGAGGTTGTTTTTAGGGACTTTTGTTGGAAGAGAATTTCCACAATAATGGGCTCAGGAGCAGTAGCATGCAGCTGGAGTTCACCACAGTGAACTGAGCCGGAGCTCAAAGTATGCGTGCGCGATGATGTCATCGCGCAACCGCGTCACTGAGCTGCCGTCCTCACTCATAGGCTTACCGCTTGGCCTCCTGCGTTTCCATGGTGTTCACTACAACACAAACAGCTTCACTGAATCAATTCACAATGCCGCAGCTCTGGCTATCTGTCAAAGCCGTGGCTTATCAGTATTCCAGGGATATTGGCGCTTCATCACTCTAGTGGTAGAAACACCACTTATCATATCATGTGATCGCCACTTTGTGGAACTTGGTATCAAAACTTAATAAGAGCTGTCTTGTGCAGGCTTCTGCTTCCACTCCGCTCACAAGCTATGTTGCCTGTAGGCAGAGGCGTACCTACATATTCATGGGCCCCATAGCAAAAGTTTGTATGGGCCCCCTATTTAGTAGCTGATGGTGATAAATGTATGTAAAACATATTACTTAGACTGCAAAGATGGGCCCCCTTCAGCTCTGGGCCCCATAGCAGCTGCACCCCTTGCCCCTATGGTAGTTACGCCCTTGCCTGTAGGTCAGCCAGCTAAACATATCACCAAAATACACATAATAATAATCAAATACATACATTCCAAACACTTATTTACATATCTACACATAGCACTTAGGGAAAATATTCCTACATGGATCAAACTGATCACTCAGCTAAACAGGTCTTCATTATCTTCATGGAGACACCAGGATCTGCAGCTATGATTCTCGAGGGGACCAGTTACAAATAAACAGACATAGGAAACTCATCGTTTAGACCATTCGGTAAGAGAGTGTGCAACTTCTTTATCCATTGGCATTCCCGCTGCAATAGCATCCTATGCCTGTCCCCACCTCTCTTCAGCGGGGGTATGTGATCAAAAGGCATAAATGCAAAGTCTCTCAGAGTATGCCCTACATCAAAGAAGTGTCTTGCTACTGGGGGAGTATTAGCATCTACACCACTCAGAGCCTTCTATATTGGTGACCGGTGCATCCCAATTCTTTCTTTAGCCATACGTATGATCTTGCCCACATACAGCTTTTTACATGGGCAGGAGATCACATAGACCACGTATTTTGTTTCAGAGTTCATGCGATGAAATAGTTTATGTATGGTTCCAGTGATGGGATGGGTGAATTCAGTGCCCACAGTCAAAAATCTGCAGTTGGTGCATCCAGTGAATGCTCCATTTTTTAATGTCAGCCAGTTCTTGTTGGCAGTGGCCCCAGGGCTAATGTCTGAACAGGTTATTCGCTGCTTGATGTTAGGGCTACGCTTGTAGCTAAAGAGCGCTAGTTCCTTACAATCTCCGCCAATGATAGGATCAGTCCTAATAATATGCCAATGTCTTTGTACAGCCTTCCTAATGGCCCCTGATAGTGTGGAGTATGTGCTTGGAAAGACCACTCGATTGGACGTTTTGGCTTAGAAGATTAATGTAATGCCAGCAATAGGCATGGAATGGGTTAAACATCCAAAACTGTGTGTGTGACCCTTGGGAAGCATGTGACTCGGGGATCCAATAAGGTGCTTGGGAATGGCAGAGTTAGATGAACATTAAGGCAGGAAGGGGAGGAGTCTTCCTCTCTTTCCTGCTGATTTGTGGTGAGTGGACGCTTCTTCCTGAGCTCCCACTTTTTTTAGTATCTTCATCCTAATAGCCATGTCCCGGGCTCTGGCCTCCCGGTCCCCGTGCCCACAGTGCTCTGCCCGGCTGCCCACTAGATTCTCCGCTGAGGGCGATCAGGTGCTCACCCCTGGCCTTGCGGTGCGTTTGCCTGTGTCAACGGCGGCAGCTCTGCCCGTGTCTGGTCGGCGCGTGAGGAGGGCCGTGGCTGCGGTCGCGGCTCCCTCCGGGTCGGCCGGTGGGCGGCGTGGCGCTGTGTCGTGGCAGGTGTCATCAGGCCGCGGCGGCCTGACGCTGACTCTGCATCCCCAGCCCCTGCTAGGAGTCGGCGGGGGACGGGGGGAGGTGACGAGGTCGTGGAGGAGCGTGTCTCCTCTGCCTGAGAGGGGACTCATTCAAAGCCCACAGCCTGCTGCTGGGGCTGGGCGGGCAGTGCTGGTGCGCACTCTGGATACTAGGGCCCGGGGAGGTGCGGGGGCCCGCAGATATCAGGGGCTGGCTAGGGATTCCCCTCCGGGGTCCCCAGTGATGCAGATGCCCACCTTGTTGCGCAGCAGGTCCTGGCATGCAAGGGAGGCGCTGCGGCGGGGGTGCTTAGGGGTTCTGGGCCCGCTGGTCGCATGGGCTCCGTCCGCGGGCGTCGACATGGTTCCAGGGGGACTGGTCGAGGCCCTGCGGCGGGGGATGCCGACACGGCCTTTGACCCCACGGCCCTCTCTGCTGCTCTCTCCTCAGTTGCAGGGGCGCGGGGGTGAGGGGGCTAGTGGGAGGTCACCTGTTTCTGTCACTAGGGGCATTGCCCGGGGTTGCGCCCAGTTTATGCAGGCTTTCCAAGACATAGGGTCTGCAGTAGCGGTTATAGAGGGGAGGTCTGCCCATAGTCCAGACACCCCCAGCCACACTCCGCGGTGTGTCAGTAGGTGGGGTCCACCCCGATGGTCCTCGGGCCTCCCAGCCCCCGTCCCTGATGGCGGGGATGAGTATAGTGTCGACGCGGAGGAAGATTTCCCTGATGTGGACGATTGACGCCAAGGAGGCCGATGCAGCCGACAACATCGACACTGACGACGACACATGGGCTGCTCAGCCGAAGTCGTCAGGTGAGGCCTCTGATGAGGAAGGGGAGGGGTCTGTTTCTGGGGGATCCTCAGGTAGCTTGCAGGGTACCCGATCTACGTCTTCTTCCTCTTCTTCTGCCGGTGGGTCTGACCACGGCAGTGCGGCTAAGGCCCGCAAGCGGGCGGCTAAGTATGCCAAAAAGGCTGCTGGGCATTTGGTGCAGGGGACCAAGCATAGGAAGAGGGCAGCCTTGTCCCGTAGAGAGCGTAACCTTCCTGGGGTAGTTCACTGTGATTACACGGCAGTGTTGAGGGGCCTCCGAGAAAGTTGCAGGGTAAAACTACAGAAAGGGGACTTTGTAGATGTGTTCAGCCTGACTGAGGAGTCAAAGAAGGTATTCAAGGAGGCTAAGGGTAAAGGGGGGATAGGCTCAGAGGCTTACCGCTCCTATGATAATTGGCTCGCAGGATTTTGCGTTTTCGCGGCCTGCTATCTAGAGGACAGAGCATATGAATGTAATTCGGTACATTCACATGGTCCATGACATGCACCTTAAATATGGCGGCACTGCTTGGCATACCTACGACGAGCAGTTCTGGCGCAAACAGGATTGTTTGCATATATTAGGCCTGGGGTGTAAAGATGTGGAGGTGTGGATGGAAGTTGTTAGGGTTCATTTGAGTGCGGTCGAGGGCGTCGCTACGGCCACGGCTCCCTCCACTGTGCCTAGGGTCGCTTTGGCGCCCCCGCAAGGACAACGTGCTGCCCCTGGGGGCCGAGCTTCGGGGCCCGGACAGGCGAAGGGGAAGTGTTATGCTTATAACAACTCCTCTTGTCAGCTGGGGCAGAAGGGCAGGTTTAAACAAATGTGCATCAACTGCTCTGGGAACCATCCCGCCTCGACCTGCTTTCGGGGCAGCCGCTCCACCAGATGGGTGGGTGCAGGCTCCGCCTCCAGGGCGGGCCCTTCCAGGACTTCTCGATAGGGCACATACCCCTGTTAGGGTCGAGGCAATGGCCGGCTGGCTTCGCCGATACCCTGATAGGGCAACTGCAGAGTTTTTGTTTTGAGGTATCTGTCAGGGTTCCAGTTGGCAGTTCAGGGCGTAGTTAGAGGGGGCTCCTTCAGAAACCTGCAGTCTGCTCATTCACTCCCTAATGTGTTAAGGGAAAAAGTGGACAAGGAGCTTCAGTTAGGGCGTATGGCTGGCCCTTTCGACCAGCCCCCAGTGGAGGGTTTGGTTATTTTCCCGGTGAGAGTCGTGCCGAAGAAAGTCCCCGGCAAATTCCGCCTAATTCAACATTTGTCTTACCCTGCAGGTTTCTCTGTCAATGACGCCATCCCTGAGGCATGCTGTTCGGTGGCTTATCAGTCATTTGACGATGCTCTGGCTATGGTCCGGTCGCATGGTACAGGGGCCCTCATGGCTAAGATTGATGTTGAATCCGCATTCCGGCTGCTTCCATTGCACCCCAATGCTTTCAGGTTAATGGGCTTCCGCATAGGAGAGAAGTATTTCATCGACAAATGTTTGCCGATGGGGTGTTCAAGAGGTTCCTTTTCGAGAGGTTCAGTACCTTTTTGTATTGGTGTGTGGAGCAGTCGTCAGGTGAGAGCGGAATCGCTCATTACCTGGAGGACTTTCTGTGTGTTGGGCCGGCCGGGTCCTCCTGATGTGCCGGCATCCTGGCCAGTATCCGTCCTCTTTTCCGTCACTTCGGTGTCCCGATTGCGGAGGAGAAGACGGAGGGCCCTGTTACGTGCCTTTCCTTTCTGGGGATCCAGATTGACTCCGCCCAGGGGCTTTGCTCCCTGCCACAGGATAAGGTCATGAAACTCAGGGAAGCCATAGATGTTTGTCGCCGGGCTAAGAAAGTCCCATTGCGTCAGGCTCAGTCATGGTTGGGACAGTTAAATTTTGCTTGCAAAGTTATCCCTATGGGCTGGCTATTTTGTAGGAAATTGGAGCGTGCCACTGCGGAAGTGGCACACCTGTCAAGCGAGATCAGACGAGACCTGGAGGTTTTGGCCACATTCCTCCAGCATTTTAACGGTGTGCGGCTCTGGTTGGCTCCCGTAGTCGACAATCTTCAGTTGCAGCTGTTCACTGATGCGGCTGGATCCACAGGTTTCGGGTGTTTTTTAGGTGGAAGTTGGTGTGTTGCCCCTTGGCCCCCTGGTTGGTTTGTTGGAATTGTTCCCCATCATGGTTTCCATGGAAATCCGGGTGCCGCGCCTGGCAAACAGGAGTCTGCTTTTCTGGTGTGACAATTTAGGGGCTGTTCACACCATCAACAGCAATGTTTGCGCTTCAACATATTGTTCAGGGCGCGCCACGTGCCGGGGGTCGAGAATGAAGTGGCTGACGCTCTTTCCCGTTTTCAGTGGCAGCGTTTTAGGGAATTGGCCCCCAATGCTGACTCTGTGGGGGTACCCTGCCCCTCTTCTGTTTGGCAGGTGATCGGGCCGGATTGGAGGGCTTAGCCGAGTCCTCCCTGGAGCCTGCTACCCTTAAGACCTATCGGCAGGCCTGGACGGAGTGGGAGGAGTTCTCTGGAGGGGCCGTGCGTTCAGGTAGCCGAGGGTGTAGGTGTTTGTCATCCTTCTTTTGGCATTTGTACAGCACCGGCAGGCAGTGGCAGCGCGTTATTTAGCGGGTATATCCATTTTTGCTAAACTTAGGGGCTATCCCGATTACACTAAAAGTTTCCTAGTTTCTAGGGCAATGAAGGGTTGGTCCCGGGTTTCCCCAGTTCCCCCGGAAGCCCGGCATCCCATAGATGTCTCCGTGCTCCCGGCTCTGATGGATGGGGTCGGTCGGTCGGTCGCTGCGCTGACTCAGCATATGAGACCCTTCTGTTCCGCCTGGCCTTTTCTTTGGCATTCCACAGGCTTTTCGGGTGTCTGAGATTGTAGCGCCGGCTAAGTCTAGGGAGGCTGTCCTTCTGGGGTCTGATATACGAGTAGATTCTGGGGCCCTCTGGGTTCGGCTCAGGCGACGTCGACCGTGCACAACAAACAATCCAGTGGCACATTCCACAAATGTTGCGGGTACGCAGGATTGTGAGTGACCCAGAGGATTTGGAATCCTCGTTATCTCAGATGGTCAACAAGTTCATGGAACGGGGTTACCCGTTACCTGATCTATTAAAATCCAAGCAACGGTGTTGTAACTCACTAGGGAACAGTCATTGACTCCTTCCAAGAGAGCCAATGAGGAGAAGGTCATCTGGGTGAATGCCTTCCACCCTAAAAGTGGAGCCATCCACAAGATGGCCAAATCCCATTGGCCAATCATTAACACTGATGTCACGCTTCGGTCCTTGCACCATAGAAAGCTAATGTGTGCCTACACTAGAGGCAAAAATCTTAAAGATTATCTAGTAAAAAATGACATTGTGGACATGGAGAGTCCATCCACCTTTTTGGGTACACCCAAAATGGGGTGCTTTAAGTGCAGTGGTTGCACTACGTGTAACTACATGGTCATCGGGGATACTTTCAACCACCCGTACTCCGGTAAACCATACAAGATCAGGCAAAGGGTTACATGTTCTTCATGCTACATAGTATACTTGATCTGTTGCCCTTGCAGCAGATACTATGTTGGCAAAACGATACGTTCTTTCAAAGAGAGAGCAGCTGCCCACAGATCAGCAATCAAACATGCTCTGACCTCAGGATCCAGTGACCAAGCACCCCCTGTCATCACTCAGATATAGGATTATTGAACAAATCCCCAAACCCAAAAGAGGGGGAGATAGAGGTCTTATGCTCTGCAGAGCAGAAAGCCGCTGGATATATCAGCTTGACACGTTGGCCCCCAGGGGTCTTAACGAGCACGCCGGGTTATCATATTTTTTGTGAAAGATCAGCCAAATTATGCTATTGTCTTTTTAATTCATTTGAATTTATTAGTGTACAGCACGTAACACATGACATTGTACACCAGATGTTGTACTGCATCGGGTATGAAACTCAGAGTGTCTCTAATGATTACAGCTCCTTCTGTCTAGTGCAGTTATAGTCTATTGTTTACATAACGTGAGACCAAGAGCTGTCAGTATGCACAGCGCTATCAGAATCCCGGCTAGTCCCTTGCGTTTTTGGGAAGCGGTCATCTATTAGAATGAACTTAGGTCTACAGTCATTAGGTCGACCCCACTAGGTCGACTGGCAGGAAGGTCGACCTGACTTAAGGTCGACATGGGCCAAGGTCGACATGACTTAAGGTCGAATTTGCATAAAGGTCGACATGAGGAAGGTCGACTGGTCATAAGGTCGACATGGGTTTTTCACTGTTTTTTGAGCCGACATGTGCCGACAGGCGGTATTTCATGCCCTACCATCCACTAGGGCGTGGTGGGAGAATAAAATAGTGTGCCGAGCGCAGCGAGGCACCATGCCCGAAGCATTGCGAGCGAAGCGAGCGATGCGAGGGTCCGATTCTCATTGCCAACTGTGTCCATGTCGACTGTGTCGACATTCGGATAAAAAAACTGTGAAAAACCCATGTCGACCTTATGACCAGTCGACCTTCCTCATGTCGACCTTTATGCTAATTCGACCTTAAGTCATGTCGACCTTGGCCCATGTCGACCTTAAGTCAGGTCGACCTTCCTGCCAGTCGACCTAGTGGGGTCGACCTAATGACTGTAGACCTAAATGCAGTCTGACGAATGATCCCATTCCGCGTTTTTGCACATTTATTTACATCACTACTTTTGCACGTTTTAAACATTTGACTACATCAGTCATCATATATGGTATTTGTACGCCTCTTCTATGTATTTTTTAACATGCATTTACAATGTTTTTTCATTTCATGGTAAGGGCAGATTCTGGACGGCCTCCATGGCTTCAACGGCGCCCGAGGGGCGGTGACGTCATGATGCTGCGCCGGAGGGACGCCGGGAAGACGCGTGGAAGGCTCAGACCTGCATAAAGACCTTGTGGCACCATATCAATAACCCATAATAATATATACACACATACATATACACCGTAGTATTCCCCTCATCTATGTATTGTCAGGCGCTGCAGAACCCTTGTGGCCCCATATAAATAACACATAATAATATATACACACATACATATACACCGTAGTATCCCCTCATCTATGTATTGTCAGGTGCTGCAGAACCCTTGTGGCCCCATATAAATAACCCATAATAATATATATATATATATATATATATATACATACATATACACCGTAGTATTCTCCTCATCTATGTATTGTCAGGTGCTGCAGAACCCTTGTGGCACCATATAAATAACCCATAATAATATACACACATACATATACACCGTAGTATCACCTCATCTATGTACTGTCAGGCGCTGCAGAACCCTTGTGGCCCCATATAAATAACCCATAATAATATACACACATACATATACACCGTAGTATCACCTCATCTATGTATTGTCAGGTGCTGCAGAACCCTTGTGGCCTCATATAAATAACCCATAATAATATATACACATACATATACACCGTAGTATTCCCCTCATCTATGTACTGTCAGGTGCTGCAGAACCCTTGTGGCGCCATATAAATATCCCACAATAATATACACACATACATATAAACCGTAGTATTCCCCTCATCTATGTACTGTCAGGCGCTGCAGAACCCTTGTGGCACCATATAAATAACCCATAATAATATATACACATAAATATACACCGTAGTATTACCCTCATCTATGCACTGTCAGGCGCTGCAGAACCCTTGTGGCCTCATATAAATATACCATAATAATATACACACACATATACACCGTAGTATTCCCTCATCTATGTACTGTCAGGTGCTGCAGAATCCTTGTGGCGCCATATAAATAACCCATAATAATATATACACATACATATACACCGTAGTATTCCCTCATCTATGTATTGTCAGGCGCTGCAGAACCCTTGTGGCGCCATATAAGTAACCCATAATAATATATACACACATACATATACACCGTAGTATTCCCCTCATCTATGTACTGTCAGGTGCTGCAGAACCCTTGGCCCCATATAAATAACCCATAATAATATATACACATACATATACACCGTAGTATTCCCCTCATCTATGTACTGTCAGGTGCTGCAGAACCCTTGGCCCCATATAAATAACCCATAATAATATATACACATACATATACACCGTAGTATTCCCCTCATCTATGTACTGTCAGGTGCTGCAGAACCCTTGGCCCCATATAAATAACCCATAATAATATATACACATACATATACACCGTAGTATTCCCCTCATCTATGTACTGTCAGGTGCTGCAGAACCCTTGGCCCCATATAAATAACCCATAATAATATACACACATACATATACACCGTAGTATCCCCTCATCTATGTACTGTCAGGTGCTGCAGAACCCTTGGCCCCATATAAATAACCCATAATAATATATACACATACATATACACCGTAGTATCACCTCATCTATGTATAGTCAGGCGCTGCAGAACCCTTGTGGTGCCATATAAATATCCCATAATAATATATACACACATACATATACACCGTAGTATTCCCCTCATCTATGTACTGTCAGGTGCTGCAGAACCCTTGTGGTACCATATAAATAACCCATAATAATATATACACATACATATACACCGTAGTATTCCCCTCATCTATGCACTGTCAGGTGCTGCAGAACCCTTGTGGTGCCATATAAATAACCCATAATAATATATACACACATATACACCGTAGTATTCCCCTCATCTATGTATTGTCAGGTGCTGCAGAACCCTTGTGGCCCCATATAAATATCCCATAATAATATATACACACATACATATACACTGTAGTATTCCCCTCATCTATGTATTGTCAGGTGCTGCAGAACCCTTGTGGCCCCATATAAATAACCCATAATAATATATACACATACATATACACCGTAGTATTCCCTCATCTATGTATTGTCAGGTGCTGCAGAACCCTTGGCCCCATATAAATAACCCATAATAATATATACACATACATATACACCGTAGTATTCCCCTCATCTATGTACTGTCAGGCGCTGCAGAACCCTTGTGGTGCCATATAAATAACCCATAATAATATACACACACATACATATAAACCGTAGTTTTCCCCTCATCTATGTACTGTCAGGTGCTGCAGAACCCTTGTGGTCCCATATAAATAACCCATAATAATATATACACATACATATACACCGTAGTATTCCCCTCATCTATGTACTGTCAGGTGCTGCAGAACCCTTGTGACGCCATATAAATATCCCATAATAATATATACACATACATATACACCGTAGTATCACCTCATCTATGTACTGTCAGGCGCTGCAGAACCATTGTGGCCCCATATAAATAACCCATAATAATATATACATACATATACACCGTAGTATTCCCCTCATCTATGTACTGTCAGGTGCTGCAGAACCATTGTGGCCCCATATAAATAACCCATAATAATATACACACACATACATATACACCGTAGTATTCCCCTCATCTATGTACTGTCAGGCGCTGCAGAACCCTTGTGACGCCATATAAATATCCCATAATAATATATACACATACATATACACCGTAGTATTCCCCTCATCTATGTATTGTCAGGTGCTGCAGAACCCTTGTGGTGCCATATAAATAACCCATAATAATATATACACATACATATACACCGGAGTATTCCCCTCATCTATGTACTGTCAGGTGCTGCAGAACCCTTGTGGTGCCATATAAATAACCCATAATAATATATACACATACATATACACCGGAGTATTCCCCTCATCTATGTACTGTCAGGTGCTGCAGAACCCTTGTGGCGCCATATAAATAACCCATAATAATATACACACATACATATAAACCGTAGTATTCACCTCATCTATGTACTGTCAGGCGCTGCAGAACCATTGTGGCCCCATATAAATAACCCATAATAATATATACATACATATACACCGTAGTATTCCCCTCATCTATGTACTGTCAGGTGCTGCAGAACCATTGTGGCCCCATATAAATAACCCATAATAATATACACACACATACATATACACCGTAGTATTCCCCTCATCTATGTACTGTCAGGCGCTGCAGAACCCTTGTGGCACCATATAAATAACCCATAATAATATATACATACATATACACCATAGTATTCCCTCATCTATGTACTGTCAGGTGCTGCAGAACCCTTGTGGCGCCATATAAATATCCCATAATATTATACACACATACATATACACCGTAGTATCCCCTCATCTATGTACTGTCAGGTGCTGCAGAACCATTGTGGCCCCATATAAATAACCCATAATAATATATACATATACACCGTAGTATTCCCCTCATCTATGTACTGTCAGGTGCTGCAGAACCCTTGTGGCCCCATATAAATAACCCATAATAATATACACACATACATATACACCGTAGTATCCCCTCATCTATGTACTGTCAGGTGCTGCAGAACCCTTGTGGCCTCATATAAATAACCCATAATAATATATACACATACATATACACCGTAGTATTCCCCTCATCTATGTACTGTCAGGTGCTGCAGAACCATTGTGGCCCCATATAAATAACCCATAATAATATATACATACATATACACCGTAGTATTCCCCTCATCTATGTACTGTCAGGTGCTGCAGAACCATTGTGGCCCCATATAAATAACCCATAATAATATATACATACATATACACCGTAGTATTCCCCTCATCTATGTACTGTCAGGTGCTGCAGAACCATTGTGGCCCCATATAAATAACCCATAATAATATACACACACATACATATACACCGTAGTATTCCCCTCATCTATGTACTGTCAGGCGCTGCAGAACCCTTGTGGCACCATATAAATAACCCATAATAATATATACATACATATACACCATAGTATTCCCTCATCTATGTACTGTCAGGTGCTGCAGAACCCTTGTGGCGCCATATAAATATCCCATAATATTATACACACATACATATACACCGTAGTATCCCCTCATCTATGTACTGTCAGGTGCTGCAGAACCATTGTGGCCCCATATAAATAACCCATAATAATATATACATATACACCGTAGTATTCCCCTCATCTATGTACTGTCAGGTGCTGCAGAACCCTTGTGGCCCCATATAAATAACCCATAATAATATACACACATACATATACACCGTAGTATCCCCTCATCTATGTACTGTCAGGTGCTGCAGAACCCTTGTGGCCTCATATAAATAACCCATAATAATATATACACATACATATACACCGTAGTATTCCCCTCATCTATGTACTGTCAGGTGCTGCAGAACCATTGTGGCCCCATATAAATAACCCATAATAATATATACACATACATATACACCGTAGTATTCCCCTCATCTATGTATTGTCAGGTGCAGCAGAACCATTGTGGCCCCATATAAATAACCCATAATACTATACACACATACACCGTAGTATTCCCTCATCTATGTACTGTCAGATGCTGCAGAACCATTGTGGCCCCATATAAATAACCCATAATAATATATACACATACATATACACCGCAGTATCAACTCATCTATGTACTGTCAGGCGCTGCAGAACCCTTGTGGCACCATATAAATAACCCATAATAATATACACACATACATATACACCGTAGTATTCCCCTCATCTATGTATAGTCAGGTGCTGCAGAACCCTTGTGGCCCCATATAAATATCCCATAATAATATACACACATACATATACACCGTAGTATTCCCCTCATCTATGTACTGTCAGGTGCTGCAGAACCCTTGTGGCTCCATATAAATAACCCATAATAATATATACATACATATACACCGTAGTATTCCCTCATCTATGTATTGTCAGGTGCTGCAGAACCCTTGTGGCCCCATATAAATAACCCATAATAATATATACACATACATATACACCGCAGTATTCCCCTCATCTATGTATTGTCAGGTGCTGCAGAACCCTTGTGGCCCCATATAAATAACCCATAATAATATATACACATACATATACACCGTAGTATTCCCCTCATCTATGTACTGTCAGGCGCTGCAGAACCCTTGTGGCACCATATAAATATCCCATAATAATATATACACATACATATACACCGTAGTATTCCCCTCATCTATGTATTGTCAGGTGCTGCAGAACCCTTGTGGTGCCATATAAATATCCCATAATAATATACACACATACATATACACCATAGTATTCCCTCATCTATGTACTGTCAGACGCTGCAGAACCCTTGTGGTGCCATATAAATATCCCATAATAATATATACACACATACATATACACCGTAGTATTCCCCTCATCTATGTACTGTCAGGTGCTGCAGAACCCTTGTGGCCTCATATAAATATACCATAATAATATACACACATACATATACACCGTAGTATTCCCCTCATCTATGTACTGTCAGGCGCTGCAGAACCCTTGTGGCACCATATAAATAACCCATAATAATATATACACATACATATACACCGTAGTATTCCCCTCATCTATGTACTGTCAGGTGCTGCAGAACCCTTGTGGTGCCATATAAATATCCCATAATAATATATACACACATACATATACACCGTAGTATTCCCCTCATCTATGTACTGTCAGGTGCTGCAGAACCCTTGTGGCCCCATATAAATAACCCATAATAATATATACACACATACATATACACCGTAGTATTCCCTCATCTATGTACTGTCAGGCGCTGCAGAACCCTTGTGGTGCCATATAAATAACCCATAATAATATACACACATACATATACACCGTAGTATTCCCCTCATCTATGTACTGTCAGGCGCTGCAGAACCCTTGTGGCCCCATATAAATAACCCATAATAATATATACACATACATATACATCGTAGTATTCCCCTCATCTATGTATTGTGAGGTGCTGCAGAACCCTTGTGGTGCCATATAAACAGTGGTGTAACTAACATTTTTGACCCCCCCCGCCGATATTGACATCGCCCCCTCACCCACCCGCGTAAAGTTAAGCACCCCCTTTACCCCTCCGCATGCCGCCGCCGCGTTCCAGGTCCCGCAGGGCAGACATTCTCCTGGCTCTGTCTCCTGCAGTTTTAATGAAAATGTACACCACAAAATGGCTGCCCCCTAATAGCAGACAGTTTTTAAGGATGCTAGAGGATGCCGTCGCCTCCTTTAACATTCCTAAATGTAGGGGGCAGCCATTTTGTGGTGTAAATTTTCATTAGAACTGCAGGAGACAGAGCCAGGAGGATCCAATGCATACAGGAAAAGATACCACATTACCCCATTAGCGCTGGTCACAGTTTTTCCTGTACTTTCATGTGTTTTACCCAAATGAGAAGAAAAAGGGGAAAAAAACTGTAGTGTAAAACAGTTTTGTGCGAATTGTGTCCAAATATTTCATATGGTGAAACTCGTACCCTTCTAATATGTCTACTCTGAGAGCAGAGAATATAGCATCCTTGGGGGAGTGGTAACGTCACCGTACAGACAAGCCGATCTGTCTATATGTTTTAGCCATAGAAGGAAAACACGGAATATAGTGCAGTACAGAATATTATAATACAAGACACTGTGGTCTACAAGTGTTTGCAGACAATAAAGCAGTTTTTATTTTAAAAGGGGGTCACAGGCGTCCCTGGTCGCTCCGTGGGTCAAGTCACACCAAGTGCTTTATATATCCTCCAGCCACCACACTGCTTCTTTTTCAAGGCATATGGAGGAGATGGCAAACATCTGGTATTTATACCGGGTACAAGAGGAACCTAAGGCCAGACACGGGTTCATCCTAACCTTCTATTCCAAAGGGGGTAAAGTTCCCTCACTGAAATCTGGGTCGTACTTTAAGTACAGACATTCCTCACTTAACGACCTACCTGTTTACCGACCACCTGGATTTACGACCCGGGCCTTCGTTTAGCGTCCGTGCTGTGACTCCTCGGACTTACGACCCCGCCTGCTCTGATTTACAACCTGCCCGCCTCCTCTCTCGCAGTTACGACCTGCCCTGCCTGTTTAGCGACCCGCGTCTCAGAAGTCTTATGGGGTTTTATATATGCTCGTTTAGCAACCAATTCACTTAACGACCAGGTCGTAGAAACGTCTGTACAAGCTGTTCTCATTAGCGACAAACTGTTCAGTTCCCGGTAATCCAGGAAGCGGAAGTGACGTCTGCGTTCCAGCTAGACGACTTCCGTTCGCCGCCATCTTACTTTTGCGTTCCACTTCGTTTTATATCCGGAAATCTCTTTGGTGCTTTGCGTTCCATTCAGTTTTCTATCCGGAAATATTTTATGCACATTGCGATGTTCTGGATGGGCAGATCTTTCTCTTTATATGTCCCGGTTTTCGATATGCATTAGAAGGAAAATTGAATGAAAGAGGTTAAAATAAAACAAAATTTTAAGATACATTTTTAAAAAACTTTTCTTAAAAATACAACCAATTTTTTATAAATACATTCTTAAAAAATTCACAAAGAACCATTTAAAATCACATAAACCATTTTAGTTCGAAGTCTTTGTTTAAACCTTGCAGGATTAAAGTCTGATGATTAAAAATCATGGTCATTTCATTTTTGGCCAGACTAGCCGCGATGTCACCCCCTCTTCTATGTGGAGCCAGTAGGATATCTGCGCTGCGAAACCTGGAATGCGGCGGCGGCATGCGGAGGGGTAAGGGGGGTGCTTAACTTTACTTGGGCGGGCGGGTCTAGGGGGAGGGGAGGGGTGGCGCTGTCAATATGTCCCGGGCTCCGGGCTACCAGTAACTACAGACCGGCGGCCACAATTACTCAGCGCCTCCCCGCCACAGCAGGGGCTGCGGGGCTATCGTTACTAGAGATGTGCGGTCCGGATTCTGAAGAATACGAACCGCTACGAACTTGGGGATCCGAGTATTTCCGAGGCGCGGCTCGGTAATTCCCGCCAGACTCAAATAACATTCATTTCCACTCATTTCCAGTGTATTCTGAACACCTCACAATATTGTTTTTAGGGCAAAAGGTTGCACCGAGGTAGGTGGATAACTATGCTAAGCCACACAAGTGTACGGCACAAACAAGTGGCTCATCTAGGAGTGGTACTGCAGCGGCAGACAGGATGGCAGTTTGAAAAACTAAGCCCCAATAAGACCCCTATTTGGCTTGATCAGAGTACCGTATAAACAGATGAGGTAAGGACAGCAGTCACAGTACCGTATAAATAGATGGGGTACCAGCAGTCACACTACCGTATAAACAGATGAGGTACGGACAGCAGTCACAGTACCCTATAAACAGATGGGGTACCAGCAGTCACAGTAACATATAAACAGATGAGGTACAGAGCTGCGGACAGCAGTCACAGTACCGTATAAACAGATGGGGTACCAGCAGTCACAGTAACGTATAAACAGATGAGGTACGGAGCTGCGGACAGCAGTCACAGTACCGTATAAACAGATGGGGTACCAGCAGTCACAGTAACATATAAACAGATGGGGTACGGAGCTGCGGACAGTAGTCACAGTACCGTATAAACAGATGGGGTACCAGCAGTCACAGTAATGTATAAACAGATGAGTTACGGAGCTGCGGACAGTAGTCACAGTACCATATAAACAGATGGGGTACCAGCAGTCACAGTAACGTATAAACAGATGAGGTACGGAGCTGTGGACAGTAGTCACAGTACTGTATAAACAGATGGGGTACCAGCAGTCACAGTAACATATAAACAGATGAGGTACGGAGCTGTGGACAGTAGTCACAGTACCGTATAAACAGAGGTATGGAGCTGCGGACAGTAGTCACAGTACCGTATAAACAGATGGGGTACCAGCAGTCACAGTAATGTATAAACAGAGGTATGGAGCTGCGGACAGTAGTCACAGTACCGTATAAACAGATGGGGTACCAGCAGTCACAGTAACGTATAAACAGATGGGGTACGGAGCTGCGGACAGTAGTCACAGTACCGTATAAACAGATGGGGTACCAGCAGTCACAGTAACGTATAAACAGATGAGGTACGGAGCTGCGGACAGCAGTCACAGTACCGTATAAACAGATGGGGTACCAGCAGTCACAGTAACATATAAACAGATGGGGTACGGAGCTGCGGACAGTAGTCACAGTACCGTATAAACAGATGGGGTACCAGCAGTCACAGTAATGTATAAACAGATGAGTTACGGAGCTGCGGACAGTAGTCACAGTACCATATAAACAGATGGGGTACCAGCAGTCACAGTAACGTATAAACAGATGAGGTACGGAGCTGTGGACAGTAGTCACAGTACTGTATAAACAGATGGGGTACCAGCAGTCACAGTAACATATAAACAGATGAGGTACGGAGCTGTGGACAGTAGTCACAGTACCGTATAAACAGAGGTATGGAGCTGCGGACAGTAGTCACAGTACCGTATAAACAGATGGGGTACCAGCAGTCACAGTAATGTATAAACAGAGGTATGGAGCTGCGGACAGTAGTCACAGTACCGTATAAACAGATGGGGTACCAGCAGTCACAGTAACGTATAAACAGATGAGGTACGGAGCTGTGGACAGTAGTCACAGTACTGTATAAACAGATGGGGTACCAGCAGTCACAGTAACATATAAACAGATGAGGTACGGAGCTGTGGACAGTACTCACAGTACCGTATAAACAGAGGTATGGAGCTGCGGACAGTAGTCACAGTACCGTATAAACAGATGGGGTACCAGCAGTCACAGTAATGTATAAACAGATGGGGTACGGAGCTGCGGACAGTAGTCACAGTACCGTATAAACAGATGGGGTACCAGCAGTCACAGTAACGTATAAACAGATGAGGTACGGAGCTGTGGACAGTAGTCACAGTACCGTATAAACAGATGGGGTACCAGCAGTCACAGTAACATATAAACAGATGAGGTACAGAGCTGCGGACAGCAGTCACAGTACCGTATAAACAGATGGGGTACCAGCAGTCACAGTAATGTATAAACAGATGAGGTACGGAGCTGCGGACAGTAGTCACAGTACCGTATAAACAGATGGGGTACCAGCAGTCACAGTAACATATAAACAGATGAGGTACGGAGCTGCGGACAGTAGTCACAGTACCGTATAAACAGATGGGGTACCAGCAGTCACAGTAATGTATAAACAGATGAGGTACAGAGCTGCGGACAGCAGTCACAGTACCGTATAAACAGATGGGGTACCAGCAGTCACAGTAACATATAAACAGATGAGGTACGGAGCTGCGGACAGTAGTCACAGTACCGTATAAACAGATGGGGTACCAGCAGTCACAGTACCGTATAAACAGATGGGGTACCAGCAGTCACAGTACTGTATAAACAGATGGGGTACCAGCAGTCACAGTACTGTATAAACAGATGGGGTACCAGCAGTCACAGTAACATATAAACAGAGGTACGGAGCTATAGACGGCAGTCACAGTATCAGCATATACTGTACTACACACAGTGGATGTACAGTATGCAGTGCACTGCACACACTGGGTTATGTGGAGTTATACACTTTAGAACAAATACTGCTGGTGGTGCTACTAAACTTAAATAAAATTAGAACGTGTGCCCACTGTAATGCTGCACTAAAGCTGCCCACTGTAATGCTGCACTAAAGCTGCCCACTGCCTATGAAACAAAGCTGCCCACTGTAATGCTGCACTAAAGCTGCCCACTGTAATGCTGCACTAAAGCTGCTCACTGTAATGCTGCACTAAAGCTGCCCACTGTAATGCTGCACTAAAGCTGCCCACTGTAATGCTGCACTAACGCTGCCCACTGTAATGCTGCACTAACGCTGCCCACTGTAATGCTGCACTAAAGCTGCCCACTGTAATGCGGCACTAAAGCTGCCCACTGTAATGCGGCACTAAAGCTGCCCACTGTAATGCGGCACTAAAGCTGCCCACTGTAATGCGGCACTAAAGCTGCCCACTGTAATGCGGCACTAAAGCTGCCCACTGTAATGCGGCACTAAAGCTGCCCACTGTAATGCTGCACTAAAGCTGCCCACTGTAATGCTGCACTAAAGCTGCCCACTGTAATGCTGCACTAAAGCTGCCCACTGTAATGCTGCACTAAAGCTGCCCACTGTAATGCTGCACTAACGCTGCCCACTGTAATGCTGCACTAAAGCTGCCCACTGTAATGCTGCACTAAAGCTGCCCACTGTAATGCTGCACTAAAGCTGCCACTGTAATGCTGCACTAAAGCTGCCCACTGTAATGCTGCACTAAAGCTGCCCACTGTAATGCTGCACTAAAGCTGCCCACTGTAATGCTGCACTAAAGCTGCTCACTGTAATGCTGCACTAAAGCTGCTCACTGTAATGCTGCACTAAAGCTGCCCACTGTAATGCTGCACTAAAGCTGCCCACTGTAATGCTGCACTAAAGCTGCCCACTGTAATGCTGCACTAACGCTGCCCACTGTAATGCTGCACTAAAGCTGCCCACTGTAATGCTGCACTAAAGCTGCCCACTGTAATGCTGCACTAAAGCTGCCCACTGTAATGCGGCACTAAAGCTGCCCACTGTAATGCGGCACTAAAGCTGCCCACTGTAATGCTGCACTAAAGCTGCCCACTGTAATGCTGCACTAAAGCTGCCCACTGTAATGCTGCACTAAAGCTGCCCACTGTAATGCTGCACTAAAGCTGCCCACTGTAATGCTGCACTAAAGCTGCCCACTGTAATGCTGCACTAACGCTGCCCACTGTAATGCTGCACTAACGCTGCCCACTGTAATGCTGCACTAACGCTGCCCACTGTAATGCTGCACTAAAGCTGCCCACTGTAATGCTGCACTAAAGCTGCCCACTGTAATGCGGCACTAAAGCTGCCCACTGTAATGCGGCACTAAAGCTGCCCACTGTAATGCGGCACTAAAGCTGCCCACTGTAATGCTGCACTAAAGCTGCCCACTGTAATGCTGCACTAAAGCTGCCCACTGTAATGCTGCACTAAAGCTGCCCACGGTAATGCTGCACTAAAGCTGCCCACGGTAATGCTGCACTAAAGCTGCCCACGGTAATGCTGCACTAAAGCTGCCCACTGTAATGCTGCACTAAAGCTGCCCGCTGTAATGCTGCACTAAAGCTGCCCGCTGTAATGCTGCACTAAAGCTGCCCGCTGTAATGCTGCACTAAAGCTGCCCGCTGTAATGCTGCACTAAAGCTGCCCGCTGTAATGCTGCACTAAAGCTGCCCGCTGTAATGCTGCACTAAAGCTGCCCGCTGTAATGCTGCACTAAAGCTGCCCGCTGTAATGCTGCACTAAAGCTGCCCGCTGTAATGCTGCACTAAAGCTGCCCGCTGTAATGCTGCACTAAAGCTGCCCACTGTAATGCTGCACTACAGATTTCAGTATCACTTATATGCGGATGATACTCAAATCTATCTATCAACCCCAGAGTTGTCACCAGTGGTTTTGGGCCGAGTCTCTGAATGTCTCTCTGCCATCTCACTTTGGATGTCTTCTCGCCAACTCAAACTCAATATTTCCAAAACTGAATTACTTATATTCCCGCCAACTAAGAACAGTTACCATCCTGATATCTCCATCACTGTTGACAACTCGACAATCTACCCTACCCAACAAGCTCGTTGCTTAGGGGTCACCCTCGACTCTGACCTGTCCTTTGTTCCCCACATTCAATCTGTCTCCAAATCATGTTACATGCATCTAAAAAACATATCCAAAATACGACCGTATCTCACACAAGACACTACTAAATCTCTTATCCATGCACTCATTATATCCCGCATTGATTATTGCAATAGTCTCCTAACTGGACTTCCCAAGAACAGACTCTCACCACTGCAATCCATTTTAAATGCTGCTGCTAGGCTGATCTTCCTTGCAAAACGCTCATTGTCTGCTGATCCGCTCTGCCAGTCCCTCCATTGGTTGCCTGTATATTACCGTATTCAATATAAAACACTTCTACTTGCATATAAAGCTATTAACCATACTGCACCAGCATATATCTCTGCACTTATCACACAATATCTCCCATCTCGACCACTCCGCTCTGCACAAGATTTGCGTCTCTCATCTGAGCGGATCACTAGCTCCCATTCACTATTACAGGACTTTCATCGGGCTGCTCCCATCCTATGGAATGCCCTTCCATGCACAATTAGACTCTCCGCTAGCCTCCAAACTTTCAAGCGTTCCCTGAAAACTCACCTCTTCAGGCAAGCCTATCATATTTAAGTTCTACACGCATAACCCTCTGAGGCACTTATGTATTATATAGCTTCCCTTCTGGACTTGTAACTTGTTGGGACTGCTATGCTTTTACTGGTGCCTGTCCTTGTGTTTCCCTCCTATATCCCTATAGATTGTAAGCTTGCAGCAGGGCCCTCCTACCTCCATGTCTGTCTGTTGTTACCCAGTTTGTTTTATCACTGTTTACTATTGTAAAGCGCAACGGAATCTGCTGCGCTATATAAGAAACTGCAAATAAATAAATAATAATAAATAAAGCTGCCCACTGTAATGCTGCACTAAAGCTGCCCACTGTAATGCTGCACTAAAGCTGCCCACTGTAATGCTGCACTAACGCTGCCCACTGTAATGCTGCACTAACGCTGCCTACTGTAATGCTGCACTAAAGCTGCTCGCTGCACTAAAGCTGCCCACTGTAATGCTGCACTAAAGCTGCCCACTGTAATGCTGCACTAACGCTGCTCACTGTAATGCTGCACTAACGCTGCCCACTGTAATGCTGCACTAAAGCTGCCCACTGTAATGCTGCACTAACGCTGCTCACTGTAATGCTGCACTAACGCTGCCCACTGTAATGCTGCACTAAAGCTGCCCACTGTAATGCTGCACTAAAGCTGCTCACTGTAATGCTGCACTAAAGCTGCTCACTGTAATGCTGCACTAAAGCTGCTCACTGTAATGCTGCACTAAAGCTGCCTACTGTAATGCTGCACTAAAGCTGCTCGCTGCACTAAAGCTGCCCACTGTAATGCTGCACTAAAGCTGCCCACTGTAATGCTGCACTAACGCTGCTCACTGTAATGCTGCACTAACGCTGCCCACTGTAATGCTGCACTAAAGCTGCCCACTGTAATGCTGCACTAACGCTGCTCACTGTAATGCTGCACTAACGCTGCCCACTGTAATGCTGCACTAAAGCTGCCCACTGTAATCCTGCACTAAAGCTGCCCACTGTAATGCTGCACTAAAGCTGCCCACTGTAATGCTGCACTAACGCTGCCCACTGTAATGCTGCACTAAAGCTGCCCACTGTAATGCTGCACTAAAGCTGCCCACTGTAATGCTGCACTAAAGCTGCCCACGGTAATGCTGCACTAAAGCTGCCCACTGTAATGCTGCACTAAAGCTGCCCACTGTAATGCTGCACTAACGCTGCTCACTGTAATGCTGCACGAACGCTGCCCACTGTAATGCTGCACTAAAGCTGCCCACTGTAATGCTGCACTAAAGCTGCCCACTGTAATGCTGCACTAAAGCTGCCCACTGTAATGCTGCACTAAAGCTGCCCACTGTAATGCTGCACTAAAGCTGCCCACTGTAATGCTGCACTAAAGCTGCCCACTGTAATGCTGCACTAAAGCTGCCCACTGTAATGCTGCACTAAAGCTGCCCACTGTAATGCTGCACTAAAGCTGCCCACTGTAATGCTGCACTAAAGCTGCCCACTGTAATGCTGCACTAAAGCTGCCCACTGTAATGCTGCACTAACGCTGCCCACTGTAATGCTGCACTAAAGCTGCCCACTGTAATGCTGCACTAAAGCTGCCCACTGTAATACTGCACTAAAGCTGCCCACTGTAATGCTGCACTAAAGCTGCCCACTGTAATGCTGCACTAAAGCTGCCCACTGTAATGCTGCACTAACGCTGCCCACTGTAATGCTGCACTAACGCTGCCCACTGTAATGCTGCACTAAAGCTGCCCACTGTAATGCTGCACTAAAGCTGCCCACTGTAATGCTGCACTAAAGCTGCTCGCTGCACTAAAGCTGCCCACTGTAATGCTGCACTAAAGCTGCCCACTGTAATGCTGCACTAAAGCTGCCCGCTGTAATGCTGCACTAACGCTGCCCACTGTAATGCTGCACTAACGCTGCTCACTGTAATGCTGCACTAACGCTGCCCACTGTAATGCTGCACTAAAGCTGCCCACTGTAATGCTGCACTAACGCTGCTCACTGTAATGCTGCACTAACGCTGCCCACTGTAATGCTGCACTAAAGCTGCCCACTGTAATGCTGCACTAAAGCTGCTCACTGTAATGCTGCACTAAAGCTGCTCACTGTAATGCTGCACTAAAGCTGCTCACTGTAATGCTGCACTAAAGCTGCCTACTGTAATGCTGCACTAAAGCTGCTCGCTGCACTAAAGCTGCCCACTGTAATGCTGCACTAAAGCTGCCCACTGTAATGCTGCACTAAAGCTGCTCGCTGCACTAAAGCTGCCCACTGTAATGCTGCACTAAAGCTGCCCACTGTAATGCTGCACTAACGCTGCTCACTGTAATGCTGCACTAACGCTGCCCACTGTAATGCTGCACTAAAGCTGCCCACTGTAATGCTGCACTAACGCTGCTCACTGTAATGCTGCACTAACGCTGCCCACTGTAATGCTGCACTAAAGCTGCCCACTGTAATCCTGCACTAAAGCTGCCCACTGTAATGCTGCACTAAAGCTGCCCACTGTAATGCTGCACTAACGCTGCCCACTGTAATGCTGCACTAAAGCTGCCCACTGTAATGCTGCACTAAAGCTGCCCACTGTAATGCTGCACTAAAGCTGCCCACGGTAATGCTGCACTAAAGCTGCCCACTGTAATGCTGCACTAAAGCTGCCCACTGTAATGCTGCACGAACGCTGCTCACTGTAATGCTGCACGAACGCTGCCCACTGTAATGCTGCACTAAAGCTGCCCACTGTAATGCTGCACTAAAGCTGCCCACTGTAATGCTGCACTAAAGCTGCCCACTGTAATGCTGCACTAAAGCTGCCCACTGTAATGCTGCACTAAAGCTGCCCACTGTAATGCTGCACTAAAGCTGCCCACTGTAATGCTGCACTAAAGCTGCCCACTGTAATGCTGCACTAAAGCTGCCCACTGTAATGCTGCACTAAAGCTGCTCACTGTAATGCTGCACTAAAGCTGCACTAACGCTGCCCACTGTAATGCTGCACTAAAGCTGCCCACTGTAATGCTGCACTAAAGCTGCCCACTGTAATGCTGCACTAAAGCTGCCCACTGTTATGCTGCACTAAAGCTGCCTACTGTAATGCTGCACTAAAGCTGCCTACTGTAATGCTGCACTAAAGCTGCCCACTGTAATGCTGCACTAAAGCTGCCCACTGTAATGCTGCACTAACGCTGCCCACTGTAATGCTGCACTAAAGCTGCCCACTGTAATGCTGCACTAAAGCTGCCCACTATGGCTCAGAGCTGCCTACTGTAATGCTGCACTAAAGCTGCTCACTGTAATGCTGCACTAAAGCTGCTCACTGTAATGCTGCACTAACGCTGCCCACTGTAATGCTGCACTAAAGCTGCCTACTGTAATGCTGCACTAAAGCTGCCTACTGTAATGCTGCACTAAAGCTGCCCACTATGGCTCAGAGCTGCCCACTGTAGTTTGCCTTTGCACTGAGCAGTGAGCACACCAGCGGAGCTGTTTCCCCGTCTCTGGTTCCCAGATAATGGCGACGAACCACGGACTCGGCGCCTTATATGGAATCCAGGTCTCTCGAGAATCCGACAGCGGGAAGGCGCCATTCGGCCCGCTAGGGGACACGGATCACTTTACATGTATTCTGTGTCCGCTCGCCACGCTTCGGGCTCGTATTCTATACCCAGCGCAAAAATGTCCTTGTGTAAATAAGTCCACAGAATCCACAATGTGTGCAGTCACTCTTTGGGGATAGTAGCAGATTCCAACGGAGATACTTGTAGAAAGGAAACGAGAATCGCACTCAATCAGCAAAATATATAAAAGGATTTACTACTATCAATATGCTCACATACATTGGAACAGGATAAAAGCCACGTGTACAACAGGATCCCAGCATGCACTTCTCGTCGATGTTACCCAACAACCCCCGGAGGTAGTACGGAGCGCCCGCTGGATCACCGGTGGAAGGAGGACGTTACCACGTCAGACCATCTACAAGCCACGCCCAACGCATTTTGTCATAGGAACGGAGTCCTGTAGAAGATCTGACGTGGTAACGTCCTCCGTCCACCGGTGATCCAGCGGGCGCTCCGTACTACCTCCGGGGGTTGTTGGGTAACATCGACGAGAAGTGCATGCTGGGATCCTGTTGTACATGTGGCTTTTATCCTGTTCCAATGTATGTGAGCATATTGATAGTAGTAAATCCTTTTATATATTTTGCTCATTGAGTGCGATTCTCTTGTTTCCTTTGTATAAATAAATAAATATATATATATATATCTCACTGCAGGGGTTCCTACAATAGAAACCAGGCGGCACTCCACGGACTTCTTTCTTGGTGTGAATCAGGGTTGTTTCTCGCATTATCAAGGTTTCAAAACATGTTTGTATATCCTGATGAAAAAACCCAATGGGGTTTTGAAACGTTGATAATGCAAGAATAAACACGGATTCACACCAAGAAAGAAGTCCGTGGAGTGTTGCCTGGTTTCTATTACAGGAACCACTGCAGTGCTATATACTCCTTTGGGAAGGCACCCCGGCGTAGCTATAGGGGGCTACAGACTCGAGTGCCGGTCTACATGTTGTGTAAATATATATATACCCAACATATATACACACACACATACATACATACATACACACATATATATATATATATATATATATATATATATATATATATATATATATATATATTGCATACGCTCGGCACTCCGGACAAAACGATGTAATATACCGTGGTGCCTTCACATTCATTGATATACACTGATATCTCCTTTGGCTTGTGATAGAGCCGGGGAGACAAAGAGCGGCACTCACGGGTTTGTAGAAGTAAGAATTTATAACATCTTAGTGGATTACATCAAAGTCTCAGTCAAGCGACGTTTCAAGGCAGGATGCCTTTTCATCAGGAGAGACCATAAAGTGCTGGTAGTGCTGGTGAGGGGATGCAAGGAAGACAAGATAGTGCTCCGTGCTTACCTTAAATAGCCCGTGTGCGTGGCTCATGGCTGCTGCTGCGGCGTCTCCGGGTCCCACTTCCGGGTTCCGGGTGTCGAGTCCCACTGACGTCAGACCGTTGCCCGGCAACCACGAACGCTGAATATCCCAGGTACGCAGCGCACCAGTCCAGAGCTCACAGCCGGGTACCTCCTCTCCCGATATGAGCGCCTGCAGCACAGGCCGCGTCGGAGCTGCGACGGCGGGACAGCTCCGACGCGGCCTGTGCTGCAGGCGCTCATATCGGGAGAGGAGGTACCCGGCTGTGAGCTCTGGACTGGTGCGCTGCGTACCTGGGATATTCAGCGTTCGTGGTTGCCGGGCAACGGTCTGACGTCAGTGGGACTCGACACCCGGAACCCGGAAGTGGGACCCGGAGACGCCGCAGCAGCAGCCATGAGCCACGCACACGGGCTATTTAAGGTAAGCACGGAGCACTATCTTGTCTTCCTTGCATCCCCTCACCAGCACTACCAGCACTTTATGGTCTCTCCTGATGAAAAGGCATCCTGCCTTGAAACGTCGCTTGACTGAGACTTTGATGTAATCCACTAAGATGTTATAAATTCTTACTTCTACAAACCCGTGAGTGCCGCTCTTTGTCTCCCCGGCTCTATCACAAGCCAAAGGAGATATCAGTGTATATATATATATATATATATATATAATCCTTGTGTGAGCCGGCACTCCTCTGTGTGTAAGTAGTTGCCCAGGTGCCTCCAAATGTATGGGTAGAGGAGGAATGATATGCGGAACTCAAAGGGTCTTTCTTCACGTTATAATTGTATTTAAATACCAGTCAAAATTTACATTCGTATCATGGGTAGGTGCCCCGACGTTTCAATGGCATTTTATTCAAGGGCCCATGATCAATAGTCAAATACAGTACTGTATACTACAGTACTCTATCGATATATATAGATTTGGTGGGCGGCCTGGCACTCACCCGACGGGGTACAACTACCTCCGGTGCCTTCTGGATGCAGTGAATAAGTAAGGAATAACTCACAACACCGGCACTCGTGAGGAATTTTCAGCGTGTATTGAAACCAAATCCAACGTTTCGGGGCTGGCAGCGCCCCTTTGTCAAGGTGTGGGTAACACGCTGAAAATTCTTCACGAGTGCCGCTGTTGTGAGTTATTCCTTACACATACTATATATATATATATATATATATATATATATATATATACAGACGGATATCAGCAGCGGCACTCGGTATAAATGAAAAGTCGACACAACGCCGTGTAGACGCCAATGTTTCAACGCTTTAATCGCGTTTTCGTCAGGGCAGCGATTAAAGCGTTGAAACGTTGGCGTCTACACGGCGTTGTGTCGACTTTTCATTTATACCGAGTGCCGCTGCTGATATCCGTCTGTATTAAGTCTGCTAACGCTGGCTGTGGAGGGCACCGGGAAAGTATACACTCATATGCAGTGAGTGCCGGAGCTACCAACACTCTATATATATATATATACATATACATACATACATACATATATATATATATATATATATATATATATATATAGTACAGAGGAAGACCGCACTCGCACTCATCTAGTGCAACTTGGGGTGCCCTATAAAGAGTATATATTTTTATGTATACACTCAAACATAGTCCAGGATTCCCACACTTTTGTGCAGGATATAAGGCACTCGCCGGAATTAAGAGTATTTGAACTCAAAAATCAATCATCAAAAGCATTTGATTTATTTCACAAAAGGTGCTCCATATGCTCCAACGTTTCGGTCCCTGCCTTGGACCTTTGTCAAGGAGCCTAAAATACATGCATACAATAATTCAGTATGTATATCAAAACATGGTCCAACATAGGACCCAACATAGTATATTACAAGATTGGCATTTCAAAAAAGAAGCACAAAAATCTGTTACATTACTTGTTATGAAGAAAGAGCCAGCGTGGTTGTAGATGAAAGGAGCCTCCAGGATAGGGAGTCAGCACCTACCGAGAGGCTGCCCGGGCCCGACATTTATACCCCCTTCAATCACTGTGCCGAGTTACAGCCGGCGTTCACGCCGCGCTGTACGCCCTGATGCCGGAAGTACGGGCGTCAGGAAGTGACGGCGCTGGACCGCATCGTGGTCCGCATAGCGCGCCTAGCGTCACTGAGAGTAATGGAGTACAGGGGACTGATGGACCGCAGGATGGCACGCATGACGTGCACATCTCGCGGTGATGGTGTTTCATATATGTACTGTTAAGTGAAAATGGAGAGGGATAGTCGGGGTCCGTGGTATAGTGGTATAATAACGGCTGTGTGTATTGAAGATACACGCCATGTATTGTATAACAATTCTACACTTATATATAAGAGCGAAAATTTTTATTTATTAAGAATAGAAACAAATCTGATAGGTGCGCTCATATTATTACCACTATATAGGTTTTTTTGCTGGAACGGGATATGGTACCTACTTATTATCTGATCTGCCTATGTCAGACATCTGATGTTCACAGGGTGCTAACATCATGTATATTATCTAGAGGAGGAAGGGATCTATATGATAAATGATGAATATCAAGTTTTTTATTTCTTTTATATTTTTATATTTAATTTTTATTTTTATTATTTTTATTGTATTTTTATTTTTATTTATTTTAACCTATTTACATGTAATGAAGGACTCCATCGGCTCTTAAATATCAAAATATGAAATAAAGCAAAATATGAAATGAAACAAAACCATGGGTCAGGGAGTTATTGTTGCTATTATTGTCCCTGGTGTAGAAGGACACCATGGATATTTATAACCTATAACAGAAAGTGTCATACAAATACTGAGTGTGTCAGAGGGACCATATACTGCATATAAGAATGACATATGCAAGAGACATATATAGAGAGAAGTTGTAAACAATATATAGAGAAGTTGTAAAATTGTGTAAGGTCCGATGATCTTTATACCCGAAAGATGAAAAGTAGGAGAACCACCAAGTGTAGAAAATGAGTAAAAAGAAAATGAGTAAAAAGAAAAGAAGATGGTGGGGAATAAATACATATATACATATATATGAAAAAAGGGGAGGTAAAGATATCAAGGTGATCAGTGCTTAGAGAATCCATTGAAAACACAAGCCACCTTAGTAAGAGAGGAGTGTTGTCAACAGCATGTGAGGAAGATGGATGCACAGACACTCGCTGCGACCAACTTATCAACTCATTTTTTTAAAAAGATGGACAACGGGTTATTCTCATTTAAGCCCCTGGGGGCCAATGTTCCAAGTTGGTGGATCCATCTGCTTTCTCTCTTTTTTAAGAGAAGTCCACGATCACCACCTCTGGGTGGCGGAGGTATCCAGTCGATCAGACGACATCTTAAGCTGGAAATTTGATGACCTGCAGTCAGGAAATGACGTGGGATAGGGAGTTCGGCTTTACCAGTCTCAGTTGCAGAGCGTATCGAGTTTCGGTGGTTAGCCATCCGTTCTCTAAATTTCCTTGATGTCATCCCAACGTATGCTAAGCCACAAGGACAGTTAAGTAAATAGATGACATAGTCCATTTGACAGTGGAGACGATACTTAATTTTGATGGCTTTGCCCGAATGTGGGTGGGGAAAAGTAGTGCCTGGTGTCATACTGTTGCAGGTCGTACAGCCTGAACATCGAAAGCAACCTGGGCGTTGGGTGTGTAGCCAAGTTGTCTTGGGTGCCACAGTCGGGCTTGTAGTCGGTCTCATCAAAAGCTGTTTCAAATTGGGGCCTTTTTTGTAGGCCATCATTGGGGGGCCATATTTTTGCAGCTTCAGAGTGTTATCTGACTTTACTATAGGCCAATGATGTTTCAGGCTCTTTTGGATCTTGGAGGATGTGTGATCAAAAGTGTTAATAAAGATCATCCGAGGCGGGTCTTTCTTGGAGGTATTTAGATCTTCTGGTCTAGCCATGTTTATACGTGCCTTGTGAAGGCATCTGGACAGTATGTTGGCTTGATAACCTCTCTGGATGAATCTACTAGTCATTTCACGTAGTTGGTGTTCCATGATGGAGGCATTGGTGTTATTTCTAATTACACGCATGTATTGCGATATTGGCAAGTGTTCCTTTAGTTTTGGTGGATGTTGGCTCTCTGTGGATAGCAGAGTGTTGCGATCCGTGGGCTTGCGGAATAAACTGGTCTGTAATGTGCCTCCATGTATTTGCACATTGATATCAAGAAAATCGATGGAGTCTTTTTCGATGCGATGTGTAAATTTTATTGGGTGATTAAGTCCATTTAACTCGGTTACCATCGTCTGGAACTCGTTTTCTGATCCTGTCCACAGTAGAAAGACATCATCGATGAACCTTTTATAGAAGCGAATGTGGTGGCCATATTTTGGCAGTATGAAAGTGTTCTCATACTCCAACATGAATAGTCCGGCATAAGCAGGGGCCAAATTCGAGCCCATTGCAGTGCCAGATGTTTGCAGATAGTACTTATCATGATACAAAAAATGATTGTAGGTCAGGATGAGTGATGCCAGTTCTACCAGGAATTCGGTTGGAGGCTTGTTCACTAGGCGTTCGTCTAATTTCTTCTGTAGTACCTTGAGGCCATCATTGTGGGGGATCACGGTGTACAGTGAACTGACGTCCATTGTTGCTAGTAATATCCCATCTTCGAGATCGATCTCACGTAGCTTGGAGATAAAGTCAGCTGTATCTCTGATATATGTATTACTTTCAATTATAAGCGGTTGCAAATGGTGGTCTACGAAGATTGCTAGCGGTTGCAACAGAGACTGGCGGGCTGAAATTATTGGTCTTCCTGGGGGTTGCTCGAGCGATTTGTGGATTTTTGGGAGTGTATACAATATCGGACATACGGGAAACTGGACAGAAAGAAAGTCAAAGTTATCTTTGGACAGCCATTTATTGGTAAGACCTTTCTGTAGCAAGATGTCTACTTTTCGTTTAAACTCTGGTATTGGGTTCCGTGCCACCTGAATATAGGTCTTGTCATCAGATAACTGTCGCATGATTTCTTCGTGGTATTGAGACCAGTCCTGGACCACTACCGCTCCCCCTTTATCCGCAGGGCGGATAACTAAATTGTTGTTTTGTTTTAGTGTACTCAAAGCCTCTCTTTCGTCCTGGGTCAGGTTGCTGTATTTAGGTTTAATATTAACCTGTTGGATGTCTTGTTCCATGAGCCTAGTAAAAGTTTTGATACTGGGATTAGAAGAAACTGGATCATAGAGAGATGTTGGCCGAAATATAGATCGCTGTTCTTTAGCCTCAGAGTCCCCGAATTGCTCATGGAGCCTCAGTTTCCGACTAAACTTATAAAGCTCTATCGAGGTGTCAAATGGGTCATGAGTGATGGTCGGGACGAACGATAGACCTTTGGATAGCACCGAGATCATGGCAGGTGATAGTGTAGTCTGTGATAGGTTGAAAACTAATTCAGGACAGGTTTCCTGTTTCTTTTTCCCAACACCTCCACGACGGGGGTGTGGTCTATTCCCCTTCCTCTTGGGGGTCTTCCGGGCTTGTTTGCTCGGCCAGGGCCTTCTTCTAAAAAATCGGACTGCTGTCCTGTGAATTCAGTGTCGGAGGCAGATGTGGAGGATCCTGTGTTGGTTTGGTACTGATTTCTCTGTTGGCGTCTTTGTCTATAAGGGCGTTGAGTGCGTCTGGGGTTAGTGTCCCCTGCTAACCACCTATACACTGTGTGGTTTTGATAATCTGAAGTCACTGTGGACAACTTATTCCGTTTGAAAGATATTAAATCCTTTTTGTAGGTTTCAACTTGAAGCACTGATCACCTTGATATCTTTACCTCCCCTTTTTTCATATATATGTATATATGTATTTATTCCCCAACATCTTCTTTTCTTTTTACTCATTTTCTTTTTACTCATTTTCTACACTTGGTGGTTCTCCTACTTTTCATCTTTCGGGTATAAAGATCATCGGACCTTACACAATTTTACAACTTCTCTATATATTGTTTACAACTTCTCTCTATATATGTCTCTTGCATATGTCATTCTTATATGCAGTATATGGTCCCTCTGACACACTCAGTATTTGTATGACACTTTCTGTTATAGGTTATAAATATCCATGGTGTCCTTCTACACCAGGGACAATAATAGCAACAATAACTCCCTGACCCATGGTTTTGTTTCATTTCATATTTTGCTTTATTTCATATTTTGATATTTAAGAGCCGATGGAGTCCTTCATTACATGTAAATAGGTTAAAATAAATAAAAATAAAAATACAATAAAAATAATAAAAATAAAAATTAAATATAAAAATATAAAAGAAATAAAAAACTTGATATTCATCATTTATCATATAGATCCCTTCCTCCTCTAGATAATATACATGATGTTAGCACCCTGTGAACATCAGATGTCTGACATAGGCAGATCAGATAATAAGTAGGTACCATATCCCGTTCCAGCAAAAAAACCTATATAGTGGTAATAATATGAGCGCACCTATCAGATTTGTTTCTATTCTTAATAAATAAAAATTTTCGCTCTTATATATAAGTGTAGAATTGTTATACAATACATGGCGTGTATCTTCAATACACACAGCCGTTATTATACCACTATACCACGGACCCCGACTATCCCTCTCCATTTTCACTTAACAGTACATATATGAAACACCATCACCGCGAGATGTGCACGTCATGCGTGCCATCCTGCGGTCCATCAGTCCCCTGTACTCCATTACTCTCAGTGACGCTAGGCGCGCTATGCGGACCACGATGCGGTCCAGCGCCGTCACTTCCTGACGCCCGTACTTCCGGCATCAGGGCGTACAGCGCGGCGTGAACGCCGGCTGTAACTCGGCACAGTGATTGAAGGGGGTATAAATGTCGGGCCCGGGCAGCCTCTCGGTAGGTGCTGACTCCCTATCCTGGAGGCTCCTTTCATCTACAACCACGCTGGCTCTTTCTTCATAACAAGTAATGTAACAGATTTTTGTGCTTCTTTTTTGAAATGCCAATCTTGTAATATACTATGTTGGGTCCTATGTTGGACCATGTTTTGATATACATACTGAATTATTGTATGCATGTATTTTAGGCTCCTTGACAAAGGTCCAAGGCAGGGACCGAAACGTTGGAGCATATGGAGCACCTTTTGTGAAATAAATCAAATGCTTTTGATGATTGATTTTTGAGTTCAAATACTCTTAATTCCGGCGAGTGCCTTATATCCTGCACAAAAGTGTGGGAATCCTGGACTATATATATATATATATATATATATATATATATATATATATATATATATATATATATATATATATATATATATATACACACACACACACATACATACATACATATACACACATACACACACACAATGCCAGATTAAGTCTCCGGGGGGCCCGGGGCACTTTAGACAGGGGGACCCCCTTGCACTTGTCATTACTGGCTGCAAACTGCATGGGAGAATATTACACTGTCAAAACACAGAGTAAAGGCAGTATAAACTTGGTCAATGGGTAACTGCAAGGGGGTAAATTATATATATGTCTTGATAAAGGGCTTTGCCCGAAACGTTGACACAAGTTATTGGTGTTTGACTGTTTATTTGTAACCTGATTGCTCAATCTTGGGAGTGCCATCCTGCCCGTTTGCTACATTCATCCTCTTTTGTATTGGAGAGGCAACCCAAGTCGCTGTCCATAAAGGTTTGAGTGCCGGGATAGATAGATAGATAGATAGATAGATAGATAGATAGATACCCAGCGCAATTCAGTCCAACAAAGTCCTTTGATAAACCAGATATTTATCTGATAAGATTAGATATGATTGATAACCCAAACTTGTATATATTCACCTTATTACCTTTAAATATAACGGCAACGCTGAAATGATTGCACACCCACACAACCTTGTTATAAAAGGTATGACAATGCTTTACTTAAAGAATAGCTTCATTACAGATAATTGCAAATGCAGACTAACACAAGAAACATAAAATTGATTAGCTAATACTTAAACAGTAATTCTAAATCAAATCAAAATGGACACCTTTCAAGGACAGTGATCAGCCATGATTAAACCTCCTTCATAATTACCTCCAGCCCCCCCGTGCTTGCTGGTTCTTCCTCAACTCCTCTGTCCCTCCTTCTATCACTCTGATATTTAAACCTTTATCACATTAATTAATTAATTACTCATAAGCATTGAGTCTTATTGGAAAGCTCTGCTTTCAATCATGATGTCATAATTAACCCAACACCCAACTTCAGTGGCCTTGTGGGTCTACGCATGTGTGGCCTTGTTCCCATCTTATTCAGTTTGTGGAGACTAGATTCCTGTCCTTGCTACATTATACTGTCAACATCACATTCTTAAGCTTCTAAAACCAAAAACAATTCTCAACAAGAAATCACTTTTATAGCACTGTTCTGAATGATCGGCCATTTTAATAATATTATTATGCAAGTCATGATTCAACAAAATGGCTGCTGCTTCTAACAAACACCTGCTGCTTAGCGCAAAGGGAAGGCCTCATACGCAGTGAATAGTACAGTGTGCAACAAGCTAAAGTCATCTGCAGCAATAATAGCGGCAGTCAGGAAAACAGAATTTAATAAAAGCATAGATTTATTGATTAGTTGATTTTCTGTATTATCAGTCCATCCTCAACTTTTTTCATATCTCCGAAAAAAAGTTCATATCTCTCGTACTGTGCATCATTTGTTTCTCTCTTAATACATCGGAAAACCTTCTTGAAGCATTTCACTAGTATACAGAAAAATCAATAATATTATCTTGGCAAAAACATCAAACTTCATAAAGCATATATAACATTGACTTATGCGAACCAGTTATTGGGGTTCAACCAAATAAACCAACTGTAGGGAATCACATCACTCACACCTGTTCAATAAACTAATTTTTTTCAACCCAAATAATTTAATTCAACTTTCCTTTTAATGTCACCATCAGTTTTGTACCATATTTTAATTATATTCACAAATTCAAATACAATTTTATAAACTTGGGATAATGTAAATAAGTGTGTTTCTTTAATATACCATGTGTTACTTTCAAATCTTTATATTGAATCATCACTGTATTAATTAGTAAAAGTAAAATTTATTACAATAGATCTTGTTTGTAACCATTTAGAAACCTTAAGTTTGTAAATATAATATAATCCTTGTGGTAATGTCCATGGCTTATGAGACAGTATGTTTGAGAAAACATCATAAGAAACAATTCAATGAGTACCCTTTTTATCTAGATTTTATACTAGCACACCCAACTCTGTCACATAACTACACGTTTTGTTGTACTCCAAAATATCTCCTGTTATTACACTCTTTACCAATTTTAAACCTAGGGAGAGTCAGTAACCTTATAAGATTCACTTGTGTAAATCCTACATAGAAAATTAAGTGTTGTTTGATTTGACTGCAAATATAAGTAGCCATTAACCCAACATTACCGGAGTGATACCGTAGATGACAATATAAACAACAATCAGTTTACCTTATTGTTCTTTCTATCAGCTCATGATGAGCGTCTTAAAGAAGAAATGTCAGTTTGCATATAGATATTATGTTTGCACCATTGTTACCATCCTTATTTAGAATGCCTCTTCTTTACTGATACCTTACTAGATGTATTCTATCAATGGTTCTGGTGTGGATGTTCTCAGTTACTTTTATGTTATTACTAATATATTTATTTTAAACCTTCTAATTAGTTTAACATATTGGCTATCAGTATTTTATTACCATCCTCTGATGCATACCGAAACCTGGGAGCATCAGTAGTATGATGTATATGTGTGTCTGTTATGATTATTACTATACTTGTGGGATTAAAATTAAAAGCAGAAGTAGAATACACCACCATGACTCTAGTAATACCTCTTTGATAACTATACACACTGTCCTTGCCAGCAACCAATCCCTGGTAACCCTCATTCACTATAAAAAGATGAAAACTTAAAAAAACAAAAATGACTTCTTCAGTTAGTAAGTGTATGGGAAACTTGGTCACTCATGGGGATCATTGTTTTACACCTTGTCCACAACCCGCAGGGACACCACTAAGGGTATCCCCCGATTCCGTGGACCTCTTCTTGCCCACAACCCGCAGGGACACCACTAAGGATGCCCCCCGATTCCGTGGACCTTGTCTTGGTCTGTGTGGGGGCCCTGGACAGGCCCATCATCAAATAAGTTTATTAAGTTAGAATCACAGTCACAATATTTATCTGCATCAGTTTATTTTTCTTTCAACTGATATCACCACCAGGTCGGAAACCTTCTTGCAGTGAGACACATTAATTCAATTGGTTTGTTTCACAGGGACGGGTCTTGCCTTTGATCTACGAGACTTTTAATTGTAAGAATTTTCTCACCATTGCATAGTCTCCAGGCTGGACCTTATAACAACATCCCTTCATAAGCCTGTTTGCTTTTCTGGCAAAGTATTTAGATGATGTGAGAATTAGAGTGACAAGTCTGCTGCTGGATGTTGAATAGGGATTGATGGTCTCCCAAAAATAAAAAAATGTATATATCAATTAAAATAATGATCTTATAAGGGGACAGGTTCAGTGGCTGCTGAGGAGTAGTGTGAATGTCATACAAAACCGAAGACAAAACTTCAAGTCAACTCATGGTAATTTCTACACCCACCCTAAATTATGTGTTCTCAATATGCATTTGTTAACATGTTCAATTTTGACTAAAAACTTTTAGTGAATGGTGAGTGCAACCAACCTTCAATAACCATACATTGATTTATTCCTTAGAATACCTTTCCTGTCAAATATGTACCTCTATGATTTCTTTAATAGCATATACCTTATGGGATAACATATCTGAACACAAATTTCTCAATAAATTTATTTGCTGTAAAGGATGCTGTACATGGGACAGCTGGGATGTTCCTTATAATCAAGATAACATATCAGATACCATTTAAATATAATAACAATTTTAAATGCATGTAAATTCAATAAATTTATTTTTAACCTTAAGAATGGACCAGTGGTAGGAGAAATGTTTGATGGTTCTATAGGAATAATTTTCCTGAGTTCATTCTCTTGCAGATGAGTTTGGGACTCCTTTTCTGCATAAGATGAAATCAAAATACATGCCCTCTCTCTCCTTAAATGGGTCATCCCATGGGCAGCTTCTGCATATGCCAGGAGGAGGGGTTTGGGGAGCTACTGGTCTGCCCCCACCATCTTTACATAGGCCATTAGCCTTTTGACTGCATCCATTCATCATCCATTGGCACATTCCTGTTGATGCTTTATGAGCTTCTGCTAAAAAAACATTAAATTGTATAGTGATGTGATTCACAACTGTGGCCATCTTATTTTTGTTACCAAGTGCAACAAGATCACTTTATAACATGTGAGCTTGACACTTAACAACTACTGCCTTTGCAGGGAGTTGCACAGCCTCAATGAGCTCCTTTACTTGCTGTGATATTAGCGTATTATATCATAGCAAAATCACGATGGAAAATGAGGATCTCTAAATCCAATACTACCGCATATCCCGTATATGGCCATCCTGAGTCTCCTTGTTGGTGACAACTACAATCTTTGTAGATGGTAGTGGCGTGTCAGAGATATCAGGTCTAATTGGAGGAATTTTGCTTTAAATATTCCTCACAATCATGTTCTAAATCCTGCCTCTCATCCATCCTCTGGGACTCCCGGGTCCCACCAGGTAGCAGAGTAGCAGGATTTAGCGTACCACACCTGACAATGGTCAGGTCATGTGGCGCTGGGAGCAAAAGTTCCCAACGAGAGAACCATGCACTGGAAATGTGTCTTGTCCGTGAAGAATTCAGTAGAAAAGATGTAGCATTAGAGACACATAGTGTGCGGTGTTCTGTAATTTCTATACAAAGGCTGCAGCAGCCGCCACAGTCCTTAAACATGTTGGTAAAGCAGATTGCCACTCGGTCAAGTGAGCAACTGTAGAACCTAATGGGTCTATGTGAGCCCCCATGTATATGTGTTCAAACTCCCAAGGCCTCTGCTTGTTGTTCATTACAGTAAAGACAGGTATAGGATAAATCTAATATATCCAGTGCTGTGGCTTCTGTCAGTGCGTGTATCAGAGCCTCAAATGAAGCAATTATGTCAGTATATTGTACTTTGTCAGCTCTGTGTCAGTTAGATTTAGTAGTAGTAATAGAAAAGGTGTCAGTAAGAGAATCCTGTAAAGAATTTAAACACATCATTAGATCATAAGCATATTGAATCAGCATTGTGGTAGCAATCATGCAACTCATTGTGGGACATAGTGGGGCTGTCCATAAAACTTTGGCTTAATTGAGTCCACGTATATTGGACTGTGCTGTAAATAAATGTAGTAAGTCCTGACTATCTGCTTTAAGAACTATGTAGATCATAAATCAATGATTAGATGACTGTAATAATCACATTGGGCAGATAACCTGCAATAACAGAGTGTTGCAAATACTATGGGTATTAGATAATATGCTTTGTTGTAAAATCGGAAAAAAACTATTTCTTGTGGTCCATAGATGTTTAGAAACTTGTGACATGATTAGTAATGAAAAACTCATCAAAATCCTCTAACCCCGTGAGGGTCCTCATATCGGTTAGTGCCTTCTGACAGCAGTCTCTCATGGATTCCTGTTAATAATACACAATTTCTTCCAAACCACTCTGAGAAAAAACAATCATTAAATCATTACAAATATTTGAGAGAATATCATGATTGGTTGTGCAGCAAATGCGATTACTAGTACCCAGTAGTGCTGCACCTAATTGTGACCTCCATTCCTTATTTGTGGGCTCATATGCATGACCAATGGTTCTAGTAAAGTGGCAACATGCAATCAGATAAATAAGTAAGCATAAAAATGCAACTCAATATGCATCTTATAATAATCACTATAAAATCTATATTTTCCAATAAGGGCTTTGATAAGGATTCTGCAGAGGTACCTGCAGACTCAATATTTTTTCTAAATAATTTCTTGTGGCTCAGTAATAATAATAATAATAATAATAATAATATTATTATTTTTTTTTTAAAACACTTGCTTTTTCTGTGCAAAATGAAATGCATCAATTTGTAAATTAATCTTTTCTCTGGAATAGTCACACCTCTATTGGCTGGGATTTTTATTTAAATAAAACAAGCAAAAGCAATAGCATTATTAAGCTCAGACATCATATTAGCATTTGTCATTTGGAAAAAAAAAATGGCAGTTTTAAACAGATGTTGACAAAACAACATTATCACATGAGGGAAGCAGAGGGGAGGGGGCTGGAGGTCCCATACAGAACATTGCAATAACTTTAATCTATTCATTGTGCTTTTTCAAAAGGGTAAACAATATCTTCAATTCTAAAATCTTTCATGTCCTTGTTATGGAAAACAGTTCTGTGACACTCCTTGGATATTTCACATTATTTAGGAATAAAACTTTACTCTTATCAATCTCATTAACCATTTCCTGCCTTTAATCTCCTACAGAGTTATTTCTGATGTTACTCTCACCTTATCACTGAAAAAAACTTCTTCCCTTCTGCTTTTTCAAAAATAAACAAAAAATTTCTAAATTATTCTTTTTTTCCCCATTTTTTCTTTTTCTCCCTAAGGCTCTAAAAGACATATCACCTCTCCTCACTTCTCACTGAACAGAATTAACCCCTCAGTGGGACAGTACAATCTTTCCAAACATATGTGGGTTAGTGGGATATACTATCTCAATTCTTGAAGCTTTCACCACCTGTCACCAGACCATTGCGCGTTCACTCTCATCAAATAATCATTACCTCACAGGTGCATCATCATCGCCAATTCCAACTAACTATGACCAGCATAGTATTTTCTATTCCTTCTCACTTGCTCACACTAGTCACATACTCAGAACTTTCTGTGATCCCATACAAATGCTTAAAACAGTGTTACCTCTTTCAAAGACAAAAATGTAAATAAAATAAATGAAAAATGTCCCCAAAAAACCTAACCATGCGTTATGTGTCATTCACTGTTACCACACCTACGCCTTCCACATCCTGTCATTCCTTGTTACCAGTCTTGTGGGTCTCTACTGTCATTCTTTGTTACCAGTAGTCACGTGTCCCACCCCCACCCTGTCTTCTCTTATTATTTTTCCCCATATATTCTACCTTGTACGTAGGTGGCAGATACCCCCTGTGAATCTCGCTACCGGTCAGCACTCTTCACAGGAAAAAATCAACTCATCAAATCAGAAAAAAATTATATGCAATATGTCATTCTTTGTTACCATATCTGCACATTGTCTAAGCGATCATTACACGCTTAGATCACTATCTCCCCTTGTTATTTAGCTAACTGTGGCCACAGTATTAACCCCTTAAAATACTCTATCAATTTAGTACCCTCCCCCTTTCAAAACAAACAAAATTAAATTAACACAAATCAAAAACAAAACAAAAATTGGCTTAAAGAAAACCCCACAGCCTTGAGTCAGTTATCACTGATTACCTTCCATTCATAAGAATAAAAATAAACCCAGGATTTATCTGCGCATTACTCAAGGTATATCTGATTCAATATATGTATCCAGATCAAACAAATAGGCAACAGAAATTGCCAACAGAAAACACGGTCTAATATGTCAATATGAACCTTTAAGAATAGATGTTATATTGGACTTATATCTCATCGATATATATCACTTTTCTTATCCAAAATGTATTACTCATTAAATGAAAAAAAACATTGAATTCACATGATCATTTCCTGTTTCTTCACCTAACATGGACAACTCCTTATCTCGCATTACATCAACTGAATCCATCACTTTAGAGTTTCCAACTCACAGCTGCTTTGTTTAATAAACCAAAAAACTTAAATCAAAAACCCATAGCAGAAAAACATCAGTCCTACATTACGGACTTCATCTCCGCAAGACAGGAGACCAAAAAAACTTTACAATGAGATAAACTCGATCTTACTTTCTTTGTTATAAACAATATTCCAATTAACTTTATTTATTCAGGTGGTAAAAATGAACTGTTACTTGGCTTACAATATTAGCGTCTCTACTCCTTTAAACTCTGTATTTTAACGGACCTCTGTCTATGGATATAAAGAAATTAGCTCAAACTGTTATTGTAATCCGACTGCTTGCTAGCTCTAACAATGCAACGTATACTTAATTATTTATTAACATTTTCTTATATAAACCATACACAGTAGACAATCCGGAGGTTTCCAAACAATACAGATTATGGATAAATCATGCATTCCGTTTCTTCCACATGTTGCTGGCCAGACAACCAGAAAGAAACGTAAATGCACAATCTCCTCTACCTATCTCTAATCACCAAATTATAAGCACGGGAAAACCTACAACAAATATATGCAACTTCTTTCAAATTTATAGATTGGACAAACAAAGAAACTCTAATTATCAAAACAACCGCTACAGATTAGTTACTTCAGCAATATCCTCAGCAGACAATATACACCAAACAATCCAACCGCGGTCAAAAAAAAAAAACAAACAAAAAAAAAATATACTGTCATTTAAAGAATATATTTTTTTAAAAGTAGAAAATTATTGCCAGCATAACCTTTATATTAATATGCTTGCTATAGTCTGCATGCTTTGCAAATAAACTAAAGAAATACTCTTCCTGACCCAAGCAATGTTGTTTACAACTTCTTGCCAAGTTTCTCGCTGCTCTCCTTATCTATTCTCTGACACAGAGAAGAAATGGGCGATGCGGGGGGGGTTTAACAAGCTGACAGTCTGCAAAATGCAGCGTTGTCTTTCCATGCCTTAAATTACGATCTATTTGTTTTATAATTAAAGATCGAAGTTGTTTCAAGTAATTGTGGATTACCATACCTTAACAGATGTTTGAGAAGATTAGGGTACACAAATGCACCGACTTTAAAAAAAATTCTACACATTTTTTTTTTTTTTCCAATAGCTAATTTTTTTTTCAAACTTTGATCTTCTCAATAACTGATAAAATATGGACACCAACCATCATTGAATCTCGCTGGGGCCTCCAACTGATAAACCAGATATTTATCTGATAAGATTAGATATGATTGATAACCCAAACTTGTATATATTCACCTTATTACCTTTAAATATAACGGCAACGCTGAAATGATTGCACACCCACACAACCTTGTTATAAAAGGTATGACAATGCTTTACTTAAAGAATAGCTTCATTACAGATAATTGCAAATGCAGACTAACACAAGAAACATAAAATTGATTAGCTAATACTTAAACAGTAATTCTAAATCAAATCAAAATGGACACCTTTCAAGGACAGTGATCAGCCATGATTAAACCTCCTTCATAATTACCTCCAGCCCCCCCGTGCTTGCTGGTTCTTCCTCAACTCCTCTGTCCCTCCTTCTATCACTCTGATATTTAAACCTTTATCACATTAATTAATTAATTACTCATAAGCATTGAGTCTTATTGGAAAGCTCTGCTTTCAATCATGATGTCATAATTAACCCAACACCCAACTTCAGTGGCCTTGTGGGTCTACGCATGTGTGGCCTTGTTCCCATCTTATTCAGTTTGTGGAGACTAGATTCCTGTCCTTGCTACATTATACTGTCAACATCACATTCTTAAGCTTCTAAAACCAAAAACAATTCTCAACAAGAAATCACTTTTATAGCACTGTTCTGAATGATCGGCCATTTTAATAATATTATTATGCAAGTCATGATTCAACAAAATGGCTGCTGCTTCTAACAAACACCTGCTGCTTAGCGCAAAGGGAAGGCCTCATACGCAGTGAATAGTACAGTGTGCAACAAGCTAAAGTCATCTGCAGCAATAATAGCGGCAGTCAGGAAAACAGAATTTAATAAAAGCATAGATTTATTGATTAGTTGATTTTCTGTATTATCACCTTATAACCAGGTCCATAAAACCATTCCCAATGTGTGCAGCTCCAACAATAGGATCCAACCACGAATCCAAGATATATATATATATGCTTTATTGCATGTCAGGTCTTGATGAAAATGTTGTTATAACATTGAAACGTCGACTATTGAATTGACATGTTATTGAAATGACTACTTATATATAAAAAAGTTTACTATTTCTACTAAGTCCCTTGGAGTGACGCCGTCTTCTTTCTTCTATATATATATATATATATATATATATATATATATATATATATATATATATATATATATATATATATATATATATATATATATTTTGGAGCAGGATGGCACACACTTACACGCAGTCCAAATGCCTGGGGTCGCCTTTCAGTGGTCCCACGTGGAGGTCACATAAACAGACAAAAGAGTAGGAATGGCACTCACCAGGGCTTTTTTTATTAAGGCGCCCAAGGGATTATAATGGTTACCCTTTGTTGTTACCCTTACAATAACTTCCTAGAAATAATTCACGCGGACACCTTATCTAAAAATAAGACTCAGACAACCATGGCATAAGTTTAAAATGGTCAAGTTATTTATTTAGGTGGTATGACCCTTGTTAGTCTATCAAAGGGATGGCCAAGACAGCACTTGAGACCAGCACCAGTCAGAGGTGTATGCCAATGGCAGCGACTGCATCGCTCCAATCTAACAAACACACCCCTTACGTAAGGTACAGCCTGCACCGTGACGGCTCCCCGCCCCCTCTAAGGTAGGGCGCGGACACCTCAAGGAAGTGCCCACCGTCCCCGCTCAGTTCGGGACTCGCCCACCGTCCTGGCAAGGGGGGGTAATACCGCACGGTGACCACCTGACACCTCACCCAACTGCTGGTCGAGAGCGCCTTCTCGCCACTGCCGAGGTTCCCCAGACATAACACAAGGTCGCCCGGGACCAGGCCCGCCACCCCTCAACTAGACCTACATGCCTAACTACTGCTGAGTTACACAAGAAAAGATGTCGCCCAGGAAAACCTCCATGCCCGCGTCAGACAGGTGGACCCCGTCAGGCCTAAAATGGTGGGCCGACTCCCTGACTATCGTGGGGTGCCGTACTGCCCTACCCCCATGGCGTGTACCCTCCGGGAAACAGCATGGTTCACCTTCCGCCTTGCCCTATCCATGGCAACTGCATTCCTGCAGCCCCGCCACTGAAGCCGGGGGACAATGTCAGACCACACTATCAGCACACCTGGCCAAAGGGCCGCAATGCGCTCTAGGTCCGCAGTTATGCTGCAAATGAGGGAGAGCCCTGTATTTTTAACCATGTCGTTGCCCCCTAGGTGTATTATCAGTGTGTCGGGGCGCCCTGAGCTGCGGGCCTTGTTAACCAGGAGGCTATAAAGCCCGCCCCACTGAAGTCCCCTATCCCCAAACCACTGAACTGAGTCGGCTCGGATTAGGCCTGACGCCTTGGTGGCCATGGGATGCCTGGCCGCCCAAAAAATATAAGAGTGACCCACGACCCAAACTATCCCCCGAGGTGGTGAGGAAAAGGAAGGGGCTGAAAAAGAAGAAACCTAACGTTAACATCAATATAATATATACTGTAACACAACCAGAATGCAAGATACAGCCCAAGTGAAGGTGAAAAATGTAAAAAACCTCCGGTGAACTTTGGTGACAGCCGAATTGAATTAGTTCTACCTCGAAGGAAAAAGTAAAAAATTCACTCCACACCGTCGATTCCAGAACGCTAGCCGTTCCAGAACCGATTGTAAACTTGCGTTTTTGGGCTGGCGCAACAGGCGCATACTACAACTTATCTACCTTATCTATCTTATCTAATCTTACATATTTCTTATAAGCCGATAACTTCCACCTCCCTACCTTCTGTATGGCCGAAGGTGGAAGCCCCGCCGCCGCTGCGCACGTTGCAGCCCCTATGCGAAAAGAGTGTGTCCCGTAGTCTTGCGCCCGCAGGCCTAAATCGGTCAAGCACCGCCGAAAAACAGCCCCGAACTGAAACCGGGTGAGGGGCACGCCCTCTGTGTGCACCAAAAACTGCATGGCTGAAACCGGCCTGCGGGACACATAGTCCCTGCTCAATGCTACGGGACAAATGGCTTGGTCCACACTGGCTCGCAGGGTGGCCCAACTGCCCCTCCCCAACTGGTCAGTTTTGGATCTCTGAATCCTACACAGGACATGGTCCTCATGGAGAACCACGTCCTCAGACCGGAGACCAGACTGGGCCTTTTTACTCGCAGCTACCAATTCTCCGATCCTGAATGCCCCAAAGAAGGCGAATGAAAAAGCGACCTTCAGCAGCGCAGCCTCGAAAGCGCTATCGGCCACTTTATCCAGACAGGCTACTAATTCCCCCAGCATGCGCTCATCTATCGGCCGCCGAGTGTCAGGAGGCACTGGCCGCTGCTTAGCCCAGCCCCTTAAAGCTTTAGTCAGAAGAAACGACCCTGTGGGATCCCGCTCCCCTCTCAGACGGGCGTGGAAAGCGATACCTGCCAAAGCCGCCGCCATAGCCGACTTTGACCTGCCCCTTATGTAATGGCCCCAGACAAATGCGAGCAACCGGTCCTTGACCGACTTACCGCAAGCGTCCGGTGCCGACTGAAACTCCTCCCAGTCCCTCCAGGCCGCCGTGTAAGCCCTGTGGGTGGAGGGCGCCAGTGACAGCAGTGCCAAACCCGTCATGCCGATTCTATGATCCGCCATACAAGATTTGGACACCTAAGCCCAAGGGGTGACGCTTCAGGAGCCAGCTCCCGAAACTTTGTAAACTGAAACCTAGACAGGGCGTCAGCTATAGTGTTCTCTACGCCGGGGACATGCCTATCTCGGAAATGAATGTTGTTCCTCAGGCAATGGAGCACGAGGTAACGTAGTAACCTAAGTGCCTCCGGGGAAGCCGCCCTCTGATTGTTGATAGCGTGAACCACCCCCAGGTTGTCGCACCAGAACACTATGTTCCGATTCGCCAATCTTGCTGCCCACAACTGCACCGATACTATAATGGGAAACAGCTCCAACAGTAAAAGATTGACCGTGAAACCCCTGTCAATCCATGACTGCGGCCACCGCGAAACACACCACTCCCCTTGAAAATAAGCCCCAAATCCAGTGGAGCCGGCAGCATCTGTAAAGAGCTGCAGTTCCTTGCTGGATTCCGGTTCTGTGGGCCATATTAGCTCTCTATTGAATTGCCCAAGAAATGCGGACCACACTTCCAGGTCGTCCCGCATTTCCCGCGACAGCCTGACCGTGTGGTGGGGGTCCCGCACCCCCGCCGTGGCCCTCTCAAGCTTGCGGCAGAATACTCTACCCATGGGAATGATGCGGCAGGCAAAATTAAAGGATCCTAGCAGGGACTGCAATGTTCTCAGCTGTATCCTCTTCTTCTGCAAGCACTCAACTATTAACCCATGGAGCTTCGTCACCTTATCTGCAGGTAGGCGGCAGCACCCCGCGGCAGAGTCTATTTCAATATCTAAGTAAGATAGGACCCTAGTGGGGCCCTCCGTCTTGTCTGCAGCTATGGGGACCCCTAGCTCCGCCAGCAGGGAAACCGCCCGGGACAATATATTTGCGCATGTGCTGTCGTCTCCTGGTCCCACAAAGAGAAAGTCATCCAGGTAATGGGCTACGCCCGCACATCCAGTACTGCTCTGAATGCACCAGTGCAGAAACGTACTGAATTTCTCGAAGTAGGAGCAGGAGACAGAACAGCCCATCGGCAGGCACTTATCAATGTAAGAGCCCCCATCTAACCTGAAACCCATGAACCTAAAGGAACTGGGGTGCAATGGGAGGAGCCTAAACGCGGACTCAATATCCAGTTTGGCCATAAGGGCTCCCTGGCCAAAACCCCGGACTATGTCCAGCACCTCGTCAAATAGCTGGTATTGCACACTACAGAACTCGTCTGGGATGGCATCGTTTATTGACGCGCCGTGCGGGTGTGACAGGTGTTGTATCAACCTGTATTTACCTGGGGTCTTCTTAGGGACCACCCCGAGGGGGGAAAAACACATGTCAGGTAGGGGGTCCCCCTGGAAGGGGCCCGCCATCCTGCCCAGGGCCACCTCAGCCTGAACCTTCTGGCGGGGAAATCCCTGGCGGACTTGAGATTCCTGATGGAGGAAACTCTGATTCCGTCGGGGATAGGGAGGAGAAAACCGAAACTAAAACCATCTAATAAAAACCGTGCGTCTGCCCTGTTGGGGTATGCCATTAACCTGCGGGCCAGTGCTTCTACTACAATTGGGGACGGGGCCTTACTTTCCGCTAGTGCCGGCGTCCCCCTGGTCACCGCCCTTGCCTGCTGACCTGCAAGATTTGGAAGGGTGCCCCCCCCCGCAGTTGCTGCATTCGTGACGGAAGCGGCACTTGGCGCCCCTGTCACATTTGCCCTCGTTAAATGCAAAGCACTTCCCTTTGCCGCCGGCTTTGGAACCGGGTTTCGCCACTGGAAATGGCTTCTTGCCTGAGCTATCTGAGCTATGTTGCCCCTTCCCGATGACCTCGAGCCATATCTCCACGTGCTTGCAGCCCATGGGCATGACCCTGGATCCAGCATGGGCGAGGCGGAATTTCTCGTCGTAATTCCGCCACGCCTGACCCTTATAGTCCGTGAACGTCTCGTTCACCAGGAACAGGTAGCGCAAGACGTTCACGTGCTCACCCGGCCGTGTGCTTAGGTAACATGAGGCGAAGATCAGGAAACCTTTAAGCCAATTGTGGAAGCCTTTGAAGGCCGCCTCACTACCGCTCCCCGCCTTCTTGGCTGCTTCAAAATCCTTTTTCATGTCGACTGTCAGTGTGAAAAAGTCGACAAACTTTCCCCTCTTGATTTTGTCCTTTATCCCCTTACGCAGGCCCCGGGACACGGCGGTATTGGTGCAATGGACCATATCGCCTGCCGGGGGAACTAATTCCTGCTCCGCCTCCTTCCTAACCCGCTTAGTGCCACCCACTTTCTTAGCTACCGCGCGCGCAACCATTTTTGCAAACTTGCGCGGGCGCTTGGGGGACCCTGACTCGTCACTGCTAGCCGACGAGTGGGAGGAAGAGGATGCACACTCTGAAGTATCATCATGCTCACCGTCTCCTGAAGCCTCGCCTTGAACCACGGGGTCCACCCGCGGCGTGGCCACCTGTCTTGCGGGAGTAGATGCTTCTGGCCTGGACGTAGAAGCCGGGGTCTCGATCCGCGTGGCAGCGGGTGCTGGACCCCTGGCTGGGGCTGGAGCCACCACTGGTGTTGCTGGCCGAGATTCAGGAGCCCTCCTGGACCGCTCTGTGTCTTCCTCTCGAGACGACATTCCGAAGACGACACTCGCACCGCCGACTGAGGATACCTCGGGAGATAGAGGGGCAGTGTTAGGACCATATCCTGAACCCGTCACCCTCCCCGATCCCCCTGCTGTTGTACCAGAGCTCCCCGGGCCCCCAGTCGCATAAACCTGGTTGACCTGTTGAGCCTGGGTGTACATGTTGGGGTGTGTATAGGCCACCCCTTGAAAAGACTGCTGTTGCCCACCTGGGACCTGGGGGTTTGGTGCACCCGCACCCTGCCATGCCCCCCCAAAATACCCCCCAGGAAACCCCCCAGCAGGCCCAGCTGTCTGGGGGAAGTAGGGAAAAGGGGCCGGTTGGCTCCCTGCGTAGGGCCCGTACTGTGGGTTACGCGTACCCCCCTGTATGCGGGGCGGGAAACGCCCACTGCTGCTGCTGCTGCAAGGGGGCTTGCATATAGGCTTGCTGGCCCGCACCGAAACCTGCATGGCCAAACCCCTGGGGTCCCCCCTGCCCCGCCGGAGCCCCGGCGAAACCCTGAGGGGCCGCAGGGAAGGGCTGCTGGCCCTGATGCCATTGCTGCTGCGGGGCCTGCCACCCCTGAAAGGGAGCGGCACCGCCATCTACCCGACCGCCAGCGAAAGCGCCCCCACAGCCACCGTCCCAGCCCAAGGGGAGGAGCGGCCCCCTTACTGGGGCCATGATGTTTGCCAGGGAAGCCAGGGGGCCCTGACCTGCGTCGCGCTGACCCCTTGTAGTCACCCGAAGAGGGCTCCATGTGGGGCCCCCTGTTATGACTTGTAGCGGGCTTCCTGGCCCCTGTGCTAACGGGGTACTGGTCCTGGGGGGCACCCCCCGCTGCGTGAAACCCCACTGTCACTCACCCCGCTGCCTGATGCGCGCGGGGTGACCATTACAGCCTGTCCAGCCTGCCCTGGCGTTAGGACGCCAGCAGATGGCGCCAAAGCGCTGTCCCCAGCAGCGCTACTTGCTGCTGGGCGCCCTGTGCGCGCTGAGGAAGCTGCGTGCTCCCCGCTCACAGCAGAGCCCTGCTGAGCCGGGGAGCCGCTTCTGTGAGTGGGGGAAACCTGCCCCCCTGTGAGAGACAGCGCAGGAGACGGAGACGGCGCACGCACCCGCGATGACGCGGTCACGGCCATCCTGCTACCTCCCCTCCCGGCCAGGAGACGGCGCGCGCACCCGCGATGACGTGGTCGCGGCCGTCCTGCTACCTCCCCTCCCGCCACCGCGCGCTGGCACAGTGACCAGCGGGCGGGCGGCGTCTGCCAACCACCGTGGAGGTGGTGCAGATCTCTTGGGGCGGCCGGACATGATTGCAGCTAGCGAGGGATACAGGCCTACAAACAAGGAAAAAAGGTACTTAGCTTCGCGTGCTGCACTGTGTAGATCCGGATTCCAAGAGGAAGTTCCTACCCCAGAGCTGGACCCTATATACCCCGCTTTAGCTACCTCCCCTCTTGGTGCTGATTGGCCCAGATGTACCACATGCTAACCTGCCTATGAATCATACACTGCTCTGTGCTGCATTGCATCTGCGTTTAACCCCCAAATCCCCGGGCTCTTAACTGCACTCTGGCCTATGCTGCCCTCGTTTTGCCATAATCCAATCAGGATATTTATTCCATCACTTCAGCAGAAACATATAGATCAGGTCGACGTTTCGGCCACAGAACGTGGCCTTACTCATGACCACATCACACAAACAGACAAACAAGTCCCTATCCACAGGGTCACCTCTTATTCCAACCTGGGCACCACCCATCAGTCACCCGACCAATCAGGACTCAAGATCCAAATAATCACTGCCATAATCACTTAACATCATACAAGTAGCTGGTGTAACATCGCTACCGCGATGCAACTTACCAGCCCACCGCTATATCACATCCACGAGGCCCGGGCGTCTCTTCCGGGTTCCTCGCTTCCTGGATGCGGTCCACGGGGCGGAAACGCGTCATCCTGCATTCCACCCGCCGTCGCTATCATATACACAGACCTGGCTTGCTCAGCAAGCTCCGGTCATATGACCCCGGAAACACCCACTTCCTAGAGCACGTCATATGCGCTCCAACTGCCGTTAGGGGGGTGTGTCAATGCGTTCCACACACTTATCATGATATACTATTCAAAAAACTGGTTATCTACATATTAACTGATCGTTCAGGTAACTTTATGGTGGTCTCCCTTCGGGAACCAGAGGGGGTTCCTGTTAACATTAAAAACACAAAACATACATATATAAACCCACAAAAAAAGATATATACAGTGTTACCATCGATGGCCAACCGATAGTGCAACCATCGGGGCCGCACTGTAAATCGTACTTAAGTCACATACAAAAAATAGCCATTAGACCTCCAGCATCTGTATCTCATCCTATCATAGGGACCTAAGGAAAATATAACCCTGTAAAAAATATACAGGGGTAAAAATGTGAAAAAATGTGAAAAAAGCAAAAAAAATGAAAAAAAAAATTAAATTAAAAAAATTAAAAAAAAAAATAATGAAAAAAATAAAAAAAAAAAAAAAAAAAAAAAAAAAAAAAAAAACAAAAGCAAAAAAAATGTGAAAATATATTACCCCTGTATATTTTTTACAGGGTTATATTTTCCTTAGGTCCCTATGATAGGATGAGATACAGATGCTGGAGGTCTAATGGCTATTTTTTGTATGTGACTTAAGTACGATTTACAGTGCGGGCAACACAGCGTCAGCGATTACCCAGGGGTGTGTGGGCATACGGGGGACTAAAGAGCGTGGTGGACACTGTGCAGCTTCTGCCAGTGGGTGAGGGTCCAGCGTGGCAGCACAGAAGTACAGGAGTCAGTGTCTCCTCCGACTGGGTGGGAGTTAGGGTGCATGAGAGCAGGAGGCTGGGCAGTAAAGCATGATAGGGGAATGTGGGCAACACAGGGTGAGCGGGTCTCCACTGGCGGAAGTTACGGGGCAGGAGAACAGGAGGCAGGGCAGTGTCCTCCCACATTGATGGCAAAAGTATTCAACATCGGCCATAAACCATCGATTATTTGAAAATCATTGATGGTCGATGGGCATCCCTAGAACTGGAGGAGGGTGGGGGACAGTATACAGCTCCCGGCAGTGGGTGAGCGTCTCCTCCCACTGGGAGGGAGTGAGCGTGCATGAGAGCAGGAGGCTGTATAATAGTGGTATGTGGGCAAGACATTGATAAAAGTTGTGGCGCTGGTGCAGAGGGCAGTGGGGAAACCTGCAGTGCGGCAGCCAGGGCCGGATTTCCCACCTAGGGGCGGTACCTGCTTGTGGTGGTACAGGATCCCCCATTGTCACGGGGGTACGTGAAATGCGGGGGCCGCGGTGGTCCGCTGGGGGGTGGAATTGCCGGAAGGGGGTCAGGGGTGTCTGCAAATTGCGGGAGGGGGGGTGGTGTGCGGGGATCCGCGGTTAGCGGGAGGGGGTCCGCAAATCGTGGGCGGGGGCGCGGGGGGGCTTGAATTGTGGGAAGGGGGGTCCGCAAATTGCGGGAGGGGGGTTGTCGGGGTTAGTGAATTGCGGGAGGGGGGGTTGCGGAGGTCCGTGAATTGCGGGAGGGGCGCGTGGGGTGCCGTGAGTCAAGGGGGGATGGTGCGGGGGTCTGTGAATCACGGGAGGGGTCATGAATCGCAGGAGGGGGGATCGTGGGGGGGCTGCGAATCGCAGGAGGGGGGGTGTGGGGGGTTGCCGTGAATTGCATGAGGGGGGCGTGAATCAAGGGAGGGTGGGCGCAGGGGGGTGGTGCGGGGGTCCGTGAATCAAGGGAGGGGGCATGAATCGCGGGAGGGGGGGTCATGGGGGGTTGCGAATCGCAGGAAGGGGTGTGTGGGGGGTGCCGTGAATTGCGTGAGGGGGGCATGAATCGCGGGAGGGGGGGTCCCCGAATGTGTGAATTAGGGGGCGGTCGCAAATCGCAAGAGGTGCCGAGGGGGCCCGCAAATCGCGGGAGGGGGGCGCTGTGAGGTTATCAAACTGACCGTAAGACTGTAATTATGATATTTTATTAGGTGTAGTAATTAATGTACTATTTTAGTCCGTCTGTACCCTCTTATTCTCCATAGATGTTTCTATCCCCCAAATCTGTGTGTATTTCCAGATCAGATCGCTCTTTTTTTTTTTTTTTTGTTAAATCTGTTTATTGAGTCTAATTCACAGTATGACAACAAGTGTGGATTTCACGTATAGTCTGAAGGTGATATTATCTTAGTTATCATACAGTAACAATATATTAACTGGTGTTACGAAAAACATTTTTCAATTTTTACGGAGACAGTCTCCGCAATGATCCAGAGACAATAAAAAAACTTACAACATTACAGCTGGGGATTCAAGTGAGCCGTCTTCTAGAAGAAGGGGGCTAATACACAGAAAAACAATTGCATACCTTCAGAAAAAAACACATTAGTTAAACATAGATTATGAATTGGGATGCGAGGGGGACGGCGCAAGGAAGGAGACATGAGGAAAGAGGTGGGGGGAAGAGAGAAAAAAAGGGGGGGGGGGGGGGAGATGTAGATGTTTATAATCAGGCATATAGCAGACTACATCAAGCCAACATCAATTAGCATTAGAACCTAAAAGCTGTCTGTGTAGGAACCATTCGGTGGTCTCAAACGCAGAGAATATCTGGGATTGTGTAGGTTGGGGCAGAGCATCGATAAACAGCCCCCACTTTCTGTAGAATTTGTTCACGCCTGATTCTGCTGTCATTATAGCGGATTTTCTGTCAAAGTACATTATTTGTAGCGTTTTGGCTTGTACTTCGGAGAGGGAGGGGGAGGAGGAGGATATCCAATGAGACAGTATGATCTTTTTTGCAATAGTGACGATAACAGTTAGGACTGGTGTCAGAATTAGTCTTCTGGGGTCGAGATCCCAGTTGTCAAAGTTGGCACATAAGCAAGCTACTGGATCCGGTGACACCTGGATATGAAATTGGGAAGAGAGGTATGCCAACACTTTGTTCCAAAAACGTCTGATCTTCCGGCCAGATCAGATCGCTCTTGCCCAAATATGGTCTGACAGGAAATACCCAGGAAAGAATTCACCAAAAGGTTATGTCCAATTACCATACTTTTGTTCCTGCTATCACAGGAGGGTGGTAGCTGAGGGACAGTCTTCACAGGGGGTGATCCAATTCCCCTGCTATCAACAGGAAATGTTCACAGGGGGTAATCAGGACATAATGTAATCAGACTGTGTTTTGTATCTTGTGTTGACACTGCTCTGCATATCTCTGGCCCCTTCCACACTTTCTGGGGCCTGACCCAGCAGGGGGGGGCAGCAACAGTACCTGGGAGGGGGATAAACCTGACTTGAATCCACCAATAGAGATTGAGTGCAAGCCCACTGATGGTATGGAGACGCGTGGGAATTTAAAAGTTTTTAAAATGACTGGCACACAAGCCAGGAGGGAGATTTGATGGACTAAGAGGTTATGCTCTGTCTAGGTATCGTGTGGACTTATCTGCTATCACTGCTGTGTGGAGGAGTGATAGTTTTGTGCTTTGGAACTGCTGCTACAAGGACTGCCATTGGACTGCTACCCGATAACGTTTATATGCTACATATGCCTCTTGTTCCTGTCTTTATCTACATGTGTGTGCTGTGATAAAAATAAACCATATTTTGGTTTCATCTGCTCGGTGTCTGAGTGATTGAAGAACTTGTATCCTCACAGGCGCTACGGGGGGTTCCGTGAATCGCGGGAGGGGGGATCGTGGGGGGTTGCGAATCGCAGGAAGGGGGGTGTGGGGGGTGCCGTGAATTGCGTGAGGGGGGCATGAATCGCGGGAGGGGGGGTCCCCGAATGTGTGAATTAGGGGGCGGTCGCAAATTGCGAGAGGTGCCAAGGGGGCCCGCAAATCGCGGGAGGGGGGCGCTACGGGGGGTTCCGTGAATCGCGGGAGGGGGCGGCGCGAATTGCGGGAGGGGGGGTCGCAAATCGCAGTAGGGGGGGTGCCGTGAATCGCGGAAGGGGGGGTCGCGGGGGGCCCTTTTAATGCTGGGAGGGGGGGTCTCAGGGGGCCCGCGAATCGCGGGAGGGGGCTCGCGGGAGGGGTCGCTGGGGTCCCGCGATAGTGTCGCGGGGGTCCCGCGTTTCGCGGGAGGGGGTGGTCGCGGGGGTCCAGCGAATCGCTGGAGGGGGGTCGCAGGGGTCCCGCGAATCGCGGGAGGGGGGGTCGCGGGGGTCCCGCAACTCACGGGAGGGGGGAAAGCGGGGGTCCCGCGAATCGCGGGAGGGGGGGTGCGGGGTCCCGCGAATCGCGGGAGGGGGGTCGCGGGGGGGTCCCGCAAATTGCTGGAGGGGGGGTCGCGGGGGGTCCCGCGAATCACGGGAGGGGGGGTCGCGGGGGTCCTGGCAGAGGGTAGGGATGTGCAGGAGTAATGGTGGATGGTGGCTGTGGAGTAATGGTGGATGGTGGGCGTGTACTGTAGCCCTGGCTGGGCGGGGGGAGGTGATGTCAAGGGGGTGGAACGTTATACACATGAAACTGTTCTACACAGGAACGTTCTCCACAGGGGTTGATTGACAGATCTGGCTAAATATATAAGAGATATATATATAGTTTGTATGCTGGAAAAAGCAGGGGGCTGGCTTAGGTAAAATGCAAGGGTTTAGTATAGGGTGGAAAATGGCAAAGAGGTTGGCATATGCAAGGGCCTAACACAGAAAAGAGGGAAAATAGGGTACTTGTTTAGTTTCACGGCGCAAGTTGTAAGAACTTACCGTTCGAACCCCTTTCTCTGAGTCCAGTCCGGTGACACAGCTTCACGATGGGATGTAGGAGGGTCCGCCAGGAGCCAGGCACCTATGCTTCTATTTCTTTGGGAGCAGGCTCCTCCCTACTGCATCCCATAATGCTTCAGTTAAACTTCAACAGCACACTAGGATACACAACTCAGTACAATGCCTGAACATCATATATGCAACTTATAACACATAACATGGCAACCATGAACGGTACAACTTACTGAGCGTTAGGGAGGGATCGCTGTGTCACCGGACTGGACTCAGAGAAAGGGGTTAGAACGGTAAGTTCTTACAAAAATCCCCTTTTCTCTTTCGTCCAGTCCGGTGACACAGCTCACGATGGGACGTTCATGAGCCGGTCCTTTGGGAGGGTACGCTCAGACTGCCAGTTCTCATCACTGCCCGTCCAAATGAAGCGTCCTCCGACACGAACTCATGAAACCTGTAGAAGTTTGTAAAGGTGTGAACAGAGGACCAGGTGGCAGCCCTGCACAGCTGCTCCGCTGTGGCCCCATGACGCACCGCCCACAAAGAAGCAACTGACCTTGTAGTGTGGGCATTTATGCGAGATGGAACAGGCCTACCTGCCTTACAGTAGGCAAATGCAATAGTTGATCTCAACCAACGAGCAATTGTCTGCTTTGAAGCAGGCCACCCAATGTTATGTACATCGTACAAAACCAGCAGCAAATCAGATTTGACATCCTTTAGCCTACTGACATAGATTTGCAATGCGCGAACCACATCCAACTTTTTCAAACTGTCCCTATTCCTCGTTCCCTCAGGCGGGGAAAAAACTGGGAGCACAATGTCCTGATTCAAATGAAATGAGTATACTACCTTAGGTAGAAATTTAGGTACTGTCCTGAGTACAGCCCTATCATCATGGAAAATAAAAAATGGTGACTTGCAGGACAAGGCACCCAACTCCGACACACGCCTAGCTGAAGCAATGGCCAATAAAAAGGTAAGTTTCCAGGAAACATATTTGAGATCCGCTGATCTCATAGGCTCAAAAGGAGGCTTTTGCAGCATAGATAAAACAAGGGACAAGTCCCACGGTGCAACCGGCTGCCTGTAAGGAGGCTTAATCCTGGTCACGCCCTGCAAAAAGGTCTGTACCTCTGGCAACAGAGCCACCCTCTTTTGAAAGAAAATGGAAAAGTGAAATTTGCACTTTCAAAGATTGCAAACTTAGACCAGCCGACAGGCCATCCTGTACGAACTCCAGTAGCCTCGCCACCTTAAACCTGGATGTGTGAACTCTCTGCCACTCACACCACCTGATGTAGATCTTCCACACTCTATGGTAATAAGCTGCAGACACCGGCTTTTGGGCCCTTAACATGGTCTTAACCGCCTCTGAAAAACCTTTCTTTCTCATTAAGGAGGACTCATACGCCAAACGTCAAACTGAGACGAGCTAGGACCAGGTGTAAGAACGGTCCTTGACTTAGTAAGTCCGGCTGAAGAGGAAGTCGCCACGATTCCATCGATAATTTCAGTATGTCTGAGTACCATGACCTCCTGGGCCAATCTGGTGCAATCAGTATGGCTGTACTCTCTGGTTCTTTATCCTCTTCAACACCCGTAAGATCATTGGGAATGGGTGAAAGATGTAGACCAGACTGAAACACCAAGGAATGGTCATGGCATCCACTTCCCAAGCCAACGGGTCCCTCGATCGGGAGCAAAACCTCGGCACCTGATAATTGCTGATTGACGCCATAAGATCTATGTCTGGCAGTCCCCAGCGGTCTACAATTTTCTGGAAGATTTCCCGATGGAGTGACCACTCCCCCGCCAGCAGATCTGCCCTGCTGAGATAGTCCGCCTCCACATTCCGGATCCCCGGAATTAATACGGCTGACAGAGCTGGTACCTGCACTTCCGCCCAGGTGAAAATCCTCCCAATCTCTGCCATCGCCATCTTGCTGCGAGTTCCGCCCTGATGGTTTAAGTATGCCACTGTTGTGGCATTGTCGGATTGAATTCGTACTGGCAATCCCTTCAGAAACTCTTCTGCTTGGCACAAGGCATTCCATACCGCTCTCAGTTCCAGTATGTTTATAGGAAGTCTGGATTCCTCCTCGGACCAAAGGCCCTGTAACCTTAGGTGAAGCACAACTGCTCCCCAACCCCTGAGACTGGCATCCGTCGTGATGACCAAATAATCCCAAGAGCAAAGGGACCGCCCCATCTGCAGAGTCTCTATATCCGTCCACCATTCCAAGGATATTCTTGTTTCCGGAGACAGGACCAGCCGTTCCTGCTTCATTGTCTTTGCATTTCCTGACCAGCATGCTAGGATGTTCCACTGGAAGGACCTCGAATAGAAGCTGGCAAACTGTAGCGTCTCGAAAGTCGCCACCATTTTGCCCAGCAACCTTACTCCCTGCCATACCGTCGGTGCAGGAGCCTGAAGATGTGTTAGCACCATGTGACGAATCTCCACTGCCTTGGGATGTGGCAAGAACACCCTGTGAATGTGTGACCAGGATTACCCAGAGGAATTGAAGACACTGAGTGGGTGTTAAATGCGACTTGGGAAGGTTTAGCACCCAACCCTGCTCTTGCAAGAACTGTGTCGCAACACCCAGGTGTTCCTGAAGTTTTCCGCCGACTCCGCCTTGAATAAAAGGTCGTCCAGATAAGGAATAATGGTACTAATGTAGTATCTGGGCGTCCGATTTAGAAATCGGGTTGGATCGGTAGCATCGCATCGCATGCGACCAAATCGTATGCGATGCGATGGTCCCGATTTTTCCATAGGATTCAATGTTAAAATTGTATGAGTCCATTTTAACATAGAATTCAATGGGAAAAAGGGGTCCTTTTCCTTTCCCCACTATCCAAGTGGGCATGGAGTTGGATATAAACCTGTGGCGAGCTTAGCGAGCGCGAAGCGTGGCGAGCTTAGCGAGCCCTGCGAGTGGACACAGAATACTTTTTAAGAAATCTGCGTTCGCTCGCCACGCTTCGGGCTCGCCACCCTTTATAAAATCAACTCTATGCCCACTTGGATAGTGGGGAAATGAAAAGGACCTTGTTAACATTGAATCCTATACAAAATGGCATCGAATCGCATCGCATGCGATATCGCATGCAATATCGCATGCAATATCGGATTTAATGCGATTTTGCCGAAAATCGCGTCGAATCGCATCTGATTGTATGCCTTAAGGTAAGGCATACAATCAGAAAATCCGCAGCCCAGATACTACATAAGTACCGGAATAATTACTATTCCCTTCAGACGTAGAGCTGCAGCCACGACCGCCATCACTTTCGTGAATACTCTCGGAGCCGTAGCCAAACCGAACGGCAGGGCTTGAAACTGCCAATGGTTTTCTCCAATCGAAAATCTGAGAAGAGACTGGTGATCCTTGTATATGGGCACATGGAGATACGCATCCTGAATATCTACAGATGCCAGAAACTCCCCCGGCTCTATGTTCAGGAGCACAGAACGCAGGGACTCCATGCGAAAATGATCTACCCACAAGTGAAGATTTAAAGACTTTAAATTTAGAATAGGCCTGAAAGACCCGTCTGGCTTGGGGACTAGGAACAGGATCGAATAAAACCCTTGTTTTCTGGGTGGAATGCCCCTGAGATTTATCCAGTAACCCTTGGAAATGATGGAAAGGACCCGGCGTAACTAGATATTCACAGGCCCCATAGCAAAAGTTTGTAAGGGCCCCTATATACCAAATATTGATGATAAATGTATATAGAAAATATAACTTATACAGTAAAGATGGGCCCCCTTCAGCTCTGGGCCCCATAGCAGCTGCACCCCTTGCACCTATGGTAGTTACGCCTTTGCAAGGATCCACTATGGATTACCTCCACCGGTCCCGAAAGTGCAGGAGGCGACCCCCCACTCTGAGCCCAGAACGGGGAGCCCCCGCCCCGTAATGCAGAGGACTTATCACTTTTGGCTGCATGCTTTTTTGTAAAGTCTCCAAACCGAGATTTGGAAGACTTTCCTCTGCTGGCCTGAAATCTACCCCGGCCAGTCTGTCCTCTGTTGGACGGCCCGCCCCGAAATGGTGGCCGAAAGGACGGCTTGAAAACTCCAAACTTGGAGCCTGAACTCTTGGAGGTGGTGAGGAGGAAAGTACTTTTACCCCCAGTAGCCTGCTTAATAATGGATTCCAGCTTTGAGCCAAACAACAACTCCCCCTTAAAAGGCAAGTTCTCAAGGGACTTCTTGGACTCACTATCCCACGCTTTGAGCCAAAGAGCCCTTGTAGCAGAAACTGAGGTTATAGACACTCTGGACGCCATTTTAGCTCCTTCCTCAAACAAACTCTGCAGCAGATCTCAACTTCTCTGCTAGTATAAAAGCCTCAGAATTTTGGAGGAGTAGCCCACTCAGCTCCTCCGCCCACTTGATCATTGCTTTAGTAACCCAAGCAGAAGCAATAATAGGCCTCAAGGTATAACCCCATACCTCCCAACTGTCACGATTACAGCGGGACAGTCCCGATTTTCGGGTCCTGTCCCGCTGTCCCACCCGCGGCAGGCATTGTCCCGCTGCGGGGGGTGGCAGTTGAGAGACCCCCCATGCGCACAGCGTCTATTCTCGTATGAAAATGAGGTTGCGGCTAATTAGCATAATCTGTGCCCTCATTTGCATACGCCCCACCCCCTTTTCGGGTTTCGCCGCGCGACTGTCCCTATTTCATTTCATCAGAAGTTGGGAGGTATGTAACCCACACCTTCAGAAATAGCCTTCAAGCAGCCTTCTACTTTCTTGTCCACTGGGTCTTTAAAGGCAGCACCCCCTGGACTGGTAATGCAGTGGCTTTAGACAGTCTAGCAACTGACACATCCACTAATGGTGCTTTTTCCCATAGTTTGCTATGTTTCTCTGGCATGGGGTACATGTTAGCATACTTTTTGCCCATCAACAGTCTTTTATCAGGAGTTTTTCCTGCTTCATTCAAAAGAGATGACATTCCCTCATCAGAGGGGAAACACACTGGGTCCCTGCGACTCTTCTTAAACACACAAGAGACAGGAGTCTTTTCCTCCTCTGTAAGATTCACAGTCTGTTCAACAGCCACAATCAAATCCTCAATGCCTGAAGTTAAGGCCTCGGCTTCATCACTCATGTCCTAACTCCAGTTCTTCTCACACACCATCATCATCCAAATCCTGAATAATAGGTGGTGTAGACACAGGGTGCCTAAGCACACTCTCATCAGAGGATTTGTAAACTGCTCCATCAGGGCAGTCATTTTATGAACTCCCTGGGCAGTATCCTGCATAGCTTGCAGCAAAATGGGGTCCCCCTGAGCATGGGGTAACTGACCCCCCCAGAAACCTGAGAAGAGGTAATGTGGCCAGGAGACCCTAAACAAGGAGTCCTTCTGCCTATTGAAAGCCTCAGTAAGAGCATTCATAGACCTACACCTTTGATAAAGCTGCAGGACGCAGTGAAACGCGTTAGGTGAACCCTCCCTGCCTCTGGACACTGCTGTGACACCATATTCATTGTGGACTTTCATTCATTTATCCTTGTTTGGACACGACTCGCTGGCAGACACCGTGCTCTTGAAAACCCCTGGTAACACCATCTACACCAGTGAGGTCCCATTCCTGGGCACGGAAGCCTTACTTGATCCCATTGCTGGTATTTCCATTTGGGCGCATCACTTCGCAATCACCTCCGGTGACCGAGACCTACCTCATCGGTTCTCACACCTCCAACAGTAGTAGTAGTACGTTTATTTATAAGGCACCGCAAAGTGTCCGCAGCGCCGTACATAGCAAACAAAAAAAAACAAATTACAAGGTAACGTACAGGGTGTGTTGAAAAATACAGTATAAATAGGGGTATAGCTGGTAGAACTAAAATCAGCATCAGTTCAGAAGTAGGTGTCAAAATTGTCAAGGAGACTGAAGATGAAGTAGAGGAAGGGAAGAACAGGACAGGAGCACAGGTGAGGTAATGAGGTAGGGTGAGTACGTGAGGAAGGAGGGCCCTGCTCATAAGAGTTAACGGTACTTATGTAATATCTGGGCTCCCGTTTTTCTTATGAGACCGCGTCCCCTCGCGGGGCTCGCTGCGCTCGCCACGCTTCGGGCATGGTGGCTCGCTGCGCTCGCCACACTATATATAATCAACTCAATGCGTAGTTGGATAGTAGGGGTATGAAAAAATGGGGTGCATTTAACATGGGAGCCCAGATAATACATAAGTACCGAGTTAACATACTAAAAATAGGTGGGTGGACGAACGAAATACAATAGGATAAGTAGAAACGGAGGGGAACGGAGGCAGGATAGGAGGATCAAAATAGGTTAGGAGTAGGGATAGGCTAGTCGAAAAAAGTGGGTTTTGAGGGATCGCTTGAAGGAGGTAAGAGAATCAGAAAGTCTGATGGGTGGCGGGAGGTTGTTCCAGTGCAGGGGGGCAGCGTGAGAGAAGTCTTGGACACGGGAGTGGGAGGAGGTGATTAGGTGAGAGGTCAGTCGGCGGTCAGCGATGGAGCGAAGAGGACGGGAGGGAGTGTGGATAGAGATCAGTGAAGAGAGGTAAGGAGCGGTGGAGGAGGAGAGAGCCTTGTAGGTGGTGGTGAGGAGTTTAAAGAGAACTCGGAAAGGAATGGGGAGCCAGTGAAGAGATAGACAGAGGGGGGAGGCGGAGGTAGAGCGGCGGGAGAGGAAGATGAGCCTAGCAGCAGCGTTAAGAATGGATTGGAGAGGTGCGAGGCGGGTGAGAGGTAGCCCAGAGAGAAGGATGTTGCAGTGTTCAAGGTGGAGAGTGAATGAGAATTTTGGTCGCGTCAGTGGAGAGGAATGGTCTGATGCGTGAGATGTTGCGTAGGTGAAAGCGGCAAGACTGTGAGAGAGCACAAATGTGGGGGGTGAAAGAGAGGGAGGAGTCAATGATGACACCGAGGCAGCGCGTTTGGTCGGTGGAGGTGATCTCGGTTTCACCAATGCTGATGGAGATAGTGGGAGAAGAGGGGATGTTCGGGGGATGGAAGATTAGAAGTTCAGTTTTAGCCATGTTTAGTTTCAGGAAGCGTTGGGTCATCCAGGCTGAGATGGCCGTGAGGCATTCGGAGACCTTGGACAGGAGTGATGGGGATAGGTCGGGGGAGGAGAGATAGATTAGGGTATCATCAGCATAAAGGTGGTAATGAAAACCATAGGAGCTGATGAGGGTTCCCAGAGAGGTGGTGTAGAGGGAGAAGAGGAGAGGGCCAAGGACTGACCCTTGGGGAACACCGACTGGCTGGGGGGTAGTAGGAGAGGAGGAGCTCGGAGTGGAGACGGAGAAGGAGCGATCGGAGAGGTATGAGGTCCAACAGAGGATTGAAATATATTGTGCGACCCTCTACACCTCCAGCGGTAACCATCTACACACCGCATACATCGTGAGGACTTTCCAGCTCCATACCTTCCAAAAAGGATCCAGAGTCTTCCATTGGTAACGTGCACTTACCCATCTTCCCAAACAAGTGATTATAACTAACTCCCACATATATGTCCATTGAGGCGGGGACATTCTCAATTTTATTTCATTAATTCCAATTTACGTTTATTCCCCACCTTTCCAATTTATTGTGATATTGTATTTTCATTGTTGTTTTTATTATACATGTTATGCTGTACCTTGTACACCATTTTTTATCAGTAAAATTTGTTACTTTTTCATAAACCATTGAGATTCATTGATTGATACAAGCGCTGCTTAACTCGCCTTGTGCGAGTCCCTTTCTCGCATTCATAGACCTGCCCAATGCCAAAGCCCAAGCAGGTTCAGCTATCTCCGTTCTGGGGGCGCGTGACCCACAGGGAACAGCCTCACAGGACGGACATAAATCCCCCTGATCCTCATGTTCACATTTAAATTTAGCCTCACACTTCTTACAGTAACTAAAAATGTCCAGTGCTCCCTCCTCCACAGCAGCAGAAGTAAAACCCTCAGCCATGTATATCAGGGTTGCCGACCTTCCCGGAATTTCCGGGAGTCTCCCGAAAATCGGGACCCCCTCCCGGCCCCCCGGACGGGTGGGCAACCCTCCCGGATTCAGGGAGGACCCCCGCTGTCCCCCGGATCGCGGCATTAAAATGCCGCAATCCTCGGGTCTCAGAGGAGGGGGCGGAGCTAAAACGGCACAATCGCGTCATTTTAGCCCCGCCCCTCCACGGAGATACGTGAATTCCCTGCTTTACCAGCATGGGCGGGGCTTAATGATGTCACTTGTAAGCCTCGCCCCCTGAGCGGCTGCTGAAACTCTCCTCTCCGGGCTTCTCCCGGAGAGGAGAATCTTAAAGTCAGCAACCCTGATATATATAACACAATGAAAATGAACAGGCACCGCACAGAGCAATGTATCAGTGTACTTATCTGAGCTGTAGTCCTGTCAGCGATCAGCGAGGGAAGCGCTTGTTAGAAGAGACTGGAGTCTGTGTAAAATCACCTTGTCAGCTCCGCAGCACGGGGAAAAGGCGCCAAAACACAGCAAAACACAGAGCAGGAAGAGACCAAGTCTCTGCATCAGCGGGGAGACCAGCCCATCTGGCGTTTTCTCCCCCATCAGCCGCTCCCACAGTTGTCTCTTCTTACCTCCCTTTCAATTGACCACAATGGAGTCATCCAGCAGCGCCGGACTCCTGTAAGAGACTTCACTTCCCTGGCGGGATTTCAGTCTCTTCACTTCCCTGGCGGGCGCCATCGCTGGGGGTCCGTCCCCTAAGATCCCCTTCTGCAAGAAGCCGGTTAGGACACACCCGGGGCCCAGGAAAGCCTCTTACCCAGAGAGACTAAGCACTGTGTATAGGAAGTAAAAGGTGTCCCTCTGCACACAGAGAGCTGACAACACGCGCTTCTGTCAGCCTCTGCTGCGCTCTCAGTGTGTGTACACGTCTGTGAGAAGCGACACACTGGCAAACCTGCTCTAAGCTAGTGCATTAATAAAATAATAAAAAAACCTAACTATCTGAAAAAAATCCAAAGAAAAAAACGCAGCTGCAGCGCAGCATAGCACCCACTCCTGTGGGCACCTAAAACTAACTAAAGCATTATGGGATGCAGTAGGGAGGAGCCTGCTCCCAAAGAAATTAGAAGCAAAGGTGCCTGGCTCCTGGCGGACCCTCCTACATCCCATTGTGAGCTGTGTCAACGGACTGGACAAAGAGAAAGTAGCATAGTGTGTTCCGCGTGACCAGCTAGTCAGCATAGTCAGTCAGATGTAGCGTAGCGTGTTCCGCGTGACCAGCTAGTCAGCATAGTCAGTCAGATGTAGCGTAGCGTGTTCCGCGTGACCAGCTAGTCAGCATAGTCAGTCAGATGTAGCGTAGCGTGTTCCGCGTGACCAGCTAGTCAGCATAGTCAGTTAGATGTAGCGTAGCGTGTTCCGCGTGACCAGCTAGTCAGCATAGTAGTCAGATGTAGCGTAGCGTGTTCCGCGTGACCAGCTAGTCAGCATAGTAGTCAGATGTAGCGTAGCGTGTTCCGCGTGACCAGCTAGTCAGCATAGTCAGTCAGATGTACTGTAGCGTAGTGTGTTCCGCGTGACCAGCTAGTCAGCATAGTCAGTCAGATGTAGCGTAGTGTGTTCCGCGTGACCAGCTAGTCAGCATAGTCAGTCAGATGTAGCGTAGTGTGTTCCGCGTGACCAGCTAGTCAGCATAGTCAGTCAGATGTAGCGTAGTGTGTTCCGCGTGACCAGCTAGTCAGCATAGTCAGTCAGATGTAGCGTAGTGTGTTCCGCGCAGTGCTGCAAGTAAGGGGGTACGGCGTGGTACGGAGTACCTGTAAGAAATATGTTGCAGGTACGCAGTACCACTTACCCCCTGACCCACTGTCAATTCTATTTTTATTTTAAGTCTAAATATAATGCATCCGCAGCCCGCCCACCCAGTGTTATGATTGGTGATGGATGCAGCTATCGGCTACTGCTGATTTAGCCTGTCACACTGACAGGCATCAGCAGTGCTGACAGCATGAAGAGCAAGCTCCACAATTGTAAGCACAAGCTGTCCTGCTCTCCCCCAAGCAAGAGCCAACCCACCCCCAGTCATTCCATGTTTCTCATTCCTTGTCTCCTGATGCCACGCTACTATTGTCATTTAGTCACTCCTCTAGCTTTGTGTGACCACGCCCCCTCATGACACATGGCCACGCCCATTTTTGGTGGAGGCTATCAGTACCACCAAGAAAAAAATCTTACTTGCACCACTGGTTCCGCGTGACCAGCTAGTCAGCATAGTCAGTCAGATGTAGCGTAGTGTGTTCCACGTGACCAGCTAGTCAGCATAGTCAGTCAGATGTAGCGTAGTGTGTTCCACGTGACCAGCTAGTCAGCATAGTGTCAGATGTAGCGTAGTGTGTTCCACGTGACCAGCTAGTCAGCATAGTCAGTCAGATGTAGCGTAGCGTGTTCCGCGTGACCAGCTAGTCAGCATAGTCAGTCAGATGTAGCGTAGTGTGTTCCGCGTGACCAGCTAGTCAGCATAGTCAGTTAGATGTAGCGTAGCGTGTTCCGCGTGACCAGCTAGTCAGCATAGTAGTCAGATGTAGCGTAGCATGTTCCGCGTGACCAGCTAGTCAGCATAGTCAGTCAGATGTAGCGTAGCGTGTTCCGCGTGACCAGCTAGTCAGCATAGTCAGTTAGATGTAGCGTAGCGTGTTCCGCGTGACCAGCTAGTCAGCATAGTAGTCAGATGTAGCGTAGCGTGTTCCGCGTGACCAGCATAGTCAGTCAGATGTAGCGTAGCGTGTTCCGCGTGACCAGTTAGTCAGCATAGTCAGTCAGATGTAGCGTAGTGTGTTCCGCGAGATCAGCTAGTCAGCATAGTCAGTCAGATGTAGCGTAGTGTGTTCCGCATCACCAGCTAGTCAGCATAGTCAGTCAGATGTAGCGTAGTGTGTTCCACGTGACCAGCTAGTCAGCATAGTCAGTCAGATGTAGCGTAGCATGTTCCGCGTGACCAGCTAGTCAGCATAGTCAGTCAGATGTAGCGTAGTGTGTTCCGCGTGACCAGCTAGTCAGCATAGTCAGTCAGATGTAGCGTAGTGTGTTCCACGTGACCAGCTAGTCAGCATAGTCAGTCAGATGTAGCGTAGTGTGTTCCGCGAGATCAGCTAGTCAGCATAGTCAGTCAGATGTAGCGTAGTGTGTTCCGCGTGACCAGCTAGTCAGCATAGTCAGTCAGATGTAGCGTAGTGTGTTCCACGTGACCAGCTAGTCAGCATAGTCAGTCAGATGTAGCGTAGTGTGTTCCACGTGACCAGCTAGTCAGCATAGTCTTTTAAATCCTTTTTTATTATTCAATTTTTTAAAAAGTACAACAGATATACACAAAAAAAAAAAAAAAAAAAAAAAAAAAACACACGTTCTGCTTGTTCAGTCTCATCGCATAGCGGCTACAGATTTTTAGATTTTTACCTTACCAACATCTTACTCTAGACAAATTACCATCTGCATCAAGACTATACAACCAGAAATAGAAAAAAACAAAACATATAAAAAAAAAACTTACAGTAAAAGACACAAAAATGCATTTCCCTTCCCCCCCTCTCTTTCCCCCCTATTATCCATTTAATTACTTATGACCTTTTCGCTTTTCCTCATGTCTCATAACCTCCCTTCTCTAAGACTACTGGACATAATTACTTCCCTACTTACTCGTTGCCGACCCCGGATTTTTCCCCTTCCTCTTCCCCTTGTTTTTTAGGGCTTAACTATATTTGGATCAACCCCATTATCGACAATTGAATTTAAATTGGTGCCCATTCCCTCTTACAACGTTTTTTATTATGAATTCTCCCATTTCTGTACTCGTGACATTCAGTGCAATTTTATTATTTTAATCTATTTACTTGTGATTACCTTGACTGGTGGCCAACTCTAACTTATAAAATTATTATTATTATTGCCTAGTGTGTGGCTGTATTAAACCTATTTTTCTTCTCGTTGTTTTTTTTTTTTTTTTTTTTTTACGTGTACCTATTTGTGCTTGTCTCTCTGTCAAAATGTATTTCAGTTCTATATCTACAACGTATTAAGTATACCTTGATAATGCTGTGTTTTAATCCATAATCCCCACGTGTTATAAAATTTCTCTATTCTATTTCTTGAGAGATAAACATCTCTCTCGTGTTCCACAGTGATATTTACTAAATTGATCCATTCTATTTTTATTGGGGCGAGGTTGGCCATCCACTTTCTCGCGATGTTCACTTTAGCGATGGAGCTTATATTAATTGCCAACTGTCTGTTATCGGCAGTAGTCCCCCTCCCTGACCATATTCCCATAATCAATGCTAGAGGCGTAATTTCCTGTAGTCAGCATAGTCAGATGTAGCTTAGTGTGTTCAACGTGACCAGCTAGTCAGCATAGTCAGTCAGATTTAGCGTAACGTGTTCCGCGTGACCAGCTAGTCAGCATAGTCAGTCAGATGTAGCATAGCATGTTCCGCGTGACCAGAATAGTCAGTCAGATGTAGCGTAGCGTGTTCCGCGTGACCAGCTAGTCAGCATAGTCAGTCAGATGTAGCGTAGTGTGTTCCGCGTGACCAGCTAGTCAGCATAGTGTCAGATGTAGCGTAGTGTGTTCCACATGACCAGCTAGTCAGCATAGTCAGTCAGATGTAGCGTAGTGTGTTCCGCGTGACCAGCTAGTCAGCATAGTCAGTCAGATGTAGCGTAGTGTGTTCTGCGTGACCAGCTAGTCAGCATAGTCAGTCAGATGTAGTGTAGTGTGTTCCGCGTGACCAGCTAGTCAGCATAGTGTCAGATTTTGCGTAGTGTGTTCTGCGTGACCAGCTAGTCAGCATAGTCAGTCAGATGTAGCGTAGTGTGTTCCGCGTGACCAGCTAGTCAGCATAGTCAGTCAGATGTAGCGTAGTGTGTTCCACGTGACCAGCTAGTCAGCATAGTCAGTCAGATGTAGCGTAGTGTGTTCCACGTGACCAGCTAGTCAGCATAGTCTTTTAAATCCTTTTTTATTATTCAATTTTTTAAAAAGTACAACAGATATACACAAAAAAAAAAAAAAAAAAACACACGTTCTGCTTGTTCAGTCTCATCGCATAGCGGCTACAGATTTTTAGATTTTTACCTTACCAACATCTTACTCTAGACAAATTACCATCTGCATCAAGACTATACAACCAGAAATAGAAAAAAACAAAACATATAAAAAAAAAACTTACAGTAAAAGACACAAAAATGCATTTCCCTTCCCCCCCTCTCTTTCCCCCCTATTATCCATTTAATTACTTATGACCTTTTCGCTTTTCCTCATGTCTCATAACCTCCCTTCTCTAAGACTACTGGACATAATTACTTCCCTACTTACTCGTTGCCGACCCCGGATTTTTCCCCTTCCTCTTCCCCTTGTTTTTTAGGGCTTAACTATATTTGGATCAACCCCATTATCGACAATTGAATTTAAATTGGTGCCCATTCCCTCTTACAACGTTTTTTATTATGAATTCTCCCATTTCTGTACTCGTGACATTCAGTGCAATTTTATTATTTTAATCTATTTACTTGTGATTACCTTGACTGGTGGCCAACTCTAACTTATAAAATTATTATTATTATTGCCTAGTGTGTGGCTGTATTAAACCTATTTTTCTTCTCGTTGTTTTTTTTTTTTTTTTTTTTTTACGTGTACCTATTTGTGCTTGTCTCTCTGTCAAAATGTATTTCAGTTCTATATCTACAACGTATTAAGTATACCTTGATAATGCTGTGTTTTAATCCATAATCCCCACGTGTTATAAAATTTCTCTATTCTATTTCTTGAGAGATAAACATCTCTCTCGTGTTCCACAGTGATATTTACTAAATTGATCCATTCTATTTTTATTGGGGCGAGGTTGGCCATCCACTTTCTCGCGATGTTCACTTTAGCGATGGAGCTTATATTAATTGCCAACTGTCTGTTATCGGCAGTAGTCCCCCTCCCTGACCATATTCCCATAATCAATGCTAGAGGCGTAATTTCCTGTAGTCAGCATAGTCAGATGTAGCTTAGTGTGTTCAACGTGACCAGCTAGTCAGCATAGTCAGTCAGATTTAGCGTAACGTGTTCCGCGTGACCAGCTAGTCAGCATAGTCAGTCAGATGTAGCATAGCATGTTCCGCGTGACCAGAATAGTCAGTCAGATGTAGCGTAGCGTGTTCCGCGTGACCAGCTAGTCAGCATAGTCAGTCAGATGTAGCGTAGTGTGTTCCGCGTGACCAGCTAGTCAGCATAGTGTCAGATGTAGCGTAGTGTGTTCCACATGACCAGCTAGTCAGCATAGTCAGTCAGATGTAGCGTAGTGTGTTCCGCGTGACCAGCTAGTCAGCATAGTCAGTCAGATGTAGCGTAGTGTGTTCTGCGTGACCAGCTAGTCAGCATAGTCAGTCAGATGTAGTGTAGTGTGTTCCGCGTGACCAGCTAGTCAGCATAGTGTCAGATTTTGCGTAGTGTGTTCTGCGTGACCAGCTAGTCAGCATAGTCAGTCAGATGTAGCGTAGTGTGTTCCGCGTGACCAGCTAGTCAGCCAGATGTAGCGTAGTGTGTTCTGCGTGACCAGCTAGTCAGCATAGTCAGTCAGATGTAGCGTAGAGTGTTCCGCGTGACCAGCTAGTCAGCATAGTCAGTCAGATGAAGCGTAGTGTGTTCCACGTGACCAGCTAGTCAGCATAGTCAGTCAGATGTAGCGTAGTGTGTTCCGCGTGACCAGCTAGTCAGCATAGTCAGTCAGATGTAACGTAAGTGTGTTCCGCGTGACCAGCTAGTCAGCATAGTCAGTCAGATGTAGCGTAGTGTGTTCCGCGTGACCAGCTAGTCAGCATAGTCAGTCAGATGTAGCGTAGTGTGTTCCGCGTGACCAGCCAGTCAGCATAGTCAGTCAGATGTAGCGTAGTGTGTTCCGCGTGACCAGCTAGTCAGCATAGTCAGTCAGATGTAGTGTAGTGTGTTCCGCGTGACCAGCTAGTCAGCATAGTCAGTCAGATGTAGTGTAGTGTGTTCCGCGTGACCAGCTAGTCAGCATAGTGTCAGATGTAGCGTAGTGTGTTCCGCGTGACCAGCTAGTCAGCATAGTCAGTCAGATGTAGCGTAGTGTGTTCTGCGTGACCAGCTAGTCAGCATAGTCAGTCAGATGTAGCGTAGCGTGTTCCGCGTGACCAGCTAGTCAGCATAGTCAGTCAGATGTAGCGTAGTGTGTTCCGCGTGACCAGCTAGTCAGCATAGTCAGTCAGATGTAGCGTAGTGTGTTCCGCGTGACCAGCTAGTCAGCATAGTCAGTCAGATGTAGCGTAGTGTGTTCCGCGTGACCAGCCAGTCAGCGTGTGACAGGCAGACGTATTTCAGTCATGGCTGCTGAAAAGCTGACACTCTTCAACTTGCCCCAGACTGAGGCGGACTCGGTGGCATTTCTGCAGAGCCAAAAATTCCTGCCTAACACCCAGACCTGCCCCAATGGACACTCTATGAGGCTCAGTGTGAGGGAGCGGATGTGGCGCTGCCATATCCGCAGCTGTGGCAAGAGGGTTAGTGTCAGGGCTGTGCAGTAGTTCACAGGGTGCCATCTGACCTTTGTCACCCTGATCCGGTCAGTGGTGTAGCTAGGTTCCACGGTGCCCGGAGCAAGGGCATGTTTCGCGGGCCCCCCCCTCCGGATTTGTAGTAGGTGGGACCCTTGCGCTGAGAAAAGGGGGCGTGGCCTAACATTATACAACACACACCCAGGGCCGGCCTTAGGCATAGGCAAACTAGACAATTGCCTAGGGCATTTGGAATGCCTAGGGGCATCAGCTTCTGCTGATTAAAATGATATGCAGCATGCCTATATTTTGTGTGTGAGTAAGGCTGTATCTGCATACGGAATAGTGTATTCATGGAAATCACTGTAACATAGCATTCTGTATGAAGGTACAGCCACAGTCACACACAGAATATAGGCATGCCGCACATCATTTTAATCATCGGAAGCTCCTTGTGTGTGCTGGTCATAACAATGCAAATAAGACGAATTTTCAGCAAAAAAGGCACCCAACGTTAGCAGAACTGGCCAGGAGCTGCATGGCCTATTGAGACAAGATCTATGAGGAAACATTTGTATCCAGGTAGAGGTCACAGTGTTAGCGGCTGTGCGAGTGCTGTCTGCGGGTGGGTTGGTTGTGCAATAGTGTTCGGCATATGTGTAACGGCCATTATGTGTGTCATGTATAAATGCATTAATAATGTGCGACATATGTGTAACATGCATTATGTGTGTCGTGTATAAGGGCATTAATAATGTGCAACATATGTGTAATGGGCATTATGTGTGTCATGTGTATAAGGGCATTAACCCCTTCCCGACATTTGACGTACATTTACGTCATGGCCGGGATGTACTTCCCGACACATGGCATAAATGTACGTCATGCCATTTAACTGTCACCGCGTCTATAGACGCGGTGACAGTTTAAACATGTCTGCTGTCCCTGACAGCAGACATGTCCCTGCATGCCCAGGGGGGGCTGCGATGCCGCCCCCCGTCGGCGATCGCTGTGATTGGCTGTTCAGTGTGAACAGCCAATTACAGCGTTTTCTGTGTCACCGGCGAATAACGTTCGCCGGTGACACAGGGATCGGTGGTGATTGGTGCTGTAAAGTACAGCACCAATCACCACGGGGTGTAAGGGTGACACTGGTGTCACCCCACCTCACTTCACCCGCCCCCAAAGGCCGTGATTGGTTCGTCGGACCGACGAACCAATCACAGCCATGGAGGGTGATTTAAACTGACGGTGACTGCACTGCAGACGCCATTCCGGTCTGGAATTGCGTGCAGTGCGGTCACCGTGCCTATCTGCCGCGATATACTGACCTGATCCTTGCAAACACTTACCTGATCACTGCTTGTAGCGTTCCTGGATCTTGTTACTTCTTGTGACTTCCTGTGTTGTGCTGTGCTGTGTTGTGCTGCTGCAGTGTGTTCGAGTTATAGATAGAGAGATAGAGAGAGAGAGATAGAGAGAGATAGAGAGGGCTAGTGACAGAGAGTGCTATATTTTGTGCTGCTGCAGTGTGATAGAGTTATAGATAGAGAGATAGAGAGAGATAGAGAGATAGTGACAGATTGTGCTATATATTTTTTATATATATACAGCTGTACTGCGTGTGCAACTGACTGCTGCCCCCCCCCCCCCTTTTGTGCTGATCAGTATAAATTAACTGATCAGCAACTTTTTGGGGGCGCAGGTTTTTTTTTTATATATATACCTGTCAGTGCTGCTGCTGCAGTGTCATAGAGTGATAGATAGTGAGAGATAGAGAGATAGAGAGAGATAGTGATAGAAAGTGCTATATTTTGTGTCTGCTGCCCCCTTTTGTGCACCCCCAGCAACTTTTTGGGGGTGCAGGGGTTATTTTTTATATATATAACTGTCAGTGCTGCTGCTGCAGTGTCATAGAGTGATAGATAGAGAGAGATAGAGAGAGATAGTGACAGAGAGTGATAGAGAGTGCTATATTTTGTGTCTACTGCCCCCCTTTTGTGCACCCCCAGCAACTTTTTGGGGGTGCAGGGGTTATTTTTTATATATATAACTGTCAGTGCTGCTGCTGCAGTGTCATAGAGTGATAGATAGTGATAGATAGAGAGAGATAGAGAGAGATAGAGAGAGATAGTGACAGAGAGTGATAGAGAGTGCTATATTTTGTGTCTGCTGCCCCCCCCTTTTGTGCTGATCACTATATCTGAGGTGATCAGCAACTTTTTGGGGGTGCAGAGGTTTTTTTTTTATATATACCTGCCAGTTGCACTGTCAGTTGCACCAAAGGTTGTGCACCTGCTGCCCCTCACTGGTAATCAGTGTCGCATCACTGATCACCTTTTTTTTTTTTTTTGAGGGTGCTGTGGGGTCTTTTTTTAATTTTTTTTTTTTTTTATCAAATTCCTGTTGCCTTTGAGCGCTGTTCAGTGACGGACGTTACTGACCAACATCTGTGCTCAATTTTTGGCGCCGGACCTTTTTTTTTTTTTTTTCTGCACTACATACACACTACACACTACATACTACATTGAAATAAAGTTTGTACCCCTCCTACACTATACACGTGTTGAAACATTTCACTACCAGAAACACAAAAATAAAAATGGCATCCCAAATGTCATCCCAAATGTCATCCCAGTCATCCAGAAGAATGTATTCAGCGGAGGAGGCATATGCCATGCTTGCCTCTGACTCTGACACAGCCAGTGAGGCAAGCAGGGAATTTGAAGGATTCAGCTAAAGCTCCTCTTCCTCCTCTAGTGATGAGGGACCCCCTCAAAGACGCCCCCGTAGAGCAGCTGAGACCCCCCCCCCCCAATAATTGATCTCGTATGGACCCCACCACCAGACAATTTTGAGCCCCAAGTTCCTGAGTTTTTGGCCATCCCAGGAATCCATTTTGATTCCACAGGTCTCAGAGAAATTGACTTTTTCAAATTATTTTTCTCTGATGATTTTATAAATTTAATGGTGGACCAAACTAATTTATATGCCCAGCAGTTTATTGCTCAAAACCCCACGTCATCATTTGCTAGGTGGACCCCTGTAGATGCAGTAGAGATGATGACGTTTTGGGGTCTGGTGTTTCATATGGGCATAGTAAAAAAGCCAGAAATTAGGCAATATTGGAGTACAGATGTTCTGTACAGCACCTCACTTTACCGTATGGCCATGACCCGGACTCGTTTTGAGTTAATCCTTAAATTTTTGCATTACAACGATAATGCACAGTGCCCACCCAGAGATGATCCCACCTTTGACCGGCTATTCAAAGTCAGGCCGGTCATTGATCACTTCAGTGCCAAATTTGAAGAGATGTACATCCCAGATAAATTCATTTGCATAGACGAGTCCCTTATACATTTTAAAGGAAGGGTTAAATTCCGCCAGTACCTTCCCAGTAAGAGGGCAATGTATGGCATAAAAATGTATAAGCTGTGTGAAAGCACCTCAGGGTACACTCACAGGTTTAGGGTATATGAAGGGAAGGATTCAAGAATTGAACCGCCAGAATGCCCCCCCTCCCTCGTAGGTGTTAGTGGAAAAATTGTCTGGGATTTAGTGCACCCCTTCCTGGATAAAGGTTATCACCTCTATGTGGATAACTTTTACACCAGCATCCCCCTGTTTAAGGCCCTTGGTTCAAGAGGTACAGCAGCTTGCGGTACTGTGCGCAAGAACCAAAGAGGCCTCCCAAAAACGCACATTGCCCAAGTAATGAGAAGGGGTGAAAGCAGGGGAATATGCACCGAAAATATGTTGTTGGTCAAATATAAGGACAAGAGGGATGTCCTTATACTGACAACAATTCACGGAGACAGTACCACCTCCGTCCCTGTACGAGGTACCAGTACCCACACCTCAAAACCTAATTGTATCCTGGATTACAATAGGTACATGGGCGCAGTGTATCTTTCAGATCAGGTACTGAAGCCGTACAGTGCCCTGCGGAAAACAAAAATCTGGTACAAGAAGCTGGCCGTGTATATCATCCAGATGGCACTGTATAACGCTTACGTGCTATTCCGTTCTACCAGCCAGAGAGGGACATTTATGCACTTTCAAGAGGAAGTCATAAAGGGCCTAATATTTGGGAACCAGCAGGCAGAGGGCCCCAGTACTTCTAGTACTGGCCCCCGTATTGTACCAGGGCAGCATTTTCCTGATGAAATCCCCTCCACTGCAAAAAAGGGCAGGACACAAAAAAGGTGCAAAGTTTGCTATAAAAAGGGAATAAGAAAGCAAACTATTTTCCAGTGTGACACTTGCCCCGACAAACCCGGCCTATGTATAAAGGAGTGTTTTAAAATATACCACACATCTATGGATTATTAGGTTCATAATTTCACCGTGCTTCGGGGGTCTTGCTAATGCCACATAGCACCCACCATTCATTCCACCAGAATCTGAGCCGCAAAATCCAAAAATCACTCCTTCCCTTCTGAGTCCTGCCATGCACCCAACTGGTATTTTTTGGTCACATGTGAGGCATTGCCGTACTCGGGAGAAATTGGGGCACAGATTTTGGGGTACTTTTTCTCCTTCATACCTTCTGAAAATGAAAAATTTTGAGCCAGAACTGCATTTTTGTGTAAAAAAATGTAATTTTTCATTTTCACTGCCCAGTTGTACCACAATTGGTGAAACCCCTGGGGGTTTGAAATGTACACTATACCCCTAGTTGAATTCCCTGAGGGGTGTAGTTTGCAAAATGGGGTCACTTGTGGGGGGGTTCCACTGTATTGGTGCTTTGGGGGTCTTGCTAATGCGACATAGCACCCACCAACATTCCACCAGAATCTGTGCTGCAAAATCCAAATATCACTCCTTCCCTTCTGAGTCCTGCCATTTTTTGGTCACACATGAGGCATTGCCGTACTCGGGAGAAATTGGGGCACAGATTTTGGGGTGCTTTTTCTCCTTCATACCTTATGAAAATGAAAAATTTTGAGCCAGAACTGCATTTTTGTGTAAAAAAATGTAATTTTTCATTTTCACTGCCTAGTTGTATCAAAATTGGTGAAACCCCTGGGGGTTTGAAATGTACACTATACCCCTAGATGAATTCCCTGAGGGGTGTAGTTTGCAAAATGGGGTCACTTGTGGGGGGGTTCCACTGTATAGGTGCTTTGGGGGTCTTGCTAATGCGACATAGCACCCACCAAAATTCCACCAGAATCTGTGCTGCAAAATCCAAATTTCACTCCTTCCCTTCTGAGTCCTGCCATGCACCCAACTGGTATTTTTTGGTCACATGTGAGGCATTGCCATACTCGGGAGAAATTGGGGCACAGATTTTGGGGTGCTTTGTCTCCTTCATTCCTTGTGAAAATGAAAAATTTTGAGCCAGAACTGCATTTTTGTGTAAAAAAAATGTAATTTTTCATTTTCACTGCCCAGTTGTACCACAATTGGTGAAACCCCTGGGGGTTTGAAATGTACACTATACCCCTAGTTGAATTCCCTGAGGGGTGTAGTTTGCAAAATGGGGTCACTTGTGGGGGGGTTCCACTGTATTGGTGCTTCGGGGGTCTTGCTAATGCGACATAGCACCCACCAAAATTCCACCAGAATCTGAGCTGCAAAATCCAAAAATCACTCCTTCCCTTCTGAGTCCTGCCATGCACCCAACTGGTATTTTTTGGTCACATGTGAGGCATTGCCATACTCGGGAGAAATTGGGGCACAGATTTTGGGGTGCTTTGTCTCCTTCATTTCTTGTGAAAATGAAAAATTTTGAGCCAGAACTGCATTTTTGTGTAAAAAATGTAATTTTTCATTTGCACAGCCCAGTTGTATCAAAATTGGTGAAACCCCTGGGGGTTTGAAATGTACACTATACCCCTAGATGAATTCCCTGAGGGGTGTAGTTTGCAAAATGGGGTCACTTGTGGGGGGGTTCCACTGTATTGGTGCTTCGGGGGTCTTGCTAATGCAACATAGCACCCACCAACATTCCACCAGAATCTGAGCTGCAAAATCCAAAAATCACTCCTTCCCTTCTGAGTCCTGCCATGCACCCAAATGGTATTTTTTGGTCACATGTGAGGCATTGCCGTACTCGGGAGAAATTGGGGCACAGATTTTGGGGTGCTTTGTCTCCTTCATTCCTTGTGAAAATGAAAATTTTTGAGCCAGAACTGCATTTTTGTGTAAAAAAAAATTAATTTTTCATTTTCACTGCCCAGTTGTACCACAATTGGTGAAACCCCTGGGGGTTTGAAATGTACACTATACCCCTAGATGAATTCCCTGAGGGGTGTAGTTTGCAAAATAGGGTCACTTGTGGGGGGGTTCCTAACTTTTAGCATCTTATGGTGCCTAGAAACCTACATGGTGCCTAAAAAATAATCTCATAAAAAGGAGGCTCCAAAATCAAGTAGGTGCTCCTTCTATTATGAAGCCTGTGGTTTGGTCAACGTGCACACTAGGGCCACATATAGGATATTTATGAAAACAAAAGAATTGGGGGAATCAATTTTTAGTCACATTTCTCTAGTAAAATCTACTGTGTTCCTTAGAAAAATGTATTAAAATTGCAAATCTGTAAAAAAAATGAAATTTTGAAATTTCACCTACACTTTGTTTTAATTCCTGTGAAACACCTAAAGGGTTAACAAACTTCCAAAATGCTGTTTTGAATACTGTGAGGGGTGCAGTTTTTGAAATGGCATCATTTATGGGGGTGTCTCACATACAAGTCCCTCAAAGTCACATCAGAACTGAACTGGTCCCTAAAAAAAACAGTGTTTGAAATTTTCTTGAAAATTTGCTATTCATATTGTAAGCCTCCTAGTGTCCAAAAAAATTAAAAGGAAGTTGAAATAATGATGGAAACATAAAGTAGACATATGGTCTATGTTAGTTATTAACTATTTTGAGTGGTATGATTATTTGTCTCACAAGCAGAAAATTTAACATTTTGCAAATTGCTAAATTTTCCATTTTTTAACGACATTTTGGTATTTTTCACAAAAAAACACAGACTGTATCGACCCAAATTTACCACTAATTTGAAGTACAATGTGTCACGAGAAAACAATCTCAAAATCTCTGGGATAAGTAAAAGCAAAAAAAAGTTATCCCCACTTAAGTGATACATGTCAGATTTAAAAAAAGGGCTCTGTCAGGAAGGCAAAAACATGCTGTGTCAGGAAGGGGTTAATAATGTGCAACATATGTGTAAGGGGCATTATGTGTGTCATTATGTGTATAAAGGTTGGCATAATGTGTAAGGGGCATTATGGTTATAAGGACATTAATAATGTGTGTCGTGTAAGGGGCATTACTGTGTGGTATTATCAGGGGTACCGAGAGAAAGGGGTAGGGGGTACAAATTACCCAGGCCAAAGTCTGATAGGAGGGCCCAGTGGGGGCCCCGGGCCCCCTCCCCTTAGTGACAGCAGCAGCTGCAGCTCTTGTCCTCTGCCCAGCACACACTGCTTTGTGCTGGGTTGCAGTGTAGCCATGGAGGTGGTTAAAATACAATATTTTCTCAGAATTTTTTTCTAAGGGTATAATTTGAATAATGTGAGGAGTAATGTATATAAGGTAAAGTGGTACTACAGTGTGATGTAACGTGAATAAGGGACACCATCGCATGAAATAAGGTTAATAAAGTTGCACTACTGTGTGGCATAATTTGAATTGGGGGTAAAATTGTGTGGCCATGCCCCTTCCCAGCAAGAACACACCCCTGTTTGGGCTGCGCACCAAATGTGTGCACTGTTTCTATTTAAAATATTGCGGGTAGGAGCACCAAAATGATGACTACTATGATGAGGGTTGATGGTGCTGGGAAAGGGGAGCAGGGTCAGATGCGTCATATAGGCTAGGGTCGGCTCTGCACACACCCATTGCACATTTTAGCGATCTTTGTAATACCCATTACACATAAAGCCACATGCCGTAATGCCAATTACACATAAGGCCACACATGATGTCCAGCACACACAATTATAGCCTAGAGAAGTTACTGGAACACCAGACAGCAGTAGCAGCCACCAGTCACCGCTATCCCCCAGTGAGCATGGGCACCTGGCTACAATGTGAGCAGCAGAGGCGATTGTGCTCCAGAAGGCTGGTAGGAGGTTGCCTGGAATTCATATATACAAACCTTGTGGTACCCAGTCCACAGCAGGTACTTTTATGGTACAAGCATTTGTTTGCTCCACATGTCTGTGCTTTTACTATCATATTATTAAAAAGTTGTCTTTTATGCACTATGGAGCGCCCCTCCTGTATTCTTTTTTGACTATATATATATATATATATATATATATATATATATATATATATATATATATATATATATATATATAGAACAATGAAAATGAAAACAGGCGCTCGATAGAGTCTGTTTTTAAAGATTTATTCACAACACACAAGACAAGGTAAACCATCTGGAGGATGGAATCACGTACCAAACAAGGCGTTCTAAAATTACCTGCTGGACCCAGGGAACACCGTTAAGGTGGAAAAACAGAGCTGCCGGGTTTAATTATCAACCTGAGTGCTATGAAGACTTGATTGTTCCTAATACTGGACTGATTCGCACAACTGCTGGGACTTTTAGTTCCATTACAAGTATCTTCTTTTTTGCGCACTGTTATTCTTGTCTATATATATATATATATATATATATATATATATATATATATATATATATATATATATATATGTGTACGTACGTATATACATACACACATTCCGACACATAATGCAGGGAGATACTGTATATTGCCAGGTGCCCAACAAATGTGCACCCGCAGGACGCCGATGTCCTAAGATACTTGTGGGGTGAGACGGCACTCCAGTCATAAAAGGAATGCTGAAAGCCAAAACTTGGTAGACAACATTTGCAGGGGCGAAATTAGGGGTCAGGCCACCCCTAGGCACAAAATATTTGCCCCCCCCCCATATATACATATGTGCACGCAAACTGTCCCTCCTGGCTCTGGGAAGTATGTACACAATAAATAGCTCTGGAGCACAAGGAAAGTAGCACTTAAGGAGCCCATACACGCTCCATTTTAAAGCTACATTCTGTACTTTTAAAGTACACATCGTATCGGATCGCATCCCTAGTGCATGCATTGTGCATGCACTGCGATCCGATACGATGTGTACCTAGTACAAAAAGTATGTGCAGCACATACTTTTTGTACCGTACTATGTGATGCGTGGGAGCGCGCATCGCATAGTACAGAACGGAGCCGGACGCAACGGAGCGTGTATGGGCTCCTTTACTGTTTGTTTAATAAAAGGGATTCAAACAGTTATCTGTCTGCTCTGGACACATTCCTTTCCGTGCAGCAGCAGTGATGAGAGGAGGGAGGGCTCGGTAACCTGTGTGCACTGCAGGAAGAAAAGTTCCTTGTTGTAAGGAACATAAAACAATAGAAGGTGACTGTACAGCCTGTGTGGACGGAGTGTGTGAGCAGGCAGTAAATACTGCCTGTATGCACTGCTCGGAGGGAGGGATCATGAGACTGTAGCTTCAGGCTGCCCAGTGTGGGACATGTGCAGCAGCGCTGAGCGCACAGGCACAGTAGCTGGTAATTGAACGCCAGCTCTGTAAAAGTAACAGGGCTAGCTAGGAAGCCGCGATGAGCACCGCATCTCCCTCTTGGTGCCGGACTGAGGTGACTGCCTGGCCAGCTGCCAATCTAAAATAAGAAGTGACGCTGCCCCTTCCCTACGCCGGAGGAGACTGATGTGAGGCAGGAGATCCAGGAGGCAACGCTACAGAGGTGCGCGAGCAGGCTGTGAGGGTTTAGCCGTTACCTTGGCTACTGCACACGCCAGCTGATCTAGCTAGGCTGATTGACAGCAGGTGCCTGACGGCTGCCGCCCATGACAGGTGCCGCCCCTAGGCCCGTGCCTCACGGGCCTAGTGACAAATCCGGCCCTGAACATTTCAGCACCTTTTATGTGATCGCCTAAGTTTACCACACCATATACCCCTTATACAAAACATGCAACACAATTGTAACCCCCTTATACTGTACTTGCCTCTTACACATTGTGCCGCATGGAATGAGTCAAAATACACACTATACCAAACGGATTGAGCAAAAATATACTTCATATACAGGGACATTGCGCACCAAAGGCATGCATTAAAAACTTACAACATAATGCCCATTACATGTTAAACCCCACACCATAATGTCCATAATGTTACGATCCAGGGAGTAACTGAGTATGGTGGAGCTGCATCTAACTTCACTCTATTGGACCTCCCTGACAGGTGGTTGTGGACTGCGGGATGCTAGGCTTCGCCTGTAGCCGCCACGGCTGAAAGGGCGAGTTAGGCCCACCCAAGCTCCGGTGCAGTCAGGTGTTAAGTGGTGACAAGCCCACGACGACCGCCAAGGAGAGGTCCAAAAGGATAATCTGACTAAACTAATAACCCCGACTGTCACGGACCCACCGGTCGCCTGCTCCGATATGTCAATCTGAGCAGCTCCGGCCGTGACTGGGGTTCACTTTGGACACTCGGGTTCCCTCTTTGAGGTACACTGCCACCAGCCAAAACCTGATTTTAGCGCTTGAAACTGCGCAAGGAGCGGCTTGGCTTGCACCTGACCACACAATGCAATATAAAAATGGTAACGTTGTAGCGTTCTCTTCTGAGGCTAATGAGTCTTAAGAACACAGAATCAGAGACTGGAAATATGTATTATTTATTCCTAGAAATACTACAGAGCTTTAAGGGATAAAAATGGTTACAAGATAGTATAATGATTTTAAAAGCACACACAAGATAAATGCAATTTCAGAAATAAAAAGGAAATAGAAAGAAATGACAGAACCATATCTTACACGTAAATACAATTCTGGCGTGGGGGGGGGGGGGCTCCACAAGAAACAAGTGGTCACTTCTAGCTCGATGCTGCACCCCAAGAAGTACAACTAGGTATTCAAAGGTACAGAGGTTTTATCTGCAGCCTCCCTCATCCCTCCCACCTCTTGCTGAGCCTAGGGAAGGTCCATAAATATAGGATCTTTCCCATGAAGAATTTGTCCCTGCTTTGAAGTAGATTTTATACATTCTTCAAGTGATAAGAGGTAATTTAGTGGAGGGCAGAGCACCTTGGGCCTGTTGGCCGGACACTATTGCTCTTCCCCCCCAATGTGGTTTATGAGGGGTTTCCGATCTTATCTGACATCCTAACTTCAGAGGATTTCTACAGATGGTCAAACTGAGGGAATACAGGCCTCAAACTCAAACCAGGGTCACCTACAGTTTACACACATAATACAAGACATGTCCTGATTCCAAACATAATAATCACAGGAGACATAACTTTACAACAATATCAGACATACATTGATCGAACAGATAATCATAACAGGAGGCATACGTTAATTTGATCGATCACCTGATCTGATCGTTACACCAACTAAAGATGATAATGCAGTAGTACAAGTCCCAGAAGTGACACAAGTATGGAAATAATAATGAAAATACTGCGACTCCGTCACAACCAAAACAACAGTCAAGCGACCCTGTCGCAAACAAACACCAGAGAAGTTGTTCCTAGCACAACTTAAAGGGGAACAACCCCACATAAATAAACTGGAGGAATAATGCCCAACCTCCTCTTGGGTAACTGACATGCACCACAGAGCAACCTAACTATAGCCTAAGACTACTCACGACACTGGGCATAAGATGGAAGGTAGTGGTTCCCAGATGCTTGAGAGTCAGCAGGCTCACGCAGGAAAGGTAGCAGCAGCACGTCCAAGGAAGAATCCTGCATAAGGCACGGGATGACTGGACTCAGACTGCAGCAGAACAAGACAATCCAGACCAGGAAATTGCAAACCAGGAAACAGGAAGCTATCACCGGCTCTGCATTGCTGGGGAGAATGCCTTAAGAAGGACTCAGGTGACTAGCACACCTGTGACATCTCCAGCCAACCTGCCAGCAGGAATAATGAGCTCATTATCAATCAGCCTTGTGAATAAATCAAGACTGCAGAAGATTTGAGCTGCAATGGCACAGACTGACCACCAGAGGCCACCATAGAGTCAAATGCCAAACACAAACAGAACAGAACAAAAAACAGACCTGAACCATACTAATGATTCCTAATACATTACCTATTATGTCAAACACCATAATGCCTTCTAAAAATTATGCTACATAAGTGCTGCTTACCTACATGCTCATTGCCAGGGGTTCCATGCTCGTTGCCATGTGGGATTACATGCTTGTGGTAACCGGGGGACAGCCACCGCCAGGCAGAAGTGACAGCCATTGACAGCTGAGCAGAGAACAGGGGGCTGCGCGGCTGTATTCAGAGCACTGCAGGTCCCGGCTATTTGAAATAATACCCCTTTCACACCAGAAAATGCAGGGACTTACATGGGAATATGGTTTCCTGGATCATACAGGTACCTTTTACATCAGCCTAGTTCCTGCATTTTCTCTTGTGTTGGGGAGAGAAACCCCCCTTTAAACAACCAGATATATCTGACCCATTTACATGTGGGCTTCGAATAATTTTGGTCCCGTCAATGCAGGGACATTCCCGGGCTGGCCCCTTTTACACCAGTATAGTCCCTGCATTTTCTGGTGTGAGGGGGAGAGAGAACCACAACCCTTTCCCCCCCTTAACCAATTGGCCCATTTACATGAACTTTTGAGTGGGTTTCGAATGATTTTGGTCTCGTGAAACTTGGCCGCTTGGTTCCAGAGAAATCTGCCCTCAAACATGAACAGCCATGATATAACATTTCAGAAATGAAAAAAAAAAATTCGGTTTACCCGCAATATCTCTGGAACCAATTAATCCATATGGAAAACCTCAAGCTTCTGTGATGCCGAAGGGGGAACTGGCAGCTATTGGAACTGGGTGGTGGTCACAGTTAGCGATCCCATTGTTATCCTTTGGGGAAAACGTTGTAGCTTTCCATGGCGGTATCTCCAGTTCTCGGGAGGCTAGCAACGCAGGGCCAGGCTCATTGGAAAGCACCGGCCCTCAGCTACAAAATGGGCCTATTTGGAGAGTGGGCCGGGAGCTACAGCTCCATCGGGCCCATTGTTAATCTGGCCCTGTGCAGATGACGGAGGTGACAAATTATAACGATTACGCAGATGATGGAGGTGACAGATGATAGAGCTGATGCACATGACGCAGATGATGGAGGTGACAAATGACAGATGCAGATGATGGAGGTGACAGATGATAGAGCTGATGCAGATGACACAGATGATGGAGATGACAGATGGTAGATTCAGATGATGGAGGTGACAGTTGATAGAGATGATGCAGATGACAGATGATAGAGCTGATGCAGATGATATATTCAGATGATGGAGGTGACAGTTGATAGAGATGAGGCAGATGACAGATGATAGAGCTGATGCAGATGATGGAGGTGACAGATGATAGAGATGATGGAGGTGACAGATGACAGGGATGATGAAGATGACAGAGATGATGAAGATGACAGGGATGATGGAGGTGACAGTTTATAGGGATGATGAAGATGATAAAGGTGACAGATGACAGGGATAATGAAGATGAAAGGGATGACGGAGGTGACAGATGACAGGGATGATGGAGGTAACAGATAATAGGGATGATGTAGATGACAGGGATGACGGAGGTGACAGATGACAGGGTGACGGAGGTGACAGATGACAGGGATGATGCAGATGGTGAAGGTGACAGAGGATATAGATGATGCAGATGAAGGTGACAACGATGACGGAGGTGACAGATAAGAGAGATGATGCAGATGAATCATGATGAAGGTGACAGATTATAGGGATGATGCAGTATGATGACGGTGACAGATTATAGGGATGACGCTGATGACGGAGGTGACAGATGATAGTGATGATGCAGATGACGGAGGTGGCAGATGATAGAGATTATGCAGATGATGAAGGTGACAGATGACACGGGTGATTGAGTTAACAGATGACACGGATGATGAAGATGACAGGGATGATGCAGATAATGAAGGTGACCATAGATGACAGGGATGATGAAGATGACAGGGATTATGCAGATGACAGGGATGACAGAGGTGACAGATGATAGGGATGATGCAGATGACGGATGTGACAGATGATAAGGGATGATGCAAATAATGAAGGTGAGAGATGACACGGATGACGGAGGTGACAGATGATAGGGATGATGCAGATGACGGAGGTGACAGATGATAGTGATGATGCAGATGACGGAGGTGACAGATGATAGTGATGATGCAGATGACGGAGGTGACAGATGATAGGGATGATGCAGATAATGAAGGTGACCACAGATGACAGGGATGATGAAGATGACAGGGATGACAGAGGTGACAGATGATAGGGATGATGCAGATGACGGAGGTGACAGATGATAGTGATGATGCAGATGACGGATGTGACAGATGATAGGGATGATGCAGATAATGAAGGTGACAGATGACAGGGATGATGAAGATGACAGGGATTATGCAGATGACAGGGATGATGGAGGTGACAGATGATATGGATGATGCAGATAATCAAGGTGACAGATGACAGGGATGATGAAGATGACAGGGATTATGAAGATGACAGGGATGATGGAGGTGACAGATGATAGTGATGATGCAGATGACGGAGGTGACAGATGATAGGGATGATGCAGATAATCAAGGTGACAGATGACAGGGATGATGAAGATGATAGGGATTATGAAGATGATAGGGATGATGGAGGTGACAGATGATAGAGCTGATGCAGATGATGAAGGTGACAGATGATAGAGCTGATGCATATGATGAAGGTGACAGATGATAGAGATGATGCAGATGATGAAGGTGACAGATGACAGGGATGATGGAAGTGACAGATGATAGAGATGATGCAGATGATGGAGGTGACAGAGGATAGGGATGATGGATGTGACAGATGATAGGGATGATGCAGAGAATGAAGGTGACAGATGATAGGGATGACAGAGGTGACAGATGATAGGGATGATGGAGGTGACAGATGATAGGGATGACGCAGATGACGGAGGTTACAGATGACAGGGATGATGCAGATAATGAAGGTGACAGATGACAGGGATGATGAAGATGACAGGGATTATGAAGATGACAGGGATGACGGAGGTGACAGATGATAGGGATGATGGAGGTGACAGATGATAGTGATGATGCAGATGACGGAGGTGACAGATGATAGGGATGATGCAGATGATGAAGTTGACAGATGACAGGGATGATGAAGATGACAGGGATTATGAAGATGACAGGGATGATGGAGGTGACAGATGATAGGGATGATGGAGGTGACAGATGATAGTGATGATGCAGATGACGGAGGTGACAGATGATAGGGATGATTCAGATGATGAAGTTGACAGATGACAGGGACGATGAAGATGACAGGGATTATGAAGATGACAGGGATGATGGAGGTGACAGATGATAGAGATGATGGAGGTGACAGACGATAGAGATGATGCAGATGATGGAAGTGACAGATAGAGATGATGCAGATGATGAAGGTGACAGATGACAGGGATGATGGAGGTGACAGATGATAGAGATGATGCAGATGATGGAGGTGACAGGATAGGGATGATGGAGGTGACAGATGATAGAGATGATGCAGAGAAAGAAGGTGACAGATGATATAGAGGATGCAGAGGAATCATGATGAAAATGACAGATTATAGATATAATGCAGATAATGGAGGTGACAAATGATAAAGATTACGCAGAGGGCGGAGGTGACAGATGATAGAGCGGATGCATATGATGAAGGTGACAGACGATAGAGATGGTGAAGGTGACAGATGATAGAGATGATGCAGATGATGGAAGTGACAGATGATAGAGATGATGCAGATGATGAAGGTGACAGATGACAGGGATGACGGAGGTGACTGATGACAGGGATGATGAAGGTGATGCAGATGATGAAGTTGACAATTGACAGGGATGATGGAGGTGACAGATGATAGAGATGATGCAGATGATGGAGGTGACAGATGATAGGGATGATGGAGGTGACAGATGATAGGGATGATGCAGAGAATGAAGGTGACAGATGATAGGGATGACAGAGGTGACAGATGATAGGGATGATGGAGGTGACAGATGATAGGGATGATACAGATGACGGAGGTGACAGATGATAGGGATGATGCAGATGATGAAGGTGACAGATGACAGGGACGATGAAGATGACAGGGATGACGGAGGTGACAGATGATAGGCATGATGCAGATAATGAAGGTGACAGATGATAGGGATGATGAAGATGACAGGGATGATGGAGGTGACAGATGATATAGATGATGCAGAGGAAACATGATGAAAGTGACAGATTATAGATATGATGCATATGATGGAGGAGACAAATGATAAAGATTACGCAGAGGGCGGAGGTGACAGATGATAGAGCTGATGCAGATGATGAAGGTGACAGATGATAGAGATGATGCAGATGATGAAGGTGACAGATGATAGAGGTGATGGAGGTGACAGATGATAGAGATGACGCAGATGACAAAAGATAGAGATGATGCAGATGATGCAGATGACAAATGATAAAGATTACGCAGAGGGCGGAGGTGACAGATTATAGAGCGGATGCATATGATGAAGGTGACAGACGATAGAGATGGTGAAGGTGACAGATGATAGGGATGACGCAGATGACGGAGGTGACAGATGACAGGGATGATGCAGATAATGAAGGTGACAGATGACAGGGATGATGAAGATGACAGGGATTATGAAGATGAAAGGGATGACGGAGGTGACAGATGATAGGGATGATGGAGGTGACAGATGATAGTGATGATGCAGATGACGGAGGTGACAGATGATAGGGATGATGCAAATGATGAAGTTGACAGATGACAGGGACGATGAAGATGACAGGGATTATGAAGATGACAGGGATGATGGAGGTGACAGATGATAGGGATGATGGAGGTGACAGATGATAGTGATGATGCAGATGACGGAGGTGACAGATGATAGGGATGATTCAGATGATGAAGTTGACAGATGACAGGGACGATGAAGATGACAGGGATTATGAAGATGACAGGGATGATGGAGGTGACAGATGATAGAGATGATGGAGGTGACAGACGATAGAGATGATGCAGATGATGGAAGTGACAGATAGAGATGATGCAGATGATGAAGGTGACAGATGACAGGGATGATGGAGGTGACAGATGATAGAGATGATGGAGGTGACAGACGATAGAGATGATGCAGATGATGGAAGTGACAGATAGAGATGATGCAGATGATGAAGGTGACAGATGACAGGGATGATGGAGGTGACAGATGATAGAGATGATGCAGATGATGGAGGTGACAGGATAGGGATGATGGAGGTGACAGATGATAGGGATGATGCAGAGAAAGAAGGTGACAGATGATATAGAGGATGCAGAGGAATCATGATGAAAGTGACAGATTATAGATATAATGCAGATAATGGAGGTGACAAATGATAAAGATTACGCAGAGGGCGGAGGTGACAGATGATAGAGCGGATGCATATGATGAAGGTGACAGACGATAGGGATGATGGAGGTGACAGATGATAGAGATGATGCAGATGATGGAGGTGACAGATGATAGGGATGATGGAGGTGACAGATGATAGGGATGATGGAGGTGACAGATGATAGGGATGAAACAGATGATGGAGGTGATAGATGATAGGGATGATGCAGATGATGAAGGTGACAGATGACAGGGACGATGAAGATGACAGGGATGACGGAGGTGACAGATGATAGGCATGATGCAGATAATGAAGGTGACAGATGACAGGGATGATGAAGATGACAGGGATTATGAAGATGACAGGGATGATGGAGGTGACAGATGATAGTGATGATGCAGATGACGGAGTTGACAGATGATATGGATGATGTAGATAATCAAGGTGACAGATGACAGGGATTATGAAGATGACAGGGATTATGAAGATGACAGGGATGATGGAGGTGACAGATGATAGGGATGATGGAGGTGACAGATGATAGGGATGATGGAGGTGACAGATGATAGGGATGATGCAGATGACAGGGATTATGAAGATGACAGGGATGATGGAGGTGACAGATGATATAGATGATGCAGAGGAAACATGATGAAAGTGACAGATTATAGATGATGCAGATGATGGAGGAGACAAATGATAATGATTACGCAGAGGGCGGAGGTGACAGATGATAGAGCTGATGCAGATGATGGAGGTGACAGATGATAGAGATGACGCAGATGACAAAAGATAGAGATGATGCAGATGATGGAGGTGACAAATGATAAAGATTACGCAGAGGGCGGAGGTGACAGATTATAGAGCGGATGCATATGATGAAGGTGACAGACGATAGAGATGGTGAAGGTGACAGATGATAGAGATGATGCTGATGATGGAAGTGACAGATGATAGAGATGATGCAGATAATGAAGGTGACAGATGACAGGGATGATGAAGGTGATGCAGATGATGAAATTGACAATTGACAGGGATTATGGAGGTGACAGATGATAGCGATGATGCAGAGAAGGAAGGTGACAGATTATAGGGATGACGGAGGTGACAGATGATAGGGATGATTGAGGTGACAGATGATGAAGATGACAGGGATGACAGAGGTGACAGATGATAGGGATGATGCAGATGATGGAGTTGACAGATGATATGGATGATGTAGATAATCAAGGTGACAGATGACAGGGATTATGAAGATGACAGGGATGATGGAGGTGACAGATGATAGGGATGATGGAGGTGACAGATGATAGTGATGATGCAGATGACGGAGGTGACAGATGATAGGGATGATGCAGATAATGAAGGTGACAGATGACAGGGATGATGAAGATGACAGGGATTATTAAAATGACAGGGATGACGGAGGTGACAGATGATAGTGATGATACAGATGACGGAGGTGACAGATGATAGGGATGATGCAGATAATGAAGGTGACAGATGACAGGGATGATGAAGATGACAGGGATTATGAAGATGACAGGGATGACGGAGGTGACAGATGATAGGGATGATGCAGATGATGAAGGTGACAGATGACTGGGATGATGAAGATGACAGGGATGACGGAGGTGACAGATGGTAGGCATGATGCAGATAATGAAGGTGACAGATGACAGGGATGATGAAGATGACAGGTATTATGAAGATGACAGGGATGACGGAGGTGACAGATGATAGGGATGATACAGATGATGAAGGTGACAGATGACTGGGATGATGAAGATGACAGGGATGACGGAGGTGACAGATGGTAGGCATGATGCAGATAATGAAGGTGACAGATGACAGGGGTGATGAAGATGACAGGGATTATGAAGATGACAGGGATGATGGAGGTGACAGATGATAGGGATGATGCAGATGATGGAGTTGACAGATGATATGGATGATGTAGATAATCAAGGTGACAGATGACAGGGATTATGAAGATGACAGGGATGATGGAGGTGACAGATGATAGGGATGATGCAGATGACGGAGGTGACAGATGATAGTGATGATGCAGATGACGGAGGTGACAGATGATATGGATTATGCAGATAATCAAGGTGACAGTTGACAGGGATGATGAAGATGACAGGGATTATGAAGATGACAGGGATGATGGAGGTGACAGATGATATAGATGATGCAGATTATGAAGGTGACAGATGACAGGGATGAAGAAGATGACAGGGATTATGAAGATGACAGGGATGATGGAGGTGACAGATGATATAGATGATGCACAGGAAACATGATGAAAGTAACAGATTATAGATATGATGCAGATGATGGAGGAGACAAATGATAAAGATTACGCAGAGGGCGGAGGTGACAGATGATAGAGCTGATGCAGATGATAAAGGTGACAGATGATAGAGGTGATGGAGGTGACAGATGATAGAGATGACACAGATGACAAAAGATAGAGATGATGCAGATGATGGAGGTGACAAATGATAAAGATTACGCAGAGGGTGGAGGTGACAGATTATAGAGCGGATGCATATGATGAAGGTGACAGACGATAGAGATGGTGAAGGTGACAGATGATAGAGATGATGCTGATGATGGAAGTGACAGATGATAGAGATGATGCAGATGATGAAGGTGACAGATGACAGGGATGATGAAGGTGATGCAGATGATGAAATTGACAATTGACAGGGATGATGGAGGTGACAGATGATAGGGATGATGCAAAGAAGGAAGGTGACAGATTATAGGGATGACGGAGGTGACAGATGATAGGGATGATGGAGGTGACAGATGATGAAGATGACAGGGATGACAGAGGTGACAGATGATAGGGATGATGCAGATGATGGAGGTGACAGATGATAGGGATGATGCAGAGAAGGAAGGTGACAGATTATAGGGATGACGGAGGTGACAGATGATAGGGATGATGGAGGTGACAGATGATGAAGATGACAGGGATGACAGAGGTGACAGATGATAGGGATGATGCAGATGATGGAGTTGACAGATGATATGGATGATGTAGATAATCAAGGTGACAGATGACAGGGATTATGAAGATGACAGGGATGATGGAGGTGACAGATGATAGGGATGATGGAGGTGACAGATGAAAGTGATGATGCAGATGACGGAGGTGACAGATGATAGGGATGATGCAGATAATGAAGGTGACAGATGACAGGGATGATGAAGATGACAGGGATTATTAAGATGACAGGGATGACGGAGGTGACAGATGATAGGGATGATGGAGGTGACAGATGATAGGGATGATGCAGATGATGGAGTTGACAGATGATATGGATGATGTAGATAATCAAGGTGACAGATGACAGGGATTATGAAGATGACAGGGATGATGGAGGTGACATATGATAGGGATGATGGAGGTGACAGATGATAGTGATGATGCAGATGACGGAGGTGACAGATGATAGGGATGATGCAGATAATGAAGGTGACAGATGACAGGGATGATGAAGATGACAGGGATTATTAACATGACAGGGATGACGGAGGTGACAGATGATAGTGATAATACAGATGACGGAGGTGACAGATGATAGGGATGATGCAGATAATGAAGGTGACAGATGACAGGGATGATGAAGATGACAGGGATTATGAAGATGACAGGGATGACGGAGGTGACAGATGATAGGGATGATGCAGATGATGAAGGTGACAGATGATTGGGATGATGAAGATGACAGGGATGACGGAGGTGACAGATGGTAGGCATGATGCAGATAATGAAGGTGACAGATGACAGGGATGATGAAGATGACAGGGATTATGAAGATGACAGGGATGACGGAGGTGACAGATGATAGGGATGATGCAGATGATGAAGGTGACAGATGACTGGGATGATGAAGATGATAGGGATGATGGAGGTGACCGATGATAGGGATGATGCAGATGATGGAGTTGACAGATGATATGGATGATGTAGATAATCAAGGTGACAGATGACAGGGATTATGAAGATGACAGGGATGATGGAGGTGACAGATGATAGGGATGATGCAGATGACGGAGGTGACAGATGATAGTGATGATGCAGATGACGGAGGTGACAGATGATATGGATGATGCAGATAATCAAGGTGACAGTTGACAGGGATGATGAAGATGACAGGGATTATGAAGATGATGGAGGTGACAGATGATATAGAGGATGCAGAGGAATCATGATGAAAATGACAGATTATAGATATAATGCAGATGATGGAGGAGACAAATGATAAAGATTACGCAGAGGGCGGAGGTGACAGATGATAGAGCGGATGCATATGATAAAGGTGACAGATGATAGAGATCATGCAGAAGATGAAGGTGACAGATGATAGAGATCATGCAGAAGATGAAGGTGACAGATGATCGAGATGATGCAGATGATGAAGGTGACAGATGATAGAGATCATGCAGATGATGAAGATGACAGATGACAGGGATGACAGAGGTGACTGATGAGAGGGATGATGGAGGTGATGCAGATGATGAAGGTGACAGATGACAGGGATGACAGAGGTGACTGATGACAGGGATGATGGAGGTGATGCAGATGATGAAGGTGACAGATGACAGGGATGACAGAGGTGACTGATGACAGGGATGATGGAGGTGATGCAGATGACGGAGGTGACAGATGATAGGGATGATGCACATGATGAAGTTGACAGATGACAGGGATGACACAGATGACAGAAGACAGAGATGATATAGATAATGGAGGTGACAAATGATAAAGATTACGCAGGGGGCGGAGGTAACAGATGATAGAGCGGATTCATATGATGAAGGTGACAGATGATAGAGATGGTGAAGGTGACAGATGATAGAGATGATGCAGATGATGGAAGTGACAGATGATAGAGATGATGCAGATGATGAAGGTGACAGATGACAGGGATGATGGAGGTGACTGATGACAGGGATGATGAAGGTGATGCAGATGATGAAGTTGACAACTGACAGGGATGATGGAGGTGACCAATGATAGAGATGATGCAGAGAATGAAGGTGACAGATGATAGGGATGATGGAGGTGACAGATGATAGGGATGATGGAGGTGACAGATGATAGGGATGATGCAGAGAATGAAGGTGACAGATGACAGGGATGATGAAGATGACAGCGATTAAGAAGATGATAGGGATGATGGAGGTGACAGATGATAGTGATAATGCAGATGACGGAGGTGACAGATGATAGGGATGATGCAGATGACGGAGGTGACAGATGATAGGGATGATGCAGTTGACGGAGGTGACAGATGATATGGATGATGCAGATGATGAAGGTGACAGATGACAGGGATGATGAAGATGACAGGGATGATGGAGGTGACAAATGATAGGGATGACGGAGGTGACAGATGATAGGGATGATGCAGATGATGGAGGTGACAGATGATATGGATGATGCAGATGATGAAGGTGACAGATGACAGGGATGATGAAGATGACAGGGATTATGAAGATGACAGGGATGATGGAGGTGACAGATGATAGGGATGATGGAGGTGACAGATGATAGGGATGATGCAGATGACGGAGGTGACAGATGATAGTGATGATGCAGATGACGGAGGTGACAGATGATATGGATGATGCAGATAATCAAGGTGACAGTTGACAGGGATGATGAAGATGACAGGGATTATGAAGATGATGGAGGTGACAGATGATATAGAGGATGCAGAGGAATCATGATGAAAATGACAGATTATAGATATAATGCAGATGATGGAGGAGACAAATGATAAAGATTACGCAGAGGGCGGAGGTGACAGATGATAGAGCGGATGCATATGATAAAGGTGACAGATGATAGAGATCATGCAGAAGATGAAGGTGACAGATGATCGAGATGATGCAGATGATGAAGGTGACAGATGATAGAGATGATGGAGGTGACAGATGAGAGAGATGATGCAGATGATGGAGGTGACAAATGATAAAGATTACGCAGAGGGCGGAGGTGACAGATGATAGAGCTGATGCATATGATAAAGGTGACAGATGATAGAGATCATGCAGATGATGAAGGTGACAGATGATAGAGATGGCGGAGGTGACTGATGAATGGGATGGCGGAGGTGACTGATGACAGGGATGGCGGAGGTGACTGATGACAGGGATGACGGAGGTGACTGATGACAGGGATGACGGAGGTGACTGATGATAGAGCTGATGCATATGGTGAAGGTAATAGATGATATAGATGACAGAGGTGACAGTTGATAGAGAGGATGCAGATGATGAAGGTGACAGATGACAGGGATGACGGAGGTGACTGATGACAGGGATGGCGGAGGTGACTGATGACAGGGATGACGGAGGTGACTGATGGCAGGGATGGCGGGGGTGACTGGTGACAGGGATGGCGGGGGTGACTGATGACAGGGATGACGGAGGTGACAGATGACAGGGTGATGAAGGTGACAGATGATATAGATGATGCAGATGAAGGTGACAGATGATATAGATCAGTGATTTTCAACCTTTTTACCTTGCGGAACACTAAATAAGATTTTCAAATTGTCAAGGCACACCATGAGATCCCCACAGGGCAAAACACATTGGCCCCCACAGGAAAAATCCAAACCTATATGCCTCCATATAAAAAACAATCACACTGGTCCACACAGGTAACAAAACTAAAATACATTGACCCTTTACATAAAAAAAGAGACCAGTAAATAACAGTTGAACTGGTGGTGGCTATAAACTGGTTTGGGCATCTGTAGATCTGGGGGCACACTTGGGAGCAGCTCAAGGCACACTAGTGTGCCACGGCACAGTGGTTGAAAAACACTGATATAGATGATGCAGATGAAGGTGACAGATGTCAGGGATGACAGAGGTCACAGATGATAGGGATGATGCAGATGATGAAGGTGACAGATGACAGGGATGACGGAGGTGACTGATGACAGGGATGGCGGAGGTGACTGATGACAGGGATGATGGAGGTGACAGATGACAGGGATGACGGAGGTGACAGATGACAGGGATGACGGAGGTGACAGATGACAGGGATGACGGAGGTGACAGATGATATAGATGATGCAGATGAAGGTGACAGATGAAAGGGATGACGGAGTTGACAGATGATAGGGATGATGCAGATGATGAAGGTGACAGATGACGGATGACAAGGATGACGGAGGTGACGGATGACAGGGATGAAGCAGATGATTAAAATGATTATATAGATGATGGAGGTGACAGATGATAGAGATGATGGAGATGACAGAGGTGACAGATGATGGAGGTGACAGATGATAGAGATGACGGAGGTGACAGATGATAGACGGATGATGGAGGTGACATATGATAGAGATGATGGAGGTGACAGATGATAGAACTGATGCATTATGATGAAGGTTACAGATGATAATGATGACGGAGGTGGCAGATGATAGAGATGATGGAGGTGACAGATGATAGACGGATGATGGAGGTGACATATGATAGAGATGATGGAGGTGACAGATGATAGAACTGATGCAGATGATGAAGGTGACAGATGATAATGATGACGGAGGTGACAGATGATAATGATGACGGAGGTGACAGATGATAGAGATGACGGAGGTGGCAGATGATAGACGGATGATGGAGGTGACATATGATAGAGATGATGGAGGTGACAGATGATAGAGATGATGGAGGTGACAGATGATAGACGGATGATGGAGGTGACATATGATAGAGATGATGGAGGTGACAGATGATAGAACTGATGCAGATGATGAAGGTGACAGATGATAATGATGACGGAGGTGACAGATGATTATGATGACGGAGGTGACAGATGATAGAGATGACGGAGGTGGCAGATGATAGACGGATGATGGAGGTGACATATGATAGAGATGATGGAGATGACAGATGATAGAACTGATGCATTATGATGAAGGTGACAGATGATAATGATGACGGAGGTGGCAGATGATAGAGATGATGGAGGTGACAGATGATAGACGGATGATGGAGATGACAGATGATAGAACTGATGCATTATGATGAAGGTGAAAGATGACATTAATGACGGAGGTGATGACGATGTCTGTACACTTATTCCCTAGTAGTGGAGTATAATGTGCCACTGGCTATGTACAAGTGACAACACTTAGATCGCAGGAGGAGGAGGGGAGGGGGGGGGGGGTGAATGTGGGGAGCAGACAAAGGGAAGCAAAGCATAGATTGTAGAAGGGCAGAGAAAGTCCATAAGGGGGAGGGTAACACCCCCCCCCCCCCTGCTGTGCGGAAAGACGCCTCCTGAATGCTAAATTCCAACCCTTTTGTACCAAATTCCATCTGTCATTCCCCACCACAAACCCATTCACCTATTGTCCTGGACTGCAGAGTGACATCTGCATGAGCAGGTGCAGTGATCGGCCAGTCACAGCGTCATATGTGTCATCAGCGTGCTCACCGTGTGTGTGTCTGTCAGACATACAGCCTCTGTGCAACGCTGTCATATACACATACGTGTCATCAGCGTGCTCACCGTGTGTGTGTCAGACATACAGCCTCTGTGTAACGCTGTCATATACACATACGTGTCATCAGCGTGCTCACCGTGTGTGTGTCAGACATACAGCCTCTGTGCAACGCTGTCATATACACATACGTGTCATCAGCGTGCTCACCGTGTGTGTGTCAGACATACAGCCTCTGTGCAACGCTGTCATATACACATACGTGTCATCAGCGTGCTCACCGTGTGTGTGTCAGACATACAGCCTCTGTGCAACGCTGTCATATACACATCCGTGTCATCAGCGTGCTCACCGTGTGTGTGTCAGACATACAGCCTCTGTGTAACGCTGTCATATACACATATGTGTTATCAGCGTGCTCACCGTGTGTGTGTGTGTCAGACATACAGCCTCTGTGTAACGCTGTCATATACACATACGTGTCATCAGCGTGCTCACCGTGTGTGTGTCAGACATACAGCCTCTGTGTAACGCTGTCATATACACATACGTGTCATCAGCGTGCTCACCGTGTGTGTGTCAGACATACAGCCTCTGTGCAACGCTGTCATATACACATCCGTGTCATCAGCGTGCTCACCGTGTGTGTGTCAGACATACAGCCTCTGAGCAACGCTGTCATATACACATGTGTCATCAGCGTGCTCACCGTTTGTGTGTGTGTGTCAGACATACAGCCTCTGTGCAACGCTGTCATATACACATACGTGTCATCAGCGTGCTCACCCTGTGTGTGTGTGTCAGACATACAGCCTCTGTGCAACGCTGTCATATACACATACGTGTCATCAGCATGCTCACCGTGTGTGTGTCAGACAAACAGCCTCTGTGTAACGCTGTCATATACACATACGTGTCATCAGCGTGCTCACCGTGTGTGTGTCAGACATACAGCCTCTGTGTAACGCTGTCATATACACATATGTGTCATCAGCGTGCTCACCGTGTGTGTGTCAGACATACAGCCTCTGTGCAACGCTGTCATATACACATACGTGTCATCAGCATGCTCACCGTGTGTGTGTGTGTCAGACATACAGCCTCTGTGCAACGCTGTCATATACACATATGTGTCATCAGCATGCTCACCGTGTGTGTGTGTGTGTCAGACAAACAGCCTCTGTGCAACGCTGTCATATACACATACGTGTCATCAGCGTGCTCACCATGTGTGTGTGTGTCAGACATACAGGCTCTGTGTAACGCTGTCATATACACATACGTGTCATCAGCGTGCTCACCGTGTGTGTGTTAGACATACAGCCTCTGTGTAACGCTGTCATATACACATATGTGTCATCAGCGTGCTCACCGTGTGTGTGTGTGTGTCAGACATACAGCCTCTGTGCAACGCTGTCATATACAGGGGAGCCGAGAGAGGGGGGGAGTGGGTACTAATTACCCGGGCCCAGGCTTGCTGAAGGGGCCCTGCAGGGGCCCTGGTCTGACCCCTCCCTTTCCCCTCCATCCCTCCCGGGTAGCAACAGTAGCACACACTTCTACAGCATGTGCTGTGCTGACAGCAGGCTCAGCCTGAGTGTCTCACTGACAGCGTGAGAGGTCATGCTGAGCCTGCAGTCAGCACAGCACATGCTGTAGGTGTGTGCTGCGTCTGAGATTACAGTTTTTAGAGTTTTCTTTCACCCACCTCTAAACATTTTGGGGGCGTGGCCTAAGTGTGGGAGGTTCCCACAACACACACACTTAGGCCACGCCCCCAACATTTTACCGGGGCCCGGCATTCCTCTCGGCTGCCCTGGTCATATACACATATATGTCATCAGCGTGCTCACCATGTGTGTGTGTGTCAGACATACAGCCTCTGTGTAACGCTGTCATATACACATACGTGTCATCAGCGTGCTCACCGTGTGTGTGTCAGACATACAGCCTCTGTGTAACGCTGTCATATACACATACGTGTCATCAGCGTGCTCACCGTGTGTGTGTGTGTCAGACATACAGCCTCTGTGCAACGCTGTCATATACACATACGTGTCATCAGCATGCTCACCGTGTGTGTGTCAGACATACAGCCTCTGTGTAACGCTGTCATATACACATATGTGTCATCAGCGTGCTCACCGTGTGTGTTTGTGTCAGACATACAGCCTCTGTGCAACGCTGTCATATACACATACGTGTCATCAGCGTGCTCACCGTGTGTGTGTGCGTCAGACATACAGCCTCTGTGCAACGCTGTCATATACACATACGTGTCATCAGCGTGCTCACCGTGTGTGTGTCAGACATACAGCCTCTGTGCAACGCTGTCATATACACGTGTCATCAGCGTGCTCACCGTGTGTGTGTGCGTCAGACATACAGCCTCTGTGCAACGCTGTCATATACACATACGTGTCATCAGCGTGCTCACCGTGTGTGTGTGCCAGACATACAGCCTCTGTGCAACGCTGTCATATACACATACGTGTCATCAGCATGCTCACCGTGTGTGTGTCAGACAAACAGCCTCTGTGTAACGCTGTCATATACACATACGTGTCATCAGCATGCTCACCGTGTGTGTGTCAGACATACAGGCTCTGTTTAACGCTGTCATATACACATATGTGTCATCAGCGTGCTCACCGTGTGTGTCACGCTGCCATATACACATATGTGTTATCAGCGTGCTCACCGTGTGTGTGTCAGACATACAGGCTCTGTGTAATGCTGTCATATACACATACGTGTCATCAGCGTGCTCACCGTGTGTGTGTCAGACATACAGGCTCTGTGTAACGCTGCCATATACACATACATGTCATCAGCGTGCTCACCGTGTGTGTCAGACATACAGGCTCTGTGTAACGCTGTCATATACACATACGTGTCATCAGCGTGCTCACCGTGTGTGTGTCAGACATACAGGCTCTGTGTAACGCTGTCATATACACATACGTGTCATCAGCGTGCTCACCGTGTGTGTGTCAGACATACAGGCTCTGTGTAATGCTGTCATATACACATACGTGTCATCAGCGTGCTCACCGTGTGTGTGTCAGACATACAGCCTCTGTGTAACGCTGTCATATACACATACGTGTCATCAGCATGCTCACCGTGTGTGTGTCAGACATACAGGCTCTGTTTAACGCTGTCATATACACATATGTGTCATCAGCGTGCTCACCGTGTGTGTCACGCTGCCATATACACATATGTGTTATCAGCGTGCTCACCGCGTGTGTGTCAGACATACATCCTCTGTGTAACGCTGTCATATACACATACGTGTCATCAGCGTGCTCACCGTGTGTGTCAGACATACAGGCTCTGTGTAACGCTGTCATATTCACATACATGTCATCAGCGTGCTCACCGTGTGTGTCAGACATACAGGCTCTGTGTAACGCTGTCATATTCACATACATGTCATCAGCGTGCTCACCGTGTGTGTGTGTCAGACATACAGGCTCTGTGTAACGCTGTCATATACACATACGTGTCATCAGCGTGCTCACCGTGTGTGTGTCAGACATACAGCCTCTGTGTAACGCTGTCATATACACATACGTGTCATCAGCGTGCTCACCGTGTGTGTGTCAGACATACAGGCTCTGTGTAATGCTGTCATATACACATACGTGTCATCAGCGTGCTTACCGTGTGTGTGTCAGACATACAGCCTCTGTGTAACGCTGTCATATACACATACGTGTCATCAGCATGCTCACCGTGTGTGTGTCAGACATACAGGCTCTGTTTAACGCTGTCATATACACATATGTGTCATCAGCGTGCTCACCGTGTGTGTCACGCTGCCATATACACATATGTGTTATCAGCTTGCTCACCGTGTGTGTGTCAGACATACAGCCTCTGTGTAACGCTGTCATATACACATACGTGTCATCAGCGTGCTCACCGTGTGTGTGTCAGACATACAGGCTCTGTGTAATGCTGTCATATACACATACGTGTCATCAGCGTGCTCACCGTGTGTGTCAGACATACAGGCTCTGTGTAACGCTGCCATATACACATACGTGTCATCAGCATGCTCACCGTGTGTGTCAGACATACAGGCTCTGTGTAACGCTGTCATATTCACATACATGTCATCAGCGTGCTCACCGTGTGTGTCAGACATACAGGCTCTGTGTAACGCTGTCATATACACATACGTGTCATCAGCGTGCTCACCGTGTGTGTGTCAGACATACAGCCTCTGTGTAACGCTGTCATATACACATACGTGTCATCAGCGTGCTCACCGTGTGTGTGTCAGACATACAGGCTCTGTGTAATGCTGTCATATACACATACGTGTCATCAGCGTGCTCACCGTGTGTGTGTCAGACATACAGCCTCTGTGTAACGCTGTCATATACACATACGTGTCATCAGCGTGCTCACCGTGTGCGTGTCAGACATACAGGCTCTGTGTAACGCTGTCATATGCACATACGTGTCATCAGCATGCTCACCGTGTGTCAGACATACAGGCTCTGTGCAACGCTGTCATATACACATATATGCAGAATGCAGGAGGGGAGGTAACTATGATGTAACAGTGTAATGTGGGCTAGGTGACATATGGGAGATTGCTAGACTAATGAGGGAGAGAGGGAGATTGCTGCTATGTTAGGGAGTCTCCTGCAGAATGCAGGAGGGGAGGTAACTATGATGAAACAGTGTAATGTGGGCTAGGTGACATGAGGGAGATTGCTAGACTAATGAGGGAGAGAGGGAGATTGCTGCTATGTCAGGGAGTCTCCTGCAGAATGCAGGAGGGGAGGTAACTATGATGTAACAGTGTAATGTGGGCTAGGTGACATGAGGGAGATTGCTAGACTAATGAAGGAGAGAGGGAGATTGCTGCTATGTCAGGGAGTCTCCTGCAGAATGCAGGTGGGGAGGTAACTATGATGTAACAGTGTAATGTGGGCTAGGTGACATGAGGGAGATTGCTAGACTAATGAGGGAGAGAGGGAGTTTGCTGCTATGTCAGGGAGTCTCCTGCAGAATGCAGGAGGGGAGGTAACTATGATGTAACAGTGTAATGTGGGCTAGGTGACAGGAGGGAGATTGCTAGACTAATGAGGGAGAGAGGGAGATTGCTGCTATGTCAGGGAGTATCCTGCAGAATGCAGGAGGGGAGGTAACTATGATGTAACAGTGTAATGTGGGTTAGGTGACATGAGGGAGATTGCTAGACTAATGAGGGAGAGAGGGAGATTGCTGCTATGTCAGGGAGTCTCCTGCAGAATGCAGGAGGGGAGGTAACTATGATGTAACAGTGTAATGTGGGCTAGGTGGCATGAGGGAGATTGCTAGACTAATGAGGGAGAGAGGGAGATTGCTGCTATGTCAGGGAGTCTCCTGCAGAATGCAGGAGGGGAGGTAACTAGGATGTAACAGTATAATGTGGGCTAAGTGACATGGGGGAGATTACTAGACTAATGAGGGAGAGAGGGAGATTGCTGCTATGTCAGGTAGTCTCCTGCAGAATGCAGGAGGGGAGGTAACTATGATGTAAAAGTGTAATGTGGGCTAGGTGACATGAGGGAGATTGCTAGACTAATGAGGGAGAGAGGGAGATTGCTGCTATGTCAGGGAGTCTCCTGCAGAATGCAGGAGGGGAGATAATTATGATGTAACAGTGTAATGTGGGCTAGGTGACATGAGGGAAATTGCTAGACTAATGAGGGAGAGAGAGAGATTGCTGCTATGTCAGATAGTTTCCTTTAGAATGCAGGAGGGGAGGTAACTATGATGTAACAGTGTAATGTGGGCTAGGTGACATGAGGGAGATTGCTAGACTAATGAGGGAGAGAGGGGGATTGCTGCTATGTCAGGTAGTCTCCTGCAGAATGCAGGAGGGGAGGTAACTATGATGTAACAGTGTAATGTAGGCTAGGTGACATGAGGGAGATTGCTAGACTAATGAGGGAGAGAGGGAGATTGCTGCTATGTCAGGGAGTCTCCTGCAGAATGCAGGAGGGGAGGTAACTATGATGTAACAGTGTAGTGTGGGCTAGGTGACATGAGGGAGATTGCTAGACTAATGAGGGAGAGAGGGAGATTGCTGCTATGTCAGGGAGTCTCCTGCAGAATGCAGGAGGGGAGGTAACTATGATGTAACAGTGTAATGTGGGCTAGGTGACATGAGGGAAATTGCTAGACTAATGAGGGAGAGAGGGAGATTGCTGCTACTGTATGTCAGGGAGTCTCCTGCAGAATGCAGGAGGGGAGGTAACTATGATGTAACAGTGTAATGTGGGCTAGGTGACATGAGGGAGATTGCTAGACTAATGAGGGAGAGAGGGAGATTGCTGCTATGTCAGGGAGTCTCCTGCAGAATGCAGGAGGGGAGGTGACTATGATGTAACAGTGTAATGTGGGCTAGGTGACATGAGGGAAATTGCTAGACTAATGAGGGAGAGAGGGAGATTGCTGCTATGTCAGGGAGTCGCCTGCAGAATGCAGGAGGGGAGGTAACTATGATGTAACAGTGTAATGTGGGCTAGGTGACATGAGGGAGATTGCTAGACTAATGAGGGAGAGAGGGAGATTGCTGCTATGTCAGGGAGTCTCCTGCAGAATGCAGGAGGGGAGGTAACTGATGTAACAGTGTAATGTGGGCTAGGTGACATGCGGGAGATTGCTAGACCAGTGAGGGAGAGAGTTAGGTTGCTGCTTTTTCAGGGAGTCTCCTGCAGAATGCAGGAGGGGAGGTAACTATGATGTAACAGTGTAATGTGGGTAGGTGACATGAGGGAGATTGGTAGACTAATGAGGGAGGGAGATTGCTGCTATGTAAGAGAGTCTCCTGCATAGTGCAGCAGGGGAGGTAACTATGATGTAACAGTGTAATGTGGGCTAGGTGACATGAGGGAGATTGCTAGACTAATGAGGGAGAGAGGGAGATTGCTGCTATGTCAGGGAGTCTACTGCAGAATGCAGGGGAAGAGGGAACTATGATGTAACAGTTAATGTGGGCTAGGTGACATATGGGAGATTGCTAGACTAATGAGGGAGAGAGGGAGATTGCTGCTATGTCAGGGAGTCTCCTGCAGAATGCAGGAGGGGAGGTAACTATGATGAAACAGTGTAATGTGGGCTAGGTGACATGAGGGAGATTGCTAGACTAATGAGGGAGAGAGGGAGATTGCTGCTATGTCAAGGAGTCTCCTGCAGAATGCAGGAGGGGAGGTAACTATGATGTAACAGTGTAATGTGGGCTAGGTGACATGAGGGAGATTGCTAGACTAATGAAGGAGAGAGGGAGATTGCTGCTATGTCAGGGAGTCTCCTGCAGAATGCAGGAGGGGAGGTAACTATGATGTAACAATGTAATGTGGGCTAGGTGACATGAGGGAGATTGCTAGACTAATGAGGGAGAGAGGGAGTTTGCTGCTATGTCAGGGAGTCTCCTGCAGAATGCAGGAGGGGAGGTAACTATGATGTAACAGTGTAATGTGGGCTAGGTGACAGGAGGGAGATTGCTAGACTAATGAGGGAGAGAGGGAGATTGCTGCTATGTCAGGGAGTATCCTGCAGAATGCAGGAGGGGAGGTAACTATGATGTAACAGTGTAATGTGGGATAGGTGACATGAGGGAGATTGCTAGACTAATGAGGGAGAGAGGGAGATTGCTGCTATGTCAGGGAGTCTCCTGCAGAATGCAGGAGGGGAGGTAACTATGATGTAACAGTGTAATGTGGGCTAGGTGGCATGAGGGAGATTGCTAGACTAATGAGGGAGAGGGAGATTGCTGCTATGTCAGGGAGTCTCCTGCAGAATGCAGGAGGGGAGGTAACTAGGATGTAACAGTATAATGTGGGCTAAGTGACATGGGGGAGATTACTAGACTAATGAGGGAGAGAGGGAGATTGCTGCTATGTCAGGTAGTCTCCTGCAGAATGCAGGAGGGGAGGTAACTATGATGTAAAAGTGTAATGTGGGCTAGGTGACATGAGGGAGATTGCTAGACTAATGAGGGAGAGAGGGAGATTGCTGCTATGTCAGGGAGTCTCCTGCAGAATGCAGGAGGGGAGGTAACTATGATGTAACAGTGTAATGTGGGCTAGGTGGCATGAGGGAGATTGCTAGACTAATGAGGGAGAGGGAGATTGCTGCTATGTCAGGGAGTCTCCTGCAGAATGCAGGAGGGGAGGTAACTAGGATGTAACAGTATAATGTGGGCTAAGTGACATGGGGGAGATTACTAGACTAATGAGGGAGAGAGGGAGATTGCTGCTATGTCAGGTAGTCTCCTGCAGAATGCAGGAGGGGAGGTAACTATGATGTAAAAGTGTAATGTGGGCTAGGTGACATGAGGGAGATTGCTAGACTAATGAGGGAGAGAGGGAGATTGCTGCTATGTCAGGGAGTCTCCTGCAGAATGCAGGAGGGGAGATAATTATGATGTAACAGTGTAATGTGGGCTAGGTGACATGAGGGAAATTGCTAGACTAATGAGGGAGAGAGAGAGATTGCTGCTATGTCAGATAGTTTCCTTCAGAATGCAGGAGGGGAGGTAACTATGATGTAACAGTGTAATGTGGGCTAGGTGACATGAGGGAGATTGCTAGACTAATGAGGGAGATAGGGGGATTGCTGCTATGTCAGGTAGTCTCCTGCAGAATGCAGGAGGGGAGGTAACTATGATGTAACAGTGTAATGTAGGCTAGGTGACATGAGGGAGATTGCTAGACTAATGAGGGAGAGAGGGAGATTGCTGCTATGTCAGGGAGTCTCCTGCAGAATGCAGGAGGGGAGGTAACTATGATGTAACAGTGTAATGTGGGCTAGGTGACATGAGGGAGATTGCTAGACTAATGAGGGAGAGAGGGAGATTGCTGCTATGTCAGGGAGTCTCCTGCAGAATGCAGGAGGGGAGGTAACTATGATGTAACAGTGTAATGTGGGCTAGGTGACATGAGGGAAATTGCTAGACTAATGAGGGAGAGAGGGAGATTGCTGCTATGTCAGGGAGTCTCCTGCAGAATGCAAGAGGGGAGGTAACTATGATGTAACAGTGTAATGTGGGCTAGGTGACATGAGGGAGATTGCTAGACTAATGAGGGAGAGAGGGAGATTGCTGCTATGTCAGGGAGTCTCCTGCAGAATGCAGGAGGGGAGGTAACTATGATGTAACAGTGTAATGTGGGCTAGGTGACATGAGGGAAGTTGCTAGACTAATGAGGGAGAGAGGGAGATTGCTGCTATGTCAGGGAGTCGCCTGCAGAATGCAGGAGGGGAGGTAACTATGATGTAACAGTGTAATGTGGGCTAGGTGACATGAGGGAGATTGCTAGACTAATGAGGGAGAGAGGGAGATTGCTGCTATGTCAGGGAGTCTCCTGCAGAATGCAGGAGGGGAGGTAACTAGGATGTAACAGTATAATGTGGGCTAAGTGACATGGGGGAGATTACTAGACTAATGAGGGAGAGAGGGAGATTGCTGCTATGTCAGGTAGTCTCCTGCAGAATGCAGGAGGGGAGGTAACTATGATGTAAAAGTGTAATGTGGGCTAGGTGACATGCGGGAGATTGCTAGACCAGTGAGGGAGAGAGTTAGGTTGCTGCTTTTTCAGGGAGTCTCCTGCAGAATGCAGGAGGGGAGGTAACTATGATGTAACAGTGTAATGTGGGTAGGTGACATAAGGGAGATTGGTAGACTAATGAGGGAGGGAGATTGCTGCTATGTAAGAGAGTCTCCTGCATAATGCAGCAGGGGAGGTAACTATGATGTAACAGTGTAATGTGGGCTAGGTGACAGGAGGGAGATTGCTAGACTAATGAGGGAGAGAGGGAGATTGCTGCTATGTCAGGGAGTCTCCTGCAGAATGCAGGGGAAGAGGGAACTATGATGTAACAGTTAATGTGGGCTAGGTGACATGATGGAGATTGCCAGACAAATGAGGGAGAGAGGGAGATTGCTGCTATATCAGGGAGTCTCCTGCAGAACGCAGAAGGGGAGGCAACTATGATGTAACAGTGTAATGTGGGCTAGGTGACATGAGGGAGATTTCTAGACTAATGAGGGAGAGAGGGAGATTGCTGCTATGTCAGGGAGTCTCCTGCAGAATGCTGGAGGGGAGGTAACTATGATGTAACAGTGTAATGTGGGCTAGGTGACATGAGGGAGATTACTAGACTAATGAGGGAGAGAGGGAGATTGCTGCTATGTCAGGGAGTCTCCTGCAGAATGCAGGAAGGGAGGTAACTATGATGTAACAGTGTAATGTGGGCTAGGTGACATGAGGGAGATTACTAGACTAATGAGGGAGAGAGGGAGATTGCTGCTATGTCAGGGAGTCTCCTGCAGAATGCAGGAGGGGAGGTAACTATGATGTAACAGTGTAATGTGGGCTAGCTGACATGAGGGAGATTGCTAGACTAATGAGGGAGAGAGGGAGATTCCTGCTATGTCAGGGAGTCTCCTGCAGTATGCAGGAGGGGAGGTAACTATAATGTAACAGTGTAATGTGGGCTTGGTGACCGGAGGGAGATTGCTAGACTAATGAGGGAGAGAGGGAGATTGCTGCTATATCAGGGAGTCTCCTGCAGAATGCAGGAGGGGAGGTAACTATGGTGTAACAGTGTAATGTGGGCTAGGTGACATGAGGGAGATTGTTAGACTAATGAGGGAGAGAGGGAGATTGCTGCTATGTCAGGGAGTCTCCTGCAGAATGCAGGAGGGGAGGTAACTATGATGTAACACTGTAATGTAGGCTAGGTGACATGAGGGAGATTGTTAGACTAATGAGGGAGAGAGGGAGATTGCTGCTATATCAGGGAGTCTCCTGCAGAATGCAGGAGGGGAGGTAACTATGGTGTAACAGTGTAATGTGGGCTAGGTGACATGAGGGAGATTGTTAGACTAATGAGGGAGAGAGGGAGATTGCTGCTATGTCAGGGAGTCTCCTGCAGAATGCAGGAGGGGAGGTAACTATGATGTAACACTGTAATGTAGGCTAGGTGACATGAGGGAGATTGTTAGACTAATGAGGGAGAGAGGGAGATTGCTGCAAAATCAGGGAGTCTCCTGCAGAATGCAGGAGGGGAGGTAACTATGGTGTAACAGTGTAATGTGGGCTAGGTGACATGAGGGAGATTCCTAGACTAATGAGGGAGAGAGGGAGATTGCTGCTATGTCAGGGAGTCTCCTGTAGAATGCAGGAGGGGAGGTAACTATGATGTAACAGTGTAATGTGGGCTAGGTGACAGGAGGGAGATTGCTAGACTAATGAGGGAGAGAGGGAGATTGCTGCTATGTCAGGGAGTCTCCTGCATAATGCAGGGGAAGAGGGAACTATGATGTAACAGTTAATGTGGGCTAGGTGACATGATGGAGATTGCCAGACAAATGAGGGAGAGAGGGAGATTGCTGCTATATCAGGGAGTCTCCTGCAGAACGCAGAAGGGGAGGCAACTATGATGTAACAGTGTAATGTGGGTTAGGTGACATGAGGGAGATTTCTAGACTAATGAGGGAGAGAGGGAGATTGCTGCTATGTCAGGGAGTCTCCTGCAGAATGCTGGAGGGGAGGTAACTATGATGTAACAGTGTAATGTGGGCTAGGTGACATGAGGGAGATTTCTAGACTAATGAGGGAGAGAGGGAGATTGCTGCTATGTCAGGGAGTCTCCTGCAGAATGCTGGAGGGGAGGTAACTATGATGTAACAGTGTAATGTGGGCTAGGTGACATGAGGGAGATTACTAGACTAATGAGGGAGAGAGGGAGATTGCTGCTATGTCAGGGAGTCTCCTGCAGAATGCAGGAAGGGAGGTAACTATGATATAACAGTGTAATGTGGGCTAGGTGACATAAGGGAGATTACTAGACTAATGAGGGAGAGAGGGAGATTGCTGCTATGTCAGGGAGTCTCCTGCAGAATGCAGGAGGGGAGGTAACTATGATGTAACAGTGTAATGTGGGCTAGCTGACATGAGGGAGATTGCTAGACTAATGAGGGAGAGAGGGAGATTCCTGCTATGTCAGGGAGTCTCCTGCAGTATGCAGGAGGGGAGGTAACTATAATGTAACAGTGTAATGTGGGCTTGGTGACCGGAGGGAGATTGCTAGACTAATGAGGTAGAGAGGGAGATTCGTGCTATGTCAGGGAGTCTCCTGCAGAATGCAGGAGGGGAGGTAACTATGGTGTAACAGTGTAATGTGGGCTAGGTGACATGAGGGAGATTATTAGACTAATGAGGGAGAGAGGGAGATTGCTGCTATATCAGGGAGTCTCCTGCAGAATGCAGGAGGGGAGGTAACTATGGTGTAACAGTGTAATGTGGGCTAGGTGACATGAGGGAGATTGTTAGACTAATGAGGGAGAGAGGGAGATTGCTGCTATGTCAGGGAGTCTCCTGCAGAATGCAGGAGGGGAGGTAACTATGATGTAACACTGTAATGTAGGCTAGGTGACATGAGGGAGATTGTTAGACTAATGAGGGAGAGAGGGAGATTGCTGCTATGTCAGGGAGTCTCCTGCAGAATGCAGGAGGGGAGGTAACTATGGTGTAACAGTGTAATGTGGGCTAGGTGACATGAGGGAGATTCCTAGACTAATGAGGGAGAGAGGGAGATTGCTGCTATGTCAGGGAGTCTCCTGTAGAATGCAGGAGGGGAGATAACTATGATGTAACAGTGTAATGTGGGCTAGGTGACAGGAGGGAGATTGCTAGACTAATGAGGGAGAGAGGGAGATTGCTGCTATGTCAGGGAGTCTCCTGCAGAATGCAGGGGAAGAGGGAACTATGATGTAACAGTTAATGTGGGCTAGGTGACATGATGGAGATTGCCAGACAAATGAGGGAGAGAGGGAGATTGCTGCTATATCAGGGAGTCTCCTGCAGAACGCAGAAGGGGAGGCAACTATGATGTAACAGTGTAATGTGGGCTAGGTGACATGAGGGAGATTTCTAGACTAATGAGGGAGAGAGGGAGATTGCTGCTATGTCAGGGAGTCTCCTGCAGAATGCTGGAGGGGAGGTAACTATGATGTAACAGTGTAATGTGGGCTAGGTGACATGAGGGAGATTACTAGACTAATGAGGGAGAGAGGGAGATTGCTGCTATGTCAGGGAGTCTCCTGCAGAATGCAGGAAGGGAGGTAACTATGATGTAACAGTGTAATGTGGGCTAGGTGACATGAGGGAGATTACTAGACTAATGAGGGAGAGAGGGAGATTGCTGCTATGTCAGGGAGTTTCCTGCAGAATGCAGGAGGGGAGGTAACTATGATGTAACAGTGTAATGTGGGCTAGCTGACATGAGGGAGATTGCTAGACTAATGAGGGAGAGAGGGAGATTCCTGCTATGTCAGGGAGTCTCCTGCAGTATGCAGGAGGGGAGGTAACTATAATGTAACAGTGTAATGTGTGCTTGGTGACCGGAGGGAGATTGCTAGACTAATGAGGGAGAGAGGGAGATTCCTGCTATGTCAGGGAGTCTCCTGCAGAATGCAGGAGGGGAGGTAACTATGGTGTAACAGTGTAATGTGGGCTAGGTGACATGAGGGAGATTGTTAGACTAATGAGGGAGAGAGGGAGATTGCTGCTATATCAGGGAGTCTCCTGCAGAATGCAGGAGGGGAGGTAACTATGGTGTAACAGTGTAATGTGGGCTAGGTGACATGAGGGAGATTGTTAGACTAATGAGGGAGAGAGGGAGGTTGCTGCTATGTCAGGGAGTCTCCTGCAGAATGCAGGAGGGGAGGTAACTATGGTGTAACAGTGTAATGTGGGCTAGGTGACATGAGGGAGATTCCTAGACTAATGAGGGAGAGAGGGAGATTGCTGCTATGTCAGGGAGTCTCCTGCAGAATGCAGGAGGGGAGGTAACTATGATGTAACAGTGTAATGTGGGCTATGTGACATGAGGGAGATTGCTAGACTAATGAGGGAGAGAGGGAGATTGCTGCTATGTCAGGGAGTCTCCTGCAGAATGCAGGAGGGGAGGTAACTATGATGTAACACTGTAATGTAGGCTAGGTGACATGAGGGAGATTGCTAGACTAATGAGGGAGAGAGGGAGATTGTTGCTATGTCAGGGAGTCTCCTGCAGAATGCAGGAGGGGAGGTAACTATGGTGTAACAGTGTAATGTGGGCTAGGTGACATGAGGGAGATTCCTAGACTAATGAGGGAGAGAGGGAGATTGCTGCTATGTCAGGGAGTCTCCTGTAGAATGCAGGAGGGGAGGTAACTATGGTGTAACAGTGTAATGTGGGCTAGGTGACATGAGGGTAGGCAGCTATGGTGTGTGTGTGTCAGACATACAGATTCTGTGTTACGCTGCCGTACCGTACTGTGCCTGCTGGCCATAACCCCGCTACGTATACTGTACTGTGCCTGCTGGCCATAACCCCGCTGTGTATACTGTACTGTGCCTGCTGGCCATAACCCCGCTACGTATACTGTACTGTGCCTGCTGGCCATAACCCCGCTGTGTATACCGTACTGTGCCTGCTGGCCATAACCCCGCTACGTATACCGTACTGTGCCTGCTGGCCATAACCCCGCTGTGTATACTGTACTGTGCCTGCTGGCCATAACCCCGCTGTGTATACTGTACTGTGCCTGCTGGCCATAACCCCGCTGTGTATACTGTACTGTGCCTGCTGGCCATAACCCCGCTGTGTATACTGTACTGTGCCTGCTGGCCATAACCCCGCTGTGCATACTGTACTGTGCCAGTCCAGTGATAGCGCTGTATAGGCCGGTCCAGTGATAACGCTGTATAGGCCGGTCCAGTGATAGCGCTGTATAGGCCGGTCCAGTGATAGTGCAGTATAGGCCGGTCCAGTGATAGTGCAGTATAGGCCAGTCCAGTGATAGTGCTGTATAGGCCGGTCCAGTGATAGCGCTGTATAGGCCGGTCCAGTGATAGCGCTGTATAGGCCGGTCCAGTGATAGCGCTGTATAGGCCGGTCCAGTGATAGCGCTGTATAGGCCGGTCCAGTGATAGCGCTGTATAGGCCGGTCTAGTGATAGCGCTGTATAGGCCGGTCCAGTGATAGCGCTGTATAGGCCGGTCCAGTCATACTGCTGTATAGGCCGGTCCAGTGATAGCGCTGTATAGGCCGGTCCAGTGATAGCGCTGTATAGTCCGGTCCAGTGATAGCACTGTATCGGCCGGTCCAGTGATAGCGCTGTATAGGCCGGTCCAGTGATAGTGCTGTATAGGCCGGTCCAGTGATACTGCTGTATAGGCCGGTCCAGTGATAGCGCTGTATAGGCCGGTCCAGTGATAGTGCTGTATATAGTCCAGTGATAGCGCTGTATAGGCCGGTCCAGTGATACTGCTGTATAGGCCGGTCCAGTGATAGCGCTGTATAGGCCGGTCCAGTGATAGCGCTGTATAGGCCGGTCCATTGATAGTGCTGTATAGGCCGGTCCAGTGATAGAGCTGTATGCTGTATAGGCCGGTCCAGTGATAGCGCTGTATAGGCTGGTCCAGTGATAGCGCTGTATAGGCCGGTCCAGTGATAGTGCTGTATATAGTCCAGTGATAGTGCTGTATAGGCCGGTCCAGTGATACTACTGTATAGGCCGGTCTAGTGATAGTGCTGTATAGGCCGGTCCAGTGATAGCGCTGTATAGGCCGGTCCAGTGATAGCGCTGTATAGGCCGGTCCAGTGATAGCGCTGTATAGGCCGGTCCAGTGATAGTGCTGTATAGGCCGGTCCAGTGATAGTGCTGTATAGGCCGGTCCAGTGATAGTGCTGTATATAGTCCAGTGATAGCGCTGTATAGGCCGGTCCAGTGATAGCGCTGTATAGGCCGGTCCAGTGATAGCGCTGTATAGGCCGGTCCAGTGATAGCGCTGTATAGGCCGGTCCAGTCATACTGCTGTATAGGCCGGTCCAGTGATAGTGCTGTATAGGCCGGTCCAGTGATAGTGCTGTATAGTCCGGTCCAGTGATAGCACTGTATCGGCCGGTCCAGTGATAGCGCTGTATAGGCCGGTCCAGTGATAGTGCTGTATAGGCCGGTCCAGTGATAGCGCTGTATGCTGTATAGGCCGGTCCAGTGATAGCGCTGTATAGGCCGGTCCAGTGATAGTGCTGTATATAGTCCAGTGATAGCGCTGTATAGGCCGGTCCAGTGATACTGCTGTATAGGCCGGTCCAGTGATAGCGCTGTATAGGCCGGTCCAGTGATAGCGCTGTATAGGCCGGTCCAGTGATAGTGCTGTATAGGCCGGTCCAGTGATAGCGCTGTATGCTGTATAGGCCGGTCCAGTGATAGCGCTGTATAGGCTGGTCCAGTGATAGCGCTGTATAGGCCGGTCCAGTGATAGTGCTGTATATAGTCCAGTGATAGTGCTGTATAGGCCGGTCCAGTGATACTACTGTATAGGCCGGTCTAGTGATAGTGCTGTATAGGCCGGTCCAGTGATAGCGCTGTATAGGCCGGTCCAGTGATAGCGCTGTATAGGCCGGTCCAGTGATAGCGCTGTATAGGCCGGTCCAGTGATAGCGCTGTATAGGCCGGTCCAGTGATAGTGCTGTATAGGCCGGTCCAGTGATAGTGCTGTATATAGTCCAGTGATAGCGCTGTATAGGCCGGTCCAGTGATAGCGCTGTATAGGCCGGTCCAGTGATAGCGCTGTATAGGCCGGTCCAGTGATAGCGCTGTATAGGCCGGTCCAGTGATAGCGCTGTATAGGCCGGTCCAGTCATACTGCTGTATAGGCCGGTCCAGTGATAGTGCTGTATAGGCCGGTCCAGTGATAGTGCTGTATAGGTCGGTCCAGTGATAGTGCTGTATAGGCCAGTCCAGTGATAGCGCTGTATATAGTCCAGTGATAGTGCTGTATAGGCCGGTCCAGTGATAGTGCTGTATAGGCCGGTTCAGTGATAGCGCTGTATAGGCCAGTCCAGTGATAGTGCTGTATAGGCCGGTCCAGTGATAGTGCTGTATAGGCCGGTCCAGTGATAGTGCTGTATAGGCCGGTCCAGTGATAGCGCTGTATAGGCCAGTCCAGTGATAGTGCTGTATAGGCCGGTCCAGTGATAGTGCTGTATAGGCCGGTCTAGTGATAGCGCTGTATAGGCCGGTCCAGTGATAGCGCTGTATATAGTCCAGTGATAGCGCTGTATATAGTCCAGTGATAGTGCTGTATAGGCCGGTCCAGTGATAGCGCTGTATAGGCCAGTCCAGTGATAGCGCTGTATAGGCCGGTCCAGTGATAGTGCTGTATAGGCCGGTCCAGTGATAGCGCTGTATATAGTCCAGTGATAGCGCTGTATATAGTCCAGTGATAGTGCTGTATAGGCCGGTCCAGTGATAGCGCTGTATAGGCCAGTCCAGTGATAGCGCTGTATAGGCCGGTCCAGTGATAGCGCTGTATAGGCCGGTCCAGTGATAGCGCTGTATAGGCTGGTCCAGTGATAGCGCTGTATAGGCCGGTCCAGTGATAGCGCTGTATAGGCCGGTCCAGTGATAGCGCTGTATAGGCCGGTCCAGTGATAGCGCTGTATATAGTCCAGTGATAGCGCTGTATAGGCCGGTCCAGTGATAGCGCTGTATAGGCCGGTCCAGTGATAGTGCTGTATAGGCCGGTCCAGTGATACTGCTGTATAGGCCGGTCCAGTGATAGCACTGTATAGGCTGGTCCAGTGATAGTGCTGTATAGGCCGGTCCAGTGATAGCGCTGTATAGGCCGGTCCAGTGATAGTGCTGTATATAGTCCAGTGATAGTGCTGTATAGGCCGGTCCAGTGATAGTGCTGTATAGGCCGGTCCAGTGATAGCGCTGTATAGGCCGGTCCAGTGATAGTGCTGTATAGGCCGGTCCAGTGATAGCGCTGTATAGGCCGGTCCAGTCATACTGCTGTATAGGCCGGTCCAGTGATAGTGCTGTATAGGCCGGTCCAGTGATAGTGCTGTATAGGTCGGTCCAGTGATAGTGCTGTATAGGCCAGTCCAGTGATAGTGCTGTATATAGTCCAGTGATAGTGCTGTATAGGCCGGTCCAGTGATAGTGCTGTATAGGCCGGTCCAGTGATAGCGCTGTATAGGCCAGTCCAGTGATAGTGCTGTATAGGCCGGTCCAGTGATAGTGCTGTATAGGCCGGTCCAGTGATAGTGCTGTATAGGCCGGTCCAGTGATAGCGCTGTATAGGCCGGTCCAGTGATAGCGCTGTATATAGTCCAGTGATAGCGCTGTATATAGTCCAGTGATAGTGCTGTATAGGCCGGTCCAGTGATAGCGCTGTATAGGCTGGTCCAGTGATAGCGCTGTATAGGCCAGTCCAGTGATAGCGCTGTATAGGCCGGTCCAGTGATAGTGCTGTATAGGCCGGTCCAGTGATAGCGCTGTATAGGCCGGTCCAGTGATAGCGCTGTATAGGCTGGTCCAGTGATAGCGCTGTATAGGCCGGTCCAGTGATAGCGCTGTATAGGCCGGTCCAGTGATAGCGCTGTATAGGCCGGTCCAGTGATAGTGCTGTATAGGCCGGTCCAGTGATAGCGCTGTATAGGCCGGTCCAGTGATAGCACTGTATAGGCTGGTCCAGTGATAGCACTGTATAGGCTGGTCCAGTGATAGTGCTGTATAGGCCGGTCCAGTGATAGCGCTGTATAGGCCGGTCCAGTGATAGTGCTGTATATAGTCCAGTGATAGTGCTGTATAGGCCGGTCCAGTGATAGTGCTGTATAGGCCGGTCCAGTGATAGCGCTGTATAGGCCGGTCCAGTGATAGCGCTGTATAGGCCGGTCCAGTGATAGTGCTGTATAGGCCGGTCCAGTGATAGTGCTGTATAGGCTGATCCAGTGATAGCGCTGTATAGGCCGGTCCAGTGATAGCGCTGTATATAGTCCAGTGATAGCGCTGTATAGGCCGGTCCAGTGATAGCGCTGTATAGGCCGGTCCAGTGATAGCGCTGTATAGGCCGGTCCAGTGATAGCGCTGTATAGGCCGGTCCAGTGATAGCGCTGTATAGGCCGGTCCAGTGATAGCGCTGTATAGGCCGGTCCAGTGATAGCGCTGTATAGGCCGGTCCAGTGATAGCGCTGTATAGGCCGGTCCAGTGATAGTGCTGTATATAGTCCAGTGATAGTGCTGTATAGGCCGGTCCAGTGATAGTGCTGTATAGGCCGGTCCAGTGATAGCGCTGTATAGGCCGGTCCAGTGATAGCGCTGTATAGGCCGGTCCAGTGATAGTGCTGTATAGGCCGGTCTAGTGATAGTGCTGTATAGGCCGGTCCAGTGATAGTGCTGTATAGGCCGGTCCAGTGATAGCGCTGTATATAGTCCAGTGATAGCGCTGTATAGGCCGGTCCAGTGATAGCGCTGTATAGGCCGGTCCAGTGATAGCGCTGTATAGGCCGGTCCAGTGATAGCGCTGTATAGGCCGGTCCAGTGATAGCGCTGTATAGGCCGGTCCAGTGATAGCGCTGTATAGGCCGGTCCAGTGATAGCGCTGTATAGGCTGGTCTAGTGATAGTGCTGTATAGGCCGGTCCAGTGATAGCGCTGTATAGGCTGGTCCAGTGATAGTGCTGTATAGGCCGGTCCAGTGATAGCGCTGTATAGGCCGGTCCAGTGATAGTGCAGTATAGGCCGGTCCAGTGATAGCGCTGTATAGGCCGGTCCAGTGATAGCGCTGTATAGGCCGGTCCAGTGATAGTGCAGTATAGGCCGGTCCAGTGATAGTGCTGTATAGGCCGGTCCAGTGATAGCGCTGTATAGGCCGGTCCAGTGATAGCGCTGTATAGGCCGGTCCAGTGATAGCGCTGTATAGGCCGGTCCAGTGATAGCGCTGTATAGGCCGGTCCAGTCATACTGCTGTATAGGCCGGTCCAGTGATAGCGCTGTATAGGCCGGTCCAGTGATAGCGCTGTATAGGCCGGTCCAGTGATAGCGCTGTATAGGCCGGTCCAGTGATAGCGCTGTATAGGCCGGTCCAGTGATAGCGCTGTATAGGCCGGTCCAGTGATAGTGCTGTATATAGTCCAGTGATAGCGCTGTATAGGCCGGTCCAGTGATAGCGCTGTATATAGTCCAGTGATAGCGCTGTATAGGCCGGTCCAGTGATAGCGCTGTATAGGCCGGTCCAGTGATAGCGCTGTATAGGCCGGTCCAGTGATAGTGCAGTATAGGCCGGTCCAGTGATAGCGCTGTATAGGCTGGTCCAGTGATAGTGCTGTATAGGCCAGTCCAGTGATAGCGCTGTATAGGTCGGTCCAGTGATAGCGCTGTATAGGCCGGTCCAGTGATAGCGCTGTATAGGCCGGTCCAGTGATAGTGCTGTATAGGCCGGTCCAGTGATAGCGCTGTATAGGCCAGTCCAGTGATAGCGCTGTATAGGCCGGTCCAGTCATACTGCTGTATAGGCCGGTCCAGTGATAGCGCTGTATAGGCCGGTCCAGTGATAGCACTGTATAGGCCGGTCCAGTGATAGCGCTGTATAGGCCGGTCCAGTGATAGTGCTGTATATAGTCCAGTGATACTGCTGTATAGGCCGGTCCAGTGATAGTGCTGCATAGGCCGGTCCAGTGATAGTGCTGTATAGGCCGGTCCAGTGATAGTGCTGTATAGGCCGGTCTAGTGATAGCGCTGTATAGGCCGGTCCAGTGATAGTGCTGTATAGGCCGGTCCAGTCATACTGCTGTATAGGCCGGTCCAGTGATAGCGCTGTATAGGCCGGTCCAGTGATAGCACTGTATAGGCTGGTCCAGTGATAGTGCTGTATAGGCCGGTCCAGTGATAGCGCTGTATAGGCCGGTCCAGTCATACTGCTGTATAGGCCGGTCCAGTGATAGCGCTGTATAGGCCGGTCCAGTGATACTAGTGTATAGGCCGGTCCAGTGATACTGCTGTATAGGCCGGTCCAGTGATAGTGCTGTATAGGCCGGTCCAGTGATAGTGCTGTATAGGCCGGTCCAGTGATACTGCTGTATAGGCCGGTCCAGTGATACTGCTGTATAGGCCGGTCCAGTGATAGTGCTGTATAGGCCGGTCCAGTGATACTGCTGTATAGGCTGGTCCAGTGATAGCGCTGTATAGGCCGGTCCAGTGATACTGCTGTATAGGCCGGTCCAGTGATAGTGCTGTATAGTCTGGTCCAGTGATACTGCTGTATAGGCCGGTCCAGTGATAGTGCTGTATAGGCCGGTCCAGTGATACTGCTGTATAGGCCGGTCCAGTGATACTGCTGTATAGGCCGGTCCAGTGATAGTGCTGTATAGGCCGGTCCAGTGATACTGCTGTATAGGCTGGTCCAGTGATAGTGCTGTATAGGCCGGTCCAGTGATACTGCTGTATAGGCTGGTCCAGTGATAGCGCTGTATAGGCCGGTCCAGTGATAGTGCTGTATAGGCCGGTCCAGTGATACTGCTGTATAGGCTGGTCCAGTGATAGCGCTGTATAGGCCGGTCCAGTGATACTGCTGTATAGGCCGGTCCAGTGATAGTGCTGTATAGTCTGGTCCAGTGATACTGCTGTATAGGCCGGTCCAGTGATACTGCTGTATAGGCCAGTCCAGTGATAGTGCTGTATAGTCCGGTCCAGTGATAGTGCTGTATAGGCCGGTCCAGTGATACTGCTGTATAGGCCGGTCCAGTGATACTGCTGTATAGGCCAGTCCAGTGATACTGCTGTATAGGCCGGTCCAGTGATAGTGCTGTATAGGCCGGTCCAGTGATAGCGCTGTATAGGCCGGTCCAGTGATAGTGCTGTATAGGCTGGTCCAGTGATAGTGCTGTATAGGCCGGTCCAGTGATAGCGCTGTATAGGCCAGTCCAGTGATAGCGCTGTATAGGCCAGTCCAGTGATAGTGCTGTATAGTCCGGTCCAGTGATACTGCTGTATAGGCCGGTCCAGTGATACTGCTGTATAGGCCGGTCCAGTGATACTGCTGTATAGGCCTGGACGGGAATACATTCTGGCCACCGTGCTCGATCATTAAACCGAGGATTGAGCACGGTGGCCAGAATGTATTCCTCTGACTTTAACAGACTTACCCCCCTCGTATCCTGGCAAAGCGTATGGAGGGCATTATCCAGAAGAGTGAATCACAGTGCTTTAGCTCCTCCTTCACTTTCTCCAGCTGCTTCTCCAACAGCCTGATCAGGGGAATCACCTGACTAATGCTGGCAGTGTCGGAACTGACTTCCCGTGTGGCTAGTTCAAATAGCTGGAGAACCTTGCACAACACGGAGATCCGCCTCCACTGCGCTTGAGTCAGGTGCAGCCCCGCTCATTTGCCTATGTCATAGGTGGCTGTGTAGGATTGATGGCCTTTTGCTGCTCCTCCATCCTCTGCAGTATATAGAGGGTGGAGTTCGAGCGCACCACAATCTCTTGTTTGAGGTGATGGCAGGGCAGGTTCAGGAGGGATTGATGGTGGTCCAGTCTTTGGCAGGCAGTGGCAGAATGGCGAAAGTGTCCAACAATTTGGCGGGCAACTGCAAGAATCTCCTGCACGCTCCTGTCACTTTTAAGAAAATGCTGTACCACCAAATTTATTGTGTGGGCAAAACATGGCACATGTTGGAATTTGCTGATATGTAATGCCCGCACAATGTTACCGGTGTTGTCCGACACCACAAATACCCTGGAGAGTCTAAGTGGGGTAAGCCATTGCGCAATGATTTCCCTCAGTTGTTGTCGGCATTGGGCCTCTTCCTGAAACCGGTGATACACAGCGTAGCCTGCCTTGGAAGGAGCTGGGGTGCAGGAGATGCTGCTGCTGCTGCGGAAGTCGATGCATCCACCCAGTGGGCTGTCACAGTCATATAGTGCTTAGTTTGCCCTGTACCACTTGTCCACATGTCCGTTGTTAAGTGGACAGTGGGTACAACTGCATTTTTCAGGGCACTGAGGACATTTATTCGGACATCGCTGTACATCCTGGGTATCGCCTGCCTAGTGAAGTGGAATCTTATGGGATTTGGTACCGAGGACACAATACCTCCATCAATCATCTAATCCCACTCCAGTGATGGTGGACACCGGATGCACGTCTAACACCAACAAAGCTGTCAAGGCCGCAGTTATACACTTTGCCATAGGATGACCCCTGTCATACTTTGTACTCATCGCAAATGACTGTTGGACGGTCAATTGCTAAGTGAAAGATGTAGCAGTGTTCCGACTCGCGGCAGCAGTAGAAGGCAGACCGCTGCAGGATCCTCCAGAAGAATCCCGGATGGAAGAGCAGTCAAGGGTGTAACTACCATAGGTGCAGGGGGTGCAGTTGCTATTTGGGCCCAGAGCTGAGAGGGGCCCACTTTGCCTGTCAAAGTATCATGTGCTGTATACATTTTTCAGCATTAGGTGATAAATAGGGGCCCTTACAAACTCTTGCTATGGGGACCACATGTATCTAGTTACACCACTGGCCGGTGGCATGGCCTGCAGGACTCCCACCGATTCGGATTGAGGAGGAAACTGACAAGTAGTGACTTGCTGGTGTGATGTGGACTGGAATTATATACTGCGATAGGTACTGGTAGCCAGTGGCAACAGCAGACTGGAATTATATACTGCGGTAGGTACTGGTAGCCAGTGGCAACAGCAGACTGGAATTATATACTGCGATAGGTACTGGTAGCCAGTGGCAACAGCAGACTGGAATTATATACTGCGATAGGTACTGGTAGCCAGTGGCAACAGCAGACTGGAATTATATACTGCGATAGGTACTGGTTGGCAGGTAGGTAAGTAAGTAGGTACTGTACAGTAGGTAGGTAAGTAGGTACTGGCAGCCACTAGGCAGTGCAGGGCAGGCACTAGCAACACCAGTGGACTATACAGCAGAGGCAGGCCCCAGCACAAAGGAGGAGAGACAGTACACAGCAGTGGTCCCTACAATGGTGATGATCCCACTAAGGTGCCTTCGTCAGGACCAGCTCATTAGCGAAGCGTGCGCCGACCACACACTGCATGGTTTTGACTCCACTTTCCCCTTCCCACATATGAAATGTTTATTTGAATTGTTGTGAGATATAGAGAAGTTAGCGGTGTTTGACCGGACCCTGACGGTCATACCATCCCCTGCGGCTGCTGGACGCACAGTGTGTGACGTCTACACTGTGATCCCTGCAGCGACAGCACGGAGACTGACCGAGCGGCGTCTACTGCCGAGCACTCCGGTCATCCACAGACCTGTCAGCCCGGCCGGCGTCTGGCATCCCGCCCAGTCTCTGAGTGCATGCTGACAGTATCAGACGTGACACTCCATCAGAAGGGATATACCACTTGCCATTGTGCAGTGGTTTTGGCGCATTAAACAACATTACCTAGTGGTATAATGTCTATCTATTGGAGTAGAGGACTTCAGGTTATGATCAGATATAGCTACAATATAGCGATCTGACCTACCCAATAGACGATCTACCATATACTAAGTACCTTATCAGACACTGCAACTCTCACCCGAATACCAATAAATTTGAAACAATTCAATATACATCATATTCACTATTATAGTGAGAATTAGATTAACATTGGAACAGTGGAGTCCCACGTTGTGAGGATAGTGATATCCTTTTTATTCACATGTTAAATGTTTGTATTTGTATGTATCTTGTTTTTCATTTCGCTTCCGTTTTTTTTTTTATAAATTAATTAATAAAGGTTATCTTTTATTAAATTCTTCTGGTGCACCACACAGAGATACTTCTTTTGCCTTTACATATTTCTTGTCCTATAAAAACACTGCCATACCGGAGTCCAAAAATGGACCCTATATGGTCTGCACAAACTGGTGTAGGATGCTGAAATGCCCTGCTGCCCTGTGTCACAACATGCTTAGATATTGCATGATTCACCTTCCTCCTGGCTTTCTCAATGGCTACTATGCCCCGACAAACCCGCCAGTGGAAACGGGGCACTATGTGGGACCACACAACTCATAACCCAGGCCAGCGAAATTTAATGGTAAGTGCAATGCCGGTCCTCTTGACCACATCATTACCCCAGAGGTGAATAACAAGCATGTCCGGGCGGCCCCATTTACGGGCTTTGGCAAACAGCAAATCCCATAGACCCTCCCTCTGTAAGCCCCGAACCAATGCACAGCTCAGGCCCGAGACAGAACCGGAGCCCTAGCAGCCATAGGGTGCCTAGTAGCCCAGAAAATAAATGAGTGCCCTACTAACCAAACCCTACCCAGAGTCATTGCGGGGGGCTGTAAAAGAAAAACCTACTGGTTAACATCAATGATATATTGTAACACAACAGAAAATGACATTGACTACAGCCCAAGTGAAGGTGAAAACCTTAAAAAAAAACTCCGGTGAACTTAATGGGACAGCTAATTGAATTAGTCCACAATCGGAGGAAAAAGTAAAAAATTCCCTTCACACCGTCGATTCCAGAACGCTACCCGTTCCAGAACCGATTGCAACAGGCACATAATTACAACTTATCTAATCTTATATAACTCTTATAAGCGGAAGACTTCCACCTGCCAACCGCCTGAATGGCGGAAGGTAGAAGCCCAACCGCCGCTGCGTAAGTAGCAGCCCCAATACGGAACGAGTGCGTCCCAAAATCTTGCTCCCGCAAATCTGAAGCCACCAAACAGCCCCAAAACACAGCCACAAACCGGAATCGGGTCAGAGGCAACACATCAGCGTGTGCCAAAAACTGTAAGGCAGCACCCGGTCTGCGAGAGCCATATTCCCTAGCCAGGGAAACCGGACAGATAGCATTGTCCTCCAGGGCTCTCAAGGTAACCCAGTTGCCCTTGCTCAGCTGGTCCATCTTAGACCTAATCCCGTCCATTATCAGCCCCTCCTGAAAGACTAGCAGCAACCAGCTCGCCAATGCGGAATGCGCCAAAGAAAACAAATGAAAAAGCCACCGTAAAGAGGGCCATCTCAAACTCATTCTCGCTGGGTAAGCAGGCCACAATCTCGCCCAGCATGCGCTCATCTATAGGTCTTCGTGAGTCCGGTGCCACCGGCTGCACCCTAGCCCAACCCCTCATAGCCTTCGCCAGTACGAAAGACCAAATGGGATCGGGCTCATTACGCAAGCGTGAATGAAATGCTATACCTGCCAAAGCCGCCGCCATAGCCGACTTTGACCTGCCCTTCTGGTGGTGATCCCACAGCGTGTCACCGGTCTTCGACTGACTTACCGCTGACTTCAGGGAAACCCTGAAATGCTGACCAGTCCCGCCAAGCAGCCCCGTTAGCTCTACGCTTGGAAGGGGCCAAGGGCAGTAAAGCCAAGTTCGTCATGCCAGCTCTATGACCTGAAACACAAAAGGGGGACAACTAAGACCCGGGAGCCAAATCGCGAAACCTCGTGAACTGAAACCGCGAGAGGGCATCTGCTATGCTGTTATCCACCCCCAGGACATCTCTAGCCCTGAACTGAATGTTGTGCTGTAAACAATGCAACACCAGGTGCCTCAAAAGCCAGAGTGCCTCCGGGGAAACCGTTATTGATGGCGTGAACTACCCCTAAGTTGTCACACCAGAACACTATGCTCCGATCCACCAACTGAGTGGCCCATAACTCCACCGCGACTATGATAGGGAAAAGCTCTAGCAGCAGCAGGTTGGCCGTGAAACCACGGATAATCCACGACTGAGGCCATGGGGCGCAGCTCCACTCACCCTATAAATATGCCCTGAACCCCGCAGAGCCTGCAACGTCCGTGAACAGCTGAAGCTCAACGCTAGAGGAGGGCTTGGAGGGCCATAGAAGCACGCAATTAAACTGTGGAACTTGGACAAATTACCAGGTCATCCCTCATCTCCCGGCACAATTTAATAGTGTGGTGTGGGTCCCTAACCCCCGCCGTGGCCCTCTGCCATTTTTGTCAGAAGACGCGCCCCATGAGGATGATACGACATTCGATATTGAAAGATACAAGCAACGACTGAATCAGCCGCAGCCGGACCCTCCTCTTTCAAAGGCATTACCCAATGAGAGCCAACAATTTGGCCACCTTGTCCTCGGGCAAGCAACAGCAGCCCTCGGCTGAATCAATCTCTATGCCTAGGTACGAAAGTACCCTAGTCGGGCCCTCCATTTTGTCAGCTGCAATGGGGACCCCCAACGACCCTAGGATAGTGGCTGCTGCTGCAAGGATATCTGCGCACATACTGCAGTCTCCTGACCCTACAAAGAGAAAATCATCCAAGGAGTGAGCCACACCATAACAACCCATGCATTGTTATGCATCAGCATTTATACACCAGTGCACAGAGGTGCTGAATTTCTCAAAATAGGAGCAGGAGACGGAGCAACCCATAGGCAGGCATTTGTCTATGAAAATGCCGCCGCCAAGCCGGAAACCCATAAACCGAAAAGACTCAGGGTGAAGGGGAAGGAGGCAAAAAGCGAACTCTATGTCCAGCTTGGCCATGAGCACCCCCGGACCATGCTGAGAACCTCATCAAACAGCTGATAATGCACACTGCACTGGTCATCAGTAATAGAGTCATTGATGGACCTCCCATGGGGGTAACACAAGTGCTGTATTAGTCTATATTTCCTGGGTGTTTTCTTGGGAACAACCCCCAAAAGGGAAAACACATCCGGGGAAGAGGGTCAGCCAGGCAAGGACCTGCCATCCTGCCCAACTCTACTTCCGCATGCACCTTCTGTCTCACCACCTCGGGAAACTTCCTCGCAGACTTAAGGTTCCTATTGGACACCACCGTAACTGACCTTATAACAAGAACTTTGGGTAACCCACCACCTGCGGGCTAACTCGGAACCGACTATGGGAGAAGGGGCCTTATTTGCCACCAGTGCTGGCGTAACCCTGCTTGGCTGCCTTGCAAGACTTGCTGGGGTGACCCACCCTGCACACCTGGCATTCGTGACGAAAGCGGCACCTTGTGCCCCTGTCACATTTGCCGTCATTAAAGGCGAAACACTTCCCTTTGCTGCCGGGCTTTGCCCCGGATTTCCCCCAGGAAAGGGCGACTTGCCAGTGGGTTCACGCTTAGCTTAGCCACTGCACACCCCTAGCTTCGCAAATTTGTGTGGGCGCTTGGGGGACCCCGACTCCTCGCTGCTAGCAGAAGAGTGGATTTCTGATATGCAGCCTGCTGCAATGGAAAAGCCCGGAAACCAAACTACTGTAAGCCAGTATAAACAACTAGGTGCCCAGCGGTCAGAGGTGAGGTAAACAACCATGTATTCTGCAAACTGGTGACCCACCAGCAACAAAAACATTACTGGTAAACTCGTGGTAAAATTAAGAGGCATAAGGCCCTGTAAGCAAGGCTGCTCAGACTGGGACCCGGCTATGCCAGTAGGCAGGGAGGCCACATGGAGTGAGCCCTGGAGGGCATGCTGGTTCCTGTAGTGCCACAAGGAGGATTTAGGGGTAACTCCTGATAGGCTGGCTCTCAACTCAGATATATTGGTAAGTGCTGTTATCATGTAGCCTTACAGTAAGACAATTATATCTGGTGTAGGACTTCCGGCATCAGAGAAGCCGTGACGAGGCCTGGAAGCTTATCATATCTATTGCATAATATATGTTACTAAGATCTCTGAATCCCTCTATTATGTTGGTTTTTCATATCTTATTACTAATGCCCTTTGGTGTGCTGGGGGTTAAATCCCCCCCCCCTTGCAGCACCTGGGGGGCATAACTAGTTTGATTGAGCAGCTCTTAACACTGCTTTAGCTAACAGAGCGGGCAGAAATGGTGGGCCAACTGTAACAGGCATGGCTGCACCATCCCCAGGCAGGGAGCCCACAGACAGAAGGCCTTGTGCCTCAAAGACACCCCGCATACCAAATGCCAGAAGTGGAATCAAACCTAGTAACCAGGGCACCAGCAGGTGGTGCTGTAGCACCACCACTGCCAGCATGGAGATCCCCAGCCCTGACACTGTCTACATGTGGCTGTGACAGGGTATTCTGTACAAGAGGGAGCAGATAAGGTACACAGACAGAAAAAGCAAACTATACATGGAGGAATGAGGAGGGTAAGTACAAAAGTGTGAGGAATAGTAGCGAGATGTATTAAACTGAAACCGGGGTTTTACCGCATTTTCCGATGTATCAAAACCCGGCCGCACCGATACCGCATTGTAGGTTATTGCCACCTTTGGGTGGCGATACCCTATAGAAGCCTATGGGCTTCTTTTCGCCGCCCACCGCCTCCCACGCAAACCTGACCCCCCCTTGGGCTTACCTTCCTGAAGGATCCTCCTGCACCCCGGAAGGTAAACCCCTCCTCCCCCTAGTGAAGCAGACGGACGTCTTTCCGGCTGCAGGGGGAGGAGAAGGCGCCGGGGACAGCCTGCTTAGCTGTCCCCTGGTGTGAGGGGAGCAGGAGGCAGCAGAAAGGTGACGGAGACCCCCCCCGCACACCACAGTACAGGTATCGCGGGGGGCCTCCGTCACCGCACTGCCAGCCGCATATGTTAGTACATATGCGCTGGCATCGCGGCGGGGGGGGGGGCGGCGAAGGGCGATGTATTTTAATACATCTCGCCCTAGGAGAGAATGTGGTGACTATGGGGCCCATTTATCAACTAATATTTGCGGCTAAATCTCCGAAAACACCCGTTTTCGGGGGTTAACCGCAAATATTGTTTCACCTAAATGTATCAAAGGGGGACTGCAGCAGGAATCTCCAATCCCTACTGCGATCCTCCCTGCAGCGCCGCCGGACGCATCCCCCATAGGTTTCTATGGGGGATGCGAAGCTGCCCGATGTATCAACATCGGGCAGCACGGCATCGCAGCCCTGGGCTATCGCCATTCTGGGATGGCGATAGCCCATTGTAGCCTATGGCCTGCTCGGGCAGTGCGGTAAGAGGGGTCGGCGGGGGTCATCGCATAACCGCGCATGCGCAGACTCCCCCGGCTTCTGGCTCCAGGCATCGCAGGGACGGGCTCCTTTCGGAGCCCTGTCCCTGCGCCTGCCAGATGATACATCCCGGCAGTATTGCAGGGTACCGCAATGCGATGTCGGGCGATGTCACCGCCCCGGCATCGCATTCCAATGATAAATGCGCCCCTTAGCTGCTTCTGCTTCCAGACTGATATAGACTCAGGGCAGGATGCTGTAACATCCGCTGCCCATTATCGCCGGGCATTGCATTATTAATAACGGCATATGCTGTAACATTTATCGCTGGGCATCGCATTATTAATAACGGCATATGCTGTAACATCCGCTGCCCATTATCGCCGGGCATCGCATTATTAATAACGGCATATGCTGTAACATCCGCTGCCCATTATCGCCGGGCATCACATTATTAATAACGGCATATGCTGTAACATCCGCTGCCCATTATCGCCGGGCATCGCATTATTAATAACGGCATATGCTCTAACATCCGCAGCCCTGTATCGCCGGGCATCGCATTATTAATAGTGGCATATGCTGTAACATCCGCAGCCCTGTATCGCCGGGCATCACATTATTAATAACGGCATATGCTGTAACATCCGAAGCCCATTATCGCCGGGCATCACATTATTAATAACGGCATATGCTGTAACATCCGCTGCCCATTATCGCCGGGCATCACATTATTAATAACGGCATATGCTGTAATATCCGCTGCCCTGTATCGCCAGGCATCACATTATTAATAACGGCATATGCTGTAACATCCGCAGCCCTGTATCGCCGGGCATCGCATTATTAATAACGGCATACTGTATGCTGTAACATCCGCAGCCCTGTATCGCCGGGCATCGCATTATTAATAACGGCATATGTTGTAACATCCGCTGCCCTGTATCGCCGGGCATCGCATTATTAATAACGGCATATGCTGTAACATCCGCAGCCCTGTATCGCCGGGCATCGCATTATTAATAACGGCATATGTTGTAACATCCGCTGCCCTGTATCGCCGGGCATCGCATTATTAATAACGGCATATGCTGTAACATCCACAGCCCTGTATCGCCGGGCATCGCATTATTAATAACGGCATATGCTGTAACATCCACAGCCCTGTATCGCCGGGCATCGCATTATTAATAACGGCATATGCTGTAACATCCGCAGCCCTGTATCGCCGGGCATCGCATTATTAATAACGGCATATGCTGTAACATCCGCAGCCCTGTATCGCCGGGCATCGCATTATTAATAACGGCATATGCTGTAACATCCGCAGCCCTGTATCGCCGGGCATCGCATTATTAATAACGGCATATACTGTAACATCCGCAGCCCTGTATCGCCGGGCATCGCATTATTAATAACGGCATACTGTATGCTGTAACATCCGCTGCCCTGTATCGCCGGGCATCGCATTATTAATAACGGCATATGCTGTAACATCCGCAGCCCTGTATCGCCGGGCATCGCATTATTAATAACGGCATATGCTGTAACATCCGCAGCCCTGTATCGCCGGGCATCACATTATTATTAACGGCATATGCTGTAACATCCGCTGCCCATTATCGCCGGGCATCACATTATTAATAACGGCATATGCTGTAACATCCGCTGCCCATTATCGCCGGGCATCACATTATTAATAACGGCATATGCTGTAATATCCGCTGCCCTGTATCGCCGGGCATCACATTATTAATAACGGCATATGCTGTAACATCCGCAGCCCTGTATCGCCGGGCATCGCATTATTAATAACGGCATATGTTGTAACATCCGCTGCCCTGTATCGCCGGGCATCGCATTATTAATAACGGCATATGCTGTAACATCCGCAGCCCTGTATCGCCGGGCATCGCATTATTAATAACGGCATATGCTGTAACATCCGCAGCCCTGTATCGCCGGGCATCGCATTAATAATAACGGCATATGCTGTAACATCCGCTGCCCATTATCGCCGGGCATCACATTATTAATAACGGCATATGCTGTAACATCCGCAGCCCTGTATCGCCGGGCATCGCATTATTAATAACGGCATATGCTGTAACATCCGCTGCCCATTATCGCCGGGCATCACATTATTAATAACGGCATATGCTGTAACATCCGCAGCCCTGTATCGCCGGGCATCGCATTATTAATAACGGCATACTGTATGCTGTAACATCCGCAGCCCTGTATCGCCGGGCATCACATTATTAATAACGGCATATGCTGTAACATCCGCAGCCCTGTATCGCCGGGCATCGCATTATTAATAACGGCATATGCTGTAACATCCGCAGCCCTGTATCGCCGGGCATCGCATTATTAATAACGGCATATACTGTAACATCCGCAGCCCTGTATCGCCGGGCATCGCATTATTAATAACGGCATACTGTATGCTGTAACATCCGCAGCCCTGTATCGCCGGGCATCGCATTATTAATAACGGCATATGCTGTAACATCCGCTGCCCTGTATCGCCGGGCATCGCATTATTAATAACGGCATATACTGTAACATCCGCAGCCCTGTATCGCCGGGCATCACATTATTAATAACGGCATATGCTGTAACATCCGCAGCCCTGTATCGCCGGGCATCGCATTATTAATAACGGCATATGCTGTAACATCCGCAGCCCTGTATCGCCGGGCATCGCATTATTAATAACGGCATATACTGTAACATCCGCAGCCCTGTATCGCCGGGCATCGCATTATTAATAACGGCATACTGTATGCTGTAACATCCGCAGCCCTGTATCGCCGGGCATCGCATTATTAATAACGGCATATGCTGTAACATCCGCTGCCCTGTATCGCCGGGCATCGCATTATTAATAACGGCATATGCTGTAACATCCGCAGCCCTGTATCGCCGGGCATCGCATTAATAATAACGGCATATGCTGTAACATCCGCTGCCCATTATCGCCGGGCATCACATTATTAATAACGGCATATGCTGTAACATCCGCAGCCCTGTTTTGCCGGGCATCGCATTATTAATAACGGCATATGCTGTAACATCCGCTGCCCATTATCGCCGGGCATCACATTATTAATAACGGCATATGCTGTAACATCCGCAGCCCTGTATCGCCGGGCATCGCATTATTAATAACGGCATATGCTGTAACATCCGCAGCCCTGTATCGCCGGGCATCGCATTATTAATAACGGCATATGCTGTAACATCCGCTGCCCATTATCGCCGGGCATCACATTATTAATAACGGCATATGCTGTAACATCCGCTGCCCATTATCGCCGGGCATCACATTATTAATAATGGCATATGCTGTAACATCCGCAGCCCTGTATCGCCGGGCATCGCATTATTAATAACGGCATATGCTGTAACATTTATCGCTGGGCATCGCATTATTAATAACGGCATATGCTGTAACATCCGCAGCCCTGTATCGCCGGGCATCGCATTATTAATAACGGCATATGCTGTAACATCCGCAGCCCTGTATCGCCGGGCATCGCATTATTAATAACGGCATACTGTATGCTGTAATATCCGCTGCCCTGTATCGCCGGGCATCGCATTATTAATAACGACATATGCTGTAACATCCGCAGCCCTGTATCGCCGGGCATCGCATTATTAATAACGGCATATGTTGTAACATCCGCAGCCCTGTATCGCCGGGCATCGCATTATTAATAACGGCATACTGTATGCTGTAATATCCGCTGCCCTGTATCGCCGGGCATCGCATTATTAATAACGGCATATGCTGTAACATCCGCAGCCCTGTATCGCCGGGCATCGCATTATTAATAACGGCATACTGTATGCTGTAACATCCGCAGCCCTGTATCGCCGGGCATCGCATTATTAATAACGGCATATGCTGTAACATCCGCAGCCCTGTCTCGCCGGGCATCGCATTATTAATAACGGCATACTGTATGCTGTAACATCCGCAGCCCTGTATCGCCGGGCATCGCATTATTAATAACGGCATACTGTATGCTGTAACATCCGCAGCCCTGTATCGCCGGGCATCGCATTATTAATAGCGGCATATGCTGTAATATCCGCTGCCCTGTATCGCCGGGCATCGCATTATTAATAACGGCATATGCTGTAACATCCGCAGCCCTGTATCGCCGGGCATCGCATTATTAATAATGGCATATGCTGTAACATCCGCAGCCCTGTATCGCTGGGCATCGCATTATTAATAACGGCATATGCTGTAACATCCGCAGCCCTGTATCGCCGGGCATCGCATTATTAATAACGGCATATGCTGTAACATCCGCAGCCCTGTATCGCTGGGCATCGCATTATTAATAACGGCATATGCTGTAACATCCGCAGCCCTGTATCGCCGGGCATCGCATTATTAATAACGGCATATGCTGTAACATCCGCAGCCCTGTATCGCCGGGCATCGCATTATTAATAACGGCATATGCTGTAACATCCGCAGCCCTGTATCGCCGGGCATCGCATTATTAATAACGGCATATGCTGTAACATCCGCAGCCCTGTATCGCTGGGCATCGCATTAATAATAACGGCATATGCTGTAACATCCGCAGCCCTGTATCGCCGGGCATCGCATTATTAATAACGGCATATGCTGTAACATTTATCGCTGGGCATCGCATTATTAATAACGGCATATGCTGTAACATTTATCGCTGGGCATCGCATTATTAATAACGGCATATGCTGTAACATTTATCGCTGGGCATCGCATTATTAATAACGGCATATGCTGTAACATTTATCGCCGGGCATCGCATTATTAATAACGGCATATGCTGTAACATTTATCGCCGGGCATCGCATTATTAATAACGGCATATGCTGTAACATTTATCGCTGGGCATCGCATTATTAATAACGGCATATGCTGTAACATTTATCGCTGGGCATCGCATTATTAATAACGGCATATGCTGTAACATTTATCGCCGGGCATCGCATTATTAATAACGGCATATGCTGTAACATTTATCGCTTGGCATCGCATTATTAATAACGGCATATGCTGTAACATTTATCGCCGGGCATCGCATTATTAATAACGGCATATGCTGTAACATTTATCGCCGGGCATCGCATTATTAATAACGGCATATGCTGTAACATCCGCTGCCCATTATCGCCGGGCATCGCATTATTTATAACGGCATATGCTGTAACATTTATCGCCGGGCATCGCATTATTAATAACGGCATATTCTGTAACATTTATCGCTGGTAATTGCATTATTAATAACGGCATATGCTGTAACATTTATCGCCGGGCATCGCATTATTAATAACGGCATACTGTATGCTGTAACATATGCCGTTATTAACACACGGGACAGCTCTTTCGATAAGAGCTGTCCCTTGCGATGTGGTGCCAGCACTGGACTTCCGGGTCTGTGGCCTGGGAGTCCATCTGTGCATGCGCAGAGTGACGGCGCCGGCCGCAGGGCATGCTGGGAGGGATCCGTGACGGATCCCTCAAACAGCACAGTGGTAAGAAGCCCATAGGCTTTTGCTGGCGATTCCCTCCGCAGCGGTGACACTGCGGATGGGGCACAGAGCATACAGAAATGTGGTAAAAACACTGATAATGGGTTTTTACCACATTTCTGTGTTAGAGAATCGACCCCTCAAAGAGGAAGTACTTCCTACCAGCATCACCTAATATACCCCTCTCTAAGCTGACGCCCCTATGCTACCTGATTGGCAGATCTAACTGCCACTCAACCTGAGATTTCCCCTGGGCACTTTTCAATCACTTCTATATCTTTACTTACAACCATCAAATTCACAGGCTTTTAAATTCACTCGAGCCTATGCAGCCCTCGTTCTATCTGAGCAGAGAGGAGACACAGTACACAGCAGCACACGCGGCCCCAGCAGAGAGACAGTACACAGCAGCACACGCGGCCCCAGCAGAGAGACAGTACACAGCAGCACACGCGGCCCCAGCAGAGAGACAGTACACAGCAGCACACGCAGCCCCAGCAGAGAGACAGAACACAGCAGCACACGCGGCCCCAGCAGAAAGACAGTACACAGCAGCACACGCGGCCCCAGCAGAGAGACAGAACACAGCAGCACACGCAGCCCCAGCAGATAGACAGTACACAGCAGCACACGCGGCCCCAGCAGAGAGACAGAACACAGCAGCACACGCGGCCCCAGCAGAGAGACAGTACACAGCAGCACACGCGGCCCCAGCAGAGAGACAGTACACAGCAGCACACGCGGCCCCAGCAGAGAGACAGTACACAGCAGCACACGCGGCCCCAGCAGAGAGACAGTACACAGCAGCACACACGGCCCCAGCAGAGAGACAGTACACAGCAGCACACACGGCCCCAGCAGAGAGACAGAACACAGCAGCACACGCGGCCCCAGCAGAGAGACAGTACACAGCAGCACACGCGGCCCCAGCAGAGAGACAGAACACAGCAGCACACGCGGCCCCAGCAGAGAGACAGTAAGCAGCAGCACACTCGGCCCCAGCAGAGAGACATAACACAGCAGCACACGCGGCCCCAGCAGAGAGACAGTACACAGCAGCACACACGGCCGCAGCAGAGAGACAGTACACAGCAGCACACGCGGCCCAAGCAGAAAGACAGTACACAGCAGCACACGCGGCCCCAGCAGAGAGACAGTACACAGCAGCACACGCGGCCCCAGCAGAGAGACAGTACACAGCAGCACACGCAGCCCCAGCAGAGAGACAGTACACAGCAGCACACGCAGCCCCAGCAGAGAGACAGAACACAGCAGCACACGCGGCCCCAGCAGAAAGACAGTACACAGCAGCACACGCAGCCCCAGCAGAGAGACAGAACACAGCAGCACACGCAGCCCCAGCAGATAGACAGTACACAGCAGCACACGCAGCCCCAGCAGAGAGACAGAACACAGCAGCACACGCGGCCCCAGCAGAGAGACAGTACACAGCAGCACACGCGGCTCCAGCAGAGAGACAGTACACAGCAGCACACACGGCCCCAGCAGAGAGACAGTACACAGCAGCACACACGGCCCCAGTAGAGAGACAGAACACAGCAGCACACGCGGCCCCAGCAGAGAGACAGTACACAGCAGCACACGCGGCCCCAGCAGAGAGACAGAACACAGCAGCACACGCGGCCCCAGCAGAGAGACAGTAAGCAGCAGCACACTCGGCCCCAGCAGAGAGACATAACACAGCAGCACACGCGGCCCCAGCAGAGAGACAGTACACAGCAGCACACACGGCCGCAGCAGAGAGACAGTACACAGCAGCACACGCGGCCCAAGCAGAAAGACAGTACACAGCAGCACACGCGGCCCCAGCAGAGAGACAGTACACAGCAGCACACGCGGCCCCAGCAGAGAGACAGAACACAGCAGCACACGCGGCCCCAGCAGAGAGACAGTACACAGCAGTACACGCGGCCCCAGCAGAGAGACAGAACACAGCAGCACACGCGGCGCCAGCAGAGAGAAAGAACACAGCAGCACACGTGGCGCCAGCAGAGAGACAGTACACAGCAGCACACGCGGCCCCAGCAGAGAGACAGTACACAGAAGCACACGCAGCCCCAGCAGAGAGACAGTACACAGCAGCACACACGGCCGCAGCAGATAGACAGTACACAGCAGCACACGCAGCCCCAGCAGAGAGAGAGAACACAGCAGCACACGCGGCCCCAGCAGAGAGACAGTACACAGCAGCACACGCGGCCCCAGCAGAGAGACAGTACACAGCAGCACACGCGGCCCCAGCAGAGAGACAGTACACAGCAGCACACGTGGCCCCAGCAGAGAGAGAGAGAGAACACAGCAGCACACGCGGCCCCAGCAGAGAGACAGTACACAGCAGCACACGCGGCCCCAGCAGAGAGACAGTACACAGCAGCACATGCGGCCCCAGCAGAGAGACCGTACACAGCAGCACACGCGGCCCCAGCAGAGAGACAGAACACAGCAGCACATGCGGCCCCAGCAGAGAGACAGTACACAGCAGCACACGCGGCCCCAGCAGAGAGACAGTACACAGCAGCACACGCGGCCCCAGCAGAGAGACAGTACAAAGCAGCACACGCGGCCCCAGCAGAGAGACAGTACACAGCAGCACACACGGCCCCAGCAGAGAGACAGTACACAGCAGCACACGCGGCCCCAGCAGAGAGAGAGAACACAGCAGCACACGCGGCCCCAGCAGAGAGACAGTACACAGCAGCACACGCGGCCCCAGCAGAGAGACAGTACACAGCAGCACACGCGGCCCCAGCAGAGAGACAGTACACAGCAGCACACGTGGCCCCAGCAGAGAGAGAGAGAACACAGCAGCACACGCGGCCCCAGCAGAGAGACAGTACACAGCAGCACACGCGGCCCCAGCAGAGAGACAGTACACAGCAGCACATGCGGCCCCAGCAGAGAGACCGTACACAGCAGCACACGCGGCCCCAGCAGAGAGAAAGAACACAGCAGCACACGCTGCCCCAGTAGAGAGACAGTACACAGCAGCACATGTGGCGCCAGCAGAGAGACAGTACACAGCAGCACAAGCGCCCCAGCAGAGAGACAGTACACAGCAGCACACGCGGCCCCAGCAGAGAGACAGTACACAGCAGCACATGTGGCGCCAGCAGAGAGACAGTACACAGCAGCACATGTGGCGCCAGCAGAGAGACAGAACAGAGCAGCAGCAGCACACCTTTCCCCACCCTGCTCCTAGACTGGAGTGAAGATGGCGGTGCGGGAGGTGCAATTTAAGGGATTCTAGATCTCGTGAGAATCCGACGCGGGCGATGATGTTTTGCCCACTTGCCCGGATCCGAGTCAGGCGGGAAGCTCCGAGCACTGCTTGGATCTGGGCTCGGATACCCAACGTTTGTGCAGGCTCGGATCTGAAATCCAAGCCTGCACATCTCTAGTATAAATCCAATACTACCCTCTGCACCCTGCACTGTGTGTCTCGCAGCCAGGGCCGGCACCACCACTAGGCAGGTCCAGTCATTTGCCTAGGGCACCGGCCACTGGAGGGCGGTAGTGAGCTGGAAAGCTCTACCACTGCATCAGCAGAGGAGCAGGACAGAGAGCCGGAGGAAGGAGCAGGTGTTCGGTGAGTGAACACCCCCCACCCCCCCAGCAGCACGACGGCCACATTGCGCACCCCTTCCCCCCCCGGCGGCCGGGTAGCCACATCGCTGACACCCCCCCCCCCGGCGGCCAGACACACCGCGTGCACCCCCGGTGGCCGGACGGACACGTCGTGCACCCACCCAGCAGTTGAGTGGGGCGCTCCGGTGCCTAGCACCAGCCCTGCTCTCAGCAGGAGCACAATGTCCTTCCTCGCCCTTAGCTACATATTAATAAGGTTCTAGCACAGCTTCCTGGTTGCTACTTTACAGGTTATAAATATTTAACTTTTATAGATATTTCCTGCGTGACCTGTCTGCAGCAGTCACACCTGCCACCGGCGATGAAAGAATCCACGGCCCAGGTGAGATCCAGGTAAGTGTTGTGCTACCTACCTGATCCGGAAGAGTATAACACTGCAAAGGACCATGGGCCTTATTTTAGTTCACTCTTTCTGACATAATCCTTCTTAGATGGACAAAACCATGTGCACTGCAGGGGGACAGATGTAAAATGTGCAGGGAGAATTAGATTTGGGTGAGTTATTTTGTTTCTGTGCAGGGTAAATACTGGCTGCTTTATTTTTACACTGCAATATAGATCTCCCTTTGAAGTAAGACCCCACCCAAATCTAATTCTCTCTGCACAAGTTACATCTGCCTCACCTGCAGTGCACATGGTTTTGTCCATCTAAGAAGAAATTTGTCAGAAAGAGTGAACCAAAATAAGGCCCCATGTGAGCCTGTGTCCTGATGATGGAGGACTGTGCTGCTCACATGTTAGAAGGCTGAGATAATAATTATGTCCATTATCTGTTTGCCTTTTATTGGGATTATCAGAACTGTTATGCTGTGTACACACAGTGAGATTTGACATTAGATTTTGACTAATGCAGATTGTATGAATTGTATATAAATAGTACAGGTTGCATAGTACTCAAATCTTAAATCGAATAGCAATGGAATCTAGGTCCGGTGTGTAACGGATGCTACTCATTCTGTCTGCAGGAGTGCAACAGCACATACTGCTATTACTGTGCTATTATTACTATACTCACAGTAATGCAGGTGAACACAGTAGTACCACAGTAATAGTAACAGCACAGTAATAGCAGTAACACTGTAATAGTAACAGCACAGTAATGCAACAGCACATACTGCTATTACTGTGCTATTATTACTATACTCACAGTAATGCAGGTGAACACAGTAGTACCACAGTAATAGTAACAGCACAGTAATAGCAGCAACACTGTAATAGTAACAGCACAGTAATGCAACAGCACATACTGCTATTACTGTGCTATTATTACTATACTCACAGTAATGCAGGTGAACACAGTAGTACCACAGTAATAGTAACAGCACAGCAATAGCAGCAACACTGTAATAGTAACAGCACAGTAATGCAACAGCACATACTGCTATTACTGTGCTATTATTACTATACTCACAGTAATGCAGGTGAACACAGTAGTACCACAGTAATAGTAACAGCACAGTAATAGCAGCAACACTGTAATAGTAACAGCACAGTAATGCAACAGCACATTTTAACATGGAATTCAATGGGAAAAAGGGTCCTTTTCATACCCCTACTATCCAAGTGGGCATGGAGTTGGATATAAACCTGTGGCGAGCGTAGCGAGCCACCGAGCCCGAAGCGTGGCGAGCGGACACAGAATACCGTCCCCTCGCGGGGCTCGCCTCGCTACGCTCGCCACAGGTTTATATCCAACTCCATGCCCACTTGGATAGTAGGGGTATGAAAAGGACCCCTTTTTCCATAGGAATCATTTTAACATTGATTCCTATGGAAAAATCGGGTCATCGCATCCGATGGTCGCATGCGATGCGATGCGATATCGCATCGCATCGCATCTGATTGTATGCCTTAACTTAAGGCATACAATCAAAAAATCGGACGCCCGGATAACTCACAAGTACCTATTATTACTATACTCACAGTAATGCAGGTGAACACAGTAATACCACAGTAATAGTAACAGAACAGTAATAACAGCAACACAGTAATAGTAACAGCACAGTAATGCAACAGCACATACTGCTATTACTGTGCTATTATTACTATACTCACAGTAATGCAGGTGAACACAGTAATACCACAGTAATAGTAACAGCACAGTAATAGCAGCAACACAGTAATAGTAACAGCACAATAATGCAACAGCACATACTGCTATTACTGTTCTATTATTACTATACTCACAGTAATGCAGGTGAACACAGTAATACCACAGTAATAGTAACAGCACAGTAATAGCAGCAACACTGTAATAGTAACAGCACAGTAATAGCAGCAACACAGTAATAGTAACAGCACAGTAATGCAACAGCACATACTGCTATTACTGTGCTATTATTACTATACTCACAGTAATGCAGGTGAACACAGTAATAGTAACAGCACAGTAATAACAGCAACACAGTAATAGTAACAGCACAGTAATGCAACAGCACATACAGCTATTACTGTGCTATTATTACTATACTCAGAGTAATGCAGGTTAACACAGTAATACCACTAATAGTAACAGCACAGTAATAGCAGCAACACAGTAATAGCAACAGCACAGTAATGCAACAGCACATACTGCTATTACTGCGCTATTATTACTATACTAAGAGTAATGCAGGTTAACACAGTAATACCACAGTAATAGTAACAGCACAGTAATAGTAACAGCACAGTAATGGCAGCAACACAGTAATAGTAACAGCACAGTAATGCAACAGTAATGCAACAGCACATACTGCTATTACTGTGCTATTATTACTATACTCAGAGTAATGCAGGTTAACACAGTAATACCACAGTAATAGTAACAGCACAGTAATAGCAGCAACACACTAATAGTAACAGCACAGTAACACAACGGCACATACTGCTATTACTGTGCTATTATTACTATGCTCAGAGTAATGCAGGTTAACACAGTAATACCACAGTAAAAGTAACAGCACAGTAATAGCAGCAACACAGTGGTATGCACCTCCGACAGGGGGGCGAGCGCAAAGAAGCCACAGGTTCTATTCTCCCTCTATGGGGGTCGTGTATGTAATGTAATCCAGAAAGTGGCCTGGTTTCCTGACGGGCCAATCCGCCCCTGGTACCAGTACAGTTATAGCAGTAACAGCACAGTAATAACATAGTAATAGCAGTAACAGCATAGTAATTCCATAGTAACAGCACAGTAATACCACATTAATAGTACCAGCACATTAATAGCAGTAACATAGTCAGGGCCAGCCACTGGAGGGCGGTAATGAGCCGTCGTGGAGAGGTACCATAGAGGTAACATAGAAAGCTGGGAGCGGGGAGCAGGTAAGACAGAGGGCTTCCCTCCCCCCCCCATCCCACCTGTGAATCAACACTGCCCTCCCCCCCTGGACACGGGGGCTGCAGCAGCAGTATTGCCCGCACACACACACCCCGGAGTGCGGGTGCCCGCCGCAGTATCACCCCCCCAGAGCGCACGGGGGGGGGGGGGGGGGGTGGGGTGTGTGCATCGGGCAGCGCTTCAGTATCGCCCGCAAACACCCCCCCCTGGAGTGTGGGTGCCCGCCGCAGTATTGCCCCCCCCCCGAGCACGGGGGGGGGGGGGTTTGCATCGGGCGGCGGGCGGAGGATTTGCCTGGGGCAGGGGGAGGATTGCTTGCATCGGCCCTGAACATAGTACCAGTACAGTGACAACATAGTAATACCACAGTTATAGCAGTAACAGCACAGTAATACCACATTAAAATTAACAGCACAGTAATAGCAGTAACAGTACCAGTACAGTAATAGCAGTAACAGTGTAGTAATACCACAGTTATAGCAATAAAAGTAAAATTAACAGCACAGTAAGACAGTACCAGTACAGTAATAGCAGTAACACCATAGTAACAGCACAGTAATAGCAGTAACACCATAGTAACAACACAGTAATAGCAGTAACATTGTAGTAATACCACAGTTATAGCAATAAAAGTAAAAGTAACAGCACAGTAATAGCAGTAACAGCACAGTAATAGCAGTAACATTGTAGTAATACCACAGTTATAGCAATAAAAGTAAAAGTAACAGTACAGTAATAGCAGTAACAGCATAGTAATAGCAGTAACAGCACAGTAATTGCAATAACATCATAGTAATAGCAGTAACAGCACAGTAATAGCAGTAACATCATAGTAACAGCAGTGACAGCAAAGTAATAGCAGTAACATTGTAGTAATACCACAGTTATAGCAATAAAAGTAAAAGTAACGGCACAGTAATAGCAGTAACAGCACAGACACCATAGTAACACCATAGTAATAGCAGTAACAGCACAGTAATAGCAGTAACACCATAGTAATAGCAGTAACAGCACAGTAATAGCAGTAACACCATAGTAACAGCACAGTAATAGCAGTAACAGCACAGTAATAGCAGTAACACCATAGTAACACAGTACCAGTACAGTAATAGCAGTAACAGCACAGTAATAGCAGTAACAGCACAGTAATAGCAGTAACACCATAGTAACACAGTACCAGTACATGAATAGCAGTAACAGCACAGTAATAGCAGTAACAGCACAGTAATAGCACAGTAATAGTAACAGCACAGTAATAGCAGTAACGCCATAGTAACAGCACAGTAATAGCAGTAACACAGTACCAGTACAGTAATAGCCGTAACAGCACAGTAATAGCAGTAACACCATAGTACCAGTACACAGTACCAGTACAGTAATAGCAGTAACAGCACAGTAATAGCAGTAACGCCATAGTAACAGCACAGTAATAGCAGTAAAAGCACAGTAATAGCAGTAACAGCACAGTAATAGCAGTAACACCATAGTAACACAGTACCAGTACATGAATAGCAGTAACAGCACAGTAACAGCACAGTAATAGCAGTAACAGCACAGTAATAGCACAGTAATAGTAACAGCACAGTAATAGCAGTAACGCCATAGTAACAGCACAGTAATAGCAGTAACACAGTACCAGTACAGTAATAGCCGTAACAGCACAGTAATAGCAGTAACACCATAGTACCAGTACACAGTACCAATACAGTAATAGCAGTAACAGCACAGTAATAGCAGTAACAGCACATTAATAGTAACAGCACAGTAATAGCAGTAACGCCATAGTAACAGCACAGCAGGGACGTGCAGTCAGGGGAGGCAGGGGAGGCAGTGCTTCCCCTGTCAATTTGTTTTAAAATAATACAAAGAATATACCTATGACATATATTCTGTCATAAGTATTTTCTTTATATTATTTTACTGGTTTGAATGATTTAACCTAGTTTGGGAGGCATCGATAAGCGTGCCTCCCAAACAGAACTGCAAGGGGACGAAGCGGGGGGCGGGGCTTGGGGCAGGGCTAAGCAGTGGGCTAAAAAGCCCATTAAAAATAACACTAAAAGTGGCACTTCTAGAAGTGCCTAATTGACAGGGGCTGCTGTGATTGGACAGCAGATCCAGCTGCTGTCCAATCACAGCAGCCCCTGTCATGTAAGCTTCCGACAGTGCCGCGTATGCTCCCTATGCTGTGACCTGTGCCGGCTCCCGAGTCCCGGTTCCCTGCCTGTGTGGCTACTGCTCCCCCATCTCCCCTGCCCAGTGAGTATCATTTTTTTTGTGGGGGGGGGGGAGTCTAACGGGCGGGGATGGGGGGGGGTGTTACAGCGGGCAGGGGCGGAGGTTTGCGGCAGGGGACGGGTGCTAGCTGCTGCTGCTGGAGGAGGGGGGCAGCAGGTGTCGGCGGCAGCCAGGAAGGGGGGTGTTTGCGGTGCGGTGGTGGCTGTGACAGTGCCTCTCCGTTCACAGCCACCACCGCACGTCACTGCAGCACAGTAATAGCAGTAACGCCATAGTAACAGCACAGTAATAACAGTAACACAGTACCAGTACAGTAATAGCCGTAACAGCATAGTAACAGCACAGTAATAGCAGTAACAGCATACTAACAGCATAGTAATAGCAGTAACAGCAGAGTAATAGCACAGTAATAGTAACAGCACAGTAATAGCAGTAACAGCACAGTAATAGCACAGTAATAGTAACAGCACAGTAATAGCAGTAACGCCATAGTAACAGCACAGTAATAGCAGTAGCACCATAGTAACAGCACAGTAATAGCAGTAACGCCATAGTAACAGCACAGTAATAGCAGTAACACAGTACCAGTACACTAATAGCAGTAAAAGCATAGTAATAGCAGTAACAGCATAGTAATCCCATAGTAACAGCACAGTAATAGCAGTAACAGCACAGTAATCCCATAGTAACAGCGCAGTAATAGCAGTAACAGCACAGTAATCCCATAGTAACAGCACAGTAATAGCAGTAACGCCATAGTAACAGCACAGTAATAGCAGTAACAGCACAGTCATCCCATAGTAACAGCACAGTAATAGCAATAACAGCACAGTAATCTCATAGTAACAGCACAGTAATAGCAGTAACGCCATAGTAACAGCACAGTAATAGCAGTAACAGCATAGTAATAGCAGTAACAGCATAGTAATAGCAGTAACAGCATAGTAATAGCAGTAACAGCACAGTAATAGCAGTAACAGCACAGTAATAGCAGTAACGCTATAGTAACAGCACAGTAATAGCAGTAACAGCACAGTAATAGCAGTAACAGCATAGTAATAGCAGTAACAGCACAGTAATAGCAGTAACGCTATAGTAACAGCACAGTAATAGCAGTAACAGCAGTAACGCCATAGTAACAGCACAGTAATAGCAGTAACAGCACAGTAATAGCAGTAACAGCACAGTAATAGCAGTAACAGCACAGTAATAGCAGTAACGCCATAGTAACAGCACAGTAATAGCAGTAACAGCATAGTAATAGCAGTAACAGCACAGTAATAGCAGTAACGCCATAGTAACAGCACAGTAATAGCAGTAACGCCATATTAACAGCAGTAATAGCATAGTAATAGCAGTAACAACACAGTAATAGCAGGAACATCATAGTAATAGTAGTAACAGCACAGTAATAGCAGTAATGCCATAGTAACAGCACAGTAATAGCAGTAACAACACAGTAATAGCAATAACAGCACAGTAATAGCAGGAACATAATAGTAATAGTAGTAACAGTGGGATACAGTCATTGGGTCACCACCAAGTAGGTCGACCTGTAATGTTTTTATTACTGTTCTTTGAGCCGACACGTGCTGACAGGTGGTATTTCGTGCCCTACCATCCACTAGGGCGTGGTGGCCTAATAGTATTAAGTAACACAGTAACAGCACAGTAATAGTAGTAAGTAACACAGTAACAGCAAAGTAATAGTAGTAAGTAACACAGTAACAGCACAGTAGTAGTAGTAAGTAACACAGTAACAGCACAGTAATAGTAGTAAGTAACACAGTAACAGCACAGTAATAGTAGTAAGTAACACAGTAACAGCACAGTAATAGTAGTAAGTAACACAGTAACAGCACAGTAATAGTACTAAGTAACACAGTAACAGCACAGTAATAGTAGTAAGTAACACAGTAACAACACAGTAATGGCAGTAATACAATAGCACATTAATAGCATCAAGACAGTAATAGCATAGTAGTACCTCAGTAACAGTACAGTAATACTGGTAACAGCACAGTAATACCTCAGTAACGGCACAGTAGTACCTCAGTAACAGTACAGTAATACTGGTAACAGCACAGTAGTACCTCAGTAACAGTACAGTAATACTGGTTACAGCACAGTAATACCTCAGTAACAGCACAGTAGTACCTCAGTAACAGCACAGTAATAGTGGTAACAGCACAGTAATACCTCAGTAATAGCATATTAATAAGGTTCTAGCACAGCTTCCTGGTTGGTAGTTTACAGGTTATAAATATTTAACTTTTATAGGTATTTCCTGCGTGTCCTGTCTGCAGCAGTCGCACCTGCCACCGGCGATGGAAGAATCCACGGCCCAGGTGAGATCCAGGTAAGTATTGCGCTACCTACCTGATCTGGAAGAGTATAACACTGCAAATGTGAGCCTGTGTCCGGATACCATTGCAGTAACAAACTACCAGTACACTAATAGCAGTAACAGCACAGTAATAGCAGTAACAGGACAGTAATAGCAGTAACAGCACAGTAATAGTAGTTATAGCAGTAACAGCACAGTAATAGCAGTAACAGCACAGTAATATCAGTAACAGCACAGTAATAGCAGTAACAGCACAGTAATAGCAGTAATAGCAGTAACAGCACAGTAATAGCAGTAACAGCACAGTAATAGCAGTAACAGCACAGTAATAGCTATAGATGGGAGCCGGGGCCGAAGATTTGAATTCGTCTTTGTCGAGCGGCATTGGAAGTCTTTGGATTTTTTTTTCAAAAATGGTCAAAAAAACACCTAAATCCTGTAATGTTTTCATGTTTTCAAAAATCCATGTCAATGTTTTTTTGTCCCTAGAGTAATATTAACCTCAATAACATTAATTTCCAGCCCTTTCCAGACAATTTTGACCACTTTACAGCTCACAGTGTTGTTTTAATTCAATTTAGGCCAAGGTCTGCAGCAAGCTGGCAGGTTATTAATATTATATACTAGGCGACGGAGCCTCGGCACAAACAGATGGTAGTTTGTTACATATCAATGACTCCCAGAATTGGGATTAATGAATGGTGATGCAAGATGGAATTGTTCCTGGGCCCACACAGCCTTAGCTTGTAAAAAAGGACATGCACATTGTACACTTGAACACAAACCAGTCATTTCAGTTAGAGGGACGGCCAAACCTGTGACTGAAATGACTGGTTCGTTTGGCCCCCCACAATAAAAGAAGCAATGCTCAAAATAGTGCATAATAATGGAACATATATCGGAACTTATGAAGTTATATTATAGTTTATGACAGTATCAGTATGGTGTATTGGGGTGCAGTATACACAAACTTTTTTTAAAATTAAGGCGCAGCTTGCTCAATACTGTGTAGAGGCAGAACAATCACACACGGAACTTATGAAGTTATGACAGTATCATACAAACCCCTGCACAAACCCCTCTGCACAGCCACAAACCCCTCTGCACAGCCACAAACCCCTCTGCACAGCCACAAACTCCTCTGCACAGCCACAAACCCCTCTGCACAGCCACAAACCCCTCTGCACAGCCACAAACCCCTCTGCACAGCCACAAACTCCTCTGCACAAACCCCTCTGCACAAACTCCTCTGCACAGCCACAAACTCCCCTGCACAGCCACAAACTCCCCTGCACAGCCACAAACCCCTCTGCACAGCCACAAACCCCTCTGCACAGCCACAAACCCCTCTGCACAGCCACAAACCCCTCTGCACAGCCACAAACCCCTCTGCACAGCCACAAACCCCTCTGCACAGCCACAAACTCCTCTGTACAGCCACAAACCCCTCTGCACAAACCCCTCTGCACAAACTCCTCTGCACAGCCACAAACCCCTCTGCACAGCCACAAACCCCTCTGCACAGCCACAAACCCCTCTGCACAACCACAAACTCCTCTGCACAGCCACAAACCCCTCTGCACAGCCACAAACTCCTCTGCACAGCCACAAACCCCTCTGCACAAACCCCTCTGCACAGCCACAAACTCCCCTCCACAGCCACAAACCCCTCTGCACAGCCACAAACCCCTCTGCACAAACCCCTCTGCACAAACTCCTCTGCACAGCCACAAACTCCTCTGCACAGCCACAAACCCCTCTCTGCACAGCCACAAACCCCTCTGCACAGCCACAAACCCCTCTGCACAGCCACAAACCCCTCTCTGCACAGCCACAAACCCCTCTCTGCACAGCCACAAACTCCCCTGCACAGCCACAAACTCCTCTGCACAGCCACAAACCCCTCTGCACAGCCACAAACCCCTCTGCACAGCCACAAACCCCTCTCTGCACAGCCACAAACCCCTCTGCACAGCCACAAACCCCTCTGCACAGCCACAAACCCCTCTCTGCACAGCCACAAACCCCTCTCTGCACAGCCACAAACCCCTCTCTGCACAGCCACAAACCCCTCTCTGCACAGCCACAAACCCCTCTGCACAGCCACAAAGCCCTCTCTGCACAGCCACAAAGCCCTCTGCACAGCCACAAAGCCCTCTCTGCACAGCCACAAAGCCCTCTGCACAGCCACAAACCCCTCTGCACAAACCCCTCTGCACAGCCACAAACCCCTCTCTGCACAGCCACAAACCCCTCTCTGCACAGCCACAAAGCCCTCTGCACAGCCACAAACCCCTCTGCACAGCCACAAACCCCTCTGCACAAACCCCTCTGCACAGCCACAAACCCCTCTGCACAAACCCCTCTGCACAGCCACAAACCCCTCTGCACAAACCCCTCTGCACAGCCACAAACCCCTCTGCACAAACCCCTCTGCACAGCCACAAACCCCTCTGCACAAACCCCTCTGCACAGTCACAAACCCCTCTGCACAGCCACAAACCCCTCTGCACAAACCCCTCTGCACAGCCACAAACCCCTCTGCACAGCCACAAACCCCTCTGCACAAACCCCTCTGCACAGCCACAAACCCCTCTGCACAGCCACAAACCCCTCTCTGCACAGCCACAAACCCCTCTCTGCACAGCCACAAACCCCTCTCTGCACAGCCACAAACCCCTCTCTGCACAGCCACAAACCCCTCTCTGCACAGCCACAAACCCCTCTCTGCACAGCCACAAACCCCCCTCTGCACAGCCACAAACCCCTCTGCACAGCCACAAACCCCTCTGCACAGCCACAAACCCCCCTCTGCACAGCCACAAACCCCTCTGCACAGCCACAAACCCCTCTGCACAGCCACAAACAAATTATGTTGAATTCTCAAGACACAGAGGGTGACATTCAATAGGAGTCGATTTGTGTTTTTTAGCGATATTTTCGCATAAAAACGTTGATTTCTCATTTTATCGCATTTTTGGGCCAAATCGCACATTTAATAGGGTGCGGAACGGCCTGTTTTTCACATTTTTTTGTAAAAGTGCGTAAAAAAAAAAAATCGCACTTAATTCGCATCCAGATGTTTTCGCACAGAAAAGTATACAAATCGCTTATTTAATGGCATGCGCAAACGGAAATCGCATTTTTTTGGTCGATATAAATCACACTTTTTTCAGACCAGGTTCTGATTGGCGATTTGGCCCACAACTAACTTTGGTCAAGTGCACTAATGGTTAATTTTATCACAGGTGTCCTCATTTTTACTCAGAAACTCCCCTACATATACCCCAACATCATTAAGGACACCTGTGAGGGTTTGAGAGAAGGAGATTTTGCAGAGTAGTTTGGAGAGTTGGCTCTTTGTGATTATGCCCATTTGGAGGAGCTGCGCAGGAGGAGGGAGGAAGCTGCGCACCAGATCTAGGTACCCCGACTACTGCGTACCCCACGTATGTATCGTGCTCGGCTGTACCTGGACTCCCTCTCTGATCCACAGGTTGTGGGGATGTGTCGGCTGAACCGCATTAACCTGTTGGACTTATACAGTATGAGCAGTTGAGAGATGATTTGGACCCTTACAGGGGGGGGGGGGGGGGGGGCAACTATCCAGTGTCTGGGCTGCAGAAATTAATGTGTGCCCCCTACTACTTGGCCACAGGCTCCACTCATGGTCCTTGGGGGTCTCACAAGCCACTTTCTCAAAGCATTTCAATCAATTGCTACTTGCTTTAAAGAAGTGTAGTTGCAGGCTACCCGGGGAACTGCCATGCAGGGCCGGCTCTACCATTAGGCAGCTGCCTAGGGCGCCAGGATGCTTTTTTGTACTTTCCCTTGAGGCATGTTTTCCAACTTTGCTGCCCCTCCTCCTTGTACTCTGTTGTGGGTGGCAAAGGGAGGACTCCAGGGAAAGCAGGGGACTTGCCTACCTTCTCGGGGGGCTGGGAAGACCACCTGATTATAGGGAGCCTCACTGCCATTCCAGAATGTTAGGCAAGTATACCTTAAGTGGTATAAAGTGGGTATTGGTGGCATTATGGGGGAAGAGGGAGTAGCTTGAAGTTTTGCCTAGGGTGCTGCGAAGCCTTACACCGGCCCTGCTGCCATGACGCCTATATTCTGAGGCACTCAGCCCTCTGGGACCGATTCCACGACCAACAAATGCCAGAGGGCTGGCTACTTGGTAAGGACATTTTTAATTATTTAAATATCTTCTCCTGTGGAGTGTCCCTATACAGGGCCGCCGAGAGGGAGGGGGGGAGGGTACATTTTACCTGGGCCCGGGCCTATCAGGGGGGCCCGGGCCAGGGGACACAAAGACACACTTTAAAAAAAAAAAAAACTTTTTTAAGGCAGCGGTTTAGCGGGGGTGTGGGTCAGCAGCGGCAGCCTGTGTCACTCTCACTGTGTGCAGATCTGCAGTCTGCAGACAGTGACAGAGGCCGGCATCCAGCTGCGGAGCGTCTGCAGAGAAACTGTGTCTGCTGCAGAGCACAGCTCTTGAGACGCGAGAGGGGAAGGTCAGAAGGTCAGGTCACGTGCAAGGACACGTGGCATGTGACAGGGGAAGATGAAGTGCAGGCTGGAGCCAGAGGAGCTCCTGAAACTGGCTGCCTCCGAGTCATGCCCTGTAAGTAATTTTTTTCTGCCCTGCCTCTTAATACTTAATTATTCTCCATATCTATCTATCTATCTATCTATCTATCTATCTATCTATCTCTATAGATCTATCTATCTATCTCTATATCTATCTATCTATCTATAGATCTATCTATCTATGTATCTCTATAGATCTATCTATTTATATCTGTCTATCTCTATATCTGTCTATCTATCTATCTATCTATCTATCGATCTATCTCTATATCTATCTATCTATCTATCTATCTATCTATCTATCTATCTCTATAGATCAGGGGTGGGGAACCTCCGGCCCGCGGGCCGGATACGGCCCCCGCACCCAGTATGTCCGGCCCGCCCACCTATATTACTTTTTAAACAGCCACCCACCCGGCTATATTACCGATTAATCAGGAGCCCATACACGCTCTATTTTTCCTGTCCCTTTTGTACTTTTAAAGTACACATCGCATCGCATTACATGCCTGGTGCATGCATTGTGCATGCAATGCGATGCAATGCAATGCGATGTAAACCAAGTACAAAAAGTATGTGCAGCACATACTTTTTGTACTGTACTTTTGTACTGTACTATGTGATGCGCGGGAGTGCGCATCGCATAGTACTAAACGGACGGCAGAAGAACAGAGCGTCTATGGGCTCCTTAACTCTAAACAGTCTTCTCCAAAGCATAAATATACACTCAAAAAGACAGTCACTTTCCCATATAAATACCCCCACTGTAGTCACCGCTGGGCGCCCGGATCCATCCTCCCAAAAGTGCTCGGCACCCTACTTTCCCTATCGCGCACAGTAGGAAGTCAGGGCACACTCACGTGCATTCCACTGCTCCCCCTCTGCGTTTCACTGGCTGGTAGTACCCAGCTCATGACAGGCGGATCCACGGCACCCAGCTGTAACAGATGAGGTGATTTTAATTTAGACCCCAGTGAATGGGTGCCGTGGATCTGCCTTTATGATGTAGCTGGATACTGCCAGCCAGTTGAAAGTGGAGCAGGATAAGTGGAACGCACGTGAGTGTGCCCTGACTTCCTACCGGAAGTACGGTGCAAAGCACTTCCGGTAGGACGGACCCGGGCGCCCAGCGGGGATGGAGAGATGGGTCTACAGTGGGGGTATTTATATGGGTAAGTGAATGTCTTTTTGTGTGTATATTTATGCTGCCATGCTTCTGGGAGTGGGTTCTTCTCATGTGCTAAACACTCCCTTAACATGCCGTGTCACCCCCATGGGGGCCCCTGGAAGTTGATGTACCGGGGCCCAGGATTTCTCTTGGCAGCCCTGTCCCTATAGTCTGTGAAATTTACCCACACCTCCATTAAATCCTCATTAACATTACAATGCCCATTAATTGTGTGTACAATATGCTGATAGCTGTTGTTATAAATCACTCATTACCAACAGTAAGGGTTCCCTGGAGTAATGTGCATGCTGGTTTACATCTAAAGTGCCACTGTAGTGTGTACCCCCCTCTGATATGTGCTAAATGTAGGTGGAACCAGCCCCTCTACTTTTACATTTTCACATGCCTATTGCTGTTGTCCCACTTACTCATGTTAGGCCAATGCACATACCTTACCATATACTGCACTGACCGCATCTTTTCTGTAAAGGTGACTGTGGATATGGGTGTCTTCCGTGGCCCATGACACCTCTTCTATCCCCACAAGGCCCTGCACAGCACCGCTATAATGAATCACATGTTGCCACCTGCAATGTTGTGGAACGCACCTTTGGGGTGCTGAAAAGTGGTTTCAGGTGTTTGGACAGGTCATCAGGAATACTGCTTTACCACCCAGCAAAAGTAGTGATGATCGTCCAGGCTTGCTGCATGTTACACAACATTGCCCTGGCCCAACCTTCCTATGTTGCGGATGCCGATGCAGCAGTCGTGCAGGAAGCTCAAACTACCTTGGCAACGATAGTGTGGGGTCCGCAGAGGGGGGATCTGATGCGCAGGGAGATCATCAGCCGCAACTTCTCAGGTAAGTAAATGTGTTTTTTAACCTACCCTGTACCTTGCCTGTAAGTGTGCATGCATAAACTGATCTAAAAACCATACTTTCTCATCAATACATAGGGGAGTAGTCAGAGGCCTGTTAATGACAATCATTCATCCTGACGTTTCCCTCGGTGACAGCATGCTGGTAAGTACATTATTGCATTTGGAAATAACACTGACATCACACTCATGGGTCTGCAGCTAATGATCAACTACACATCCCAGCATGCCCTGGCACTGTTTAAGCAATCCATTGTATGCAAGGTGTGCCAGATCATGCTGGAATGTGTACTTCCACAGCAACTGGAGGCCCATGACCGCAACTCCATAGTTGTATACCTACTACACTTACAAGGTAAGGGAGTGGTGACATTTTGACCATTTCTATAGCATGAAACCTTTTCTGGCATAGCAAAAAAATGCCCCGCAGGCTGGGACTTGTGGTTCTCCAAGTCCCAGCCTGCAAGGGGGGGGGGGGTTTTCTGCTGGCACTTGTAGTTCTCCTGTATAAAGCAATGTTAGGATTGAAAGATTTAACTGGCCAGGGATGCCGGTGACAGCCCCGGCTTCAGCCCTGGACGGTTGAAGCCTGGGGGGGGACCCCTTTATTGGGTGGGTCTCCACTCCTTTAGGTACCCCGTCCAAGGCTGACAAGCCATGGTGCTTATGTAAAAAGTGTCCCCCGGCTGTGGCATGACACTGCGTGCTGTTGGAGCCCGGTGCTGGTTTCAAAATACGGGGGACCCCCAGATTTATTTTCCCCCGTATTTTTGGAACCAGGACCGGCTCAATGAGCCCGGGGCTGGTTATGCTCAGGAGGGGGGACCCCCACACATTTTTTTTCCCAAAAAAACACTTTAACACATTTTTTACCACAGGACCATGCACAGATCTCAATGATCTGTGCATGGTTCTGGCCAACGCGCATATCAGAACCTGGTCTGATTTTTTTGGCGAATTTAAGACACATTTCCCACATTCGCATCTCATTAAATATGGGAATTGTATACTTTTCAATGGGAAAACATCTGGATGTGAGTTCCGGCGCGAGTTAAAATTGCACTTTCTAAAATCTGCGATTTTTGCAGTTTTTCGCATCTCATTAAATATGCGAAAACGGGATTTCGTCCGATTTACGTGAAAATTTCGCCAAAAAACACAAATCGGCTCCTATTAAATTACTGAAAAAAAATTGTGGAAATAAATCGTATTTTCATACGAAAATACTATTTTATTTGGTGTATACGAATTTTGGCATTTACTATGCCAAAAAAACGTATTTTCGTATTCTTAATGATGGGACATTCGTGTTTGTATTTACAAATCTGAATTTTTTAATACTATTTTTTTAACTGTGGAACTACAAGACCCAGCGGGCCCTTTAATTCCCCACAGGCTGGGACTTGTGGTTCTCCAAGTTCAGTGTGACAGGGGCGGTGTCCAGTGTACAGGGGTTGTGTCCAGTCTACAGGGGCTGTGCACAGGGGCTGTGTCCAGGGGCTGTGTCCAGTGTACAGGGGCTGTGTCCAGTGTACAGGGGCTGTGTACAGGGGCTGTGTCCAGTGTACAGGGGCTGTGCACTGGGGCTGTGTACAGGGGTTGTGTCCAGTGTACAGGGGCTGTGTCCAGTGTACAGGGGCTGTGTCCAGTGTACAGGGGCTGTGCACAGGTTCTGTGTCCATTGTCCAGGGGCTGTGTCCAGGGTGACGGCCTGTGTCCAGGGGCAGTGTCCAGTGTGACGGCTGTGTTCAGTGTACAGGAGCTGTGTCCAGAGACTGTGTCCATTGTCCAGGGGCTGTGTGGGTGACGGGCTGTATCCAGTGTCCAGTGTGACGGCCTGTGTCCAGTGTGACGGCTGTGTCCAGGAGCTGTGCCCAGGGGCTGTGTCCATTTTCATGGAGCTGTGTCCAGTGTGACGGGCTGTATCCAGTGTCCAGTGTCACGGCCTGTGTCCAGGGGCAGTGTCCAGTGTGACAGCTGTGTCCAGTGTACAGGAGTTGTGCCCAGGGGCTGTGTCCAGGGTGATGGGCTGTATCCAGTGTCCAGTGTGACAGCTGTGTCCATTGTCCAGGGGCTGTGGCCAGGGTGACGGGCTGTGTCCAGTGTCCAGGGGCAGTGTCCAGTGTGTGACGGCTGTGTCCAGTGTCCAGGGGCGGTGTCCAGGGGCAGTGTCCAGTGTGACAGCTGTGTCCAGTGTACAGGAACTGTGTCCAGGGTGATGGGCTGTATCCAGTGTCCAGTGTGACAGCTGTGTCCAGTGTACAGGAGCTGTTTTCAGAGGCTGTGTCCATTGTCCAGGGGCTGTGGCCAGGGTGACGGGCTGTGTCCAGTGTCCAGGGGCAGTGTCCAGTGTGACGGCTGTGTCCAGTGGCGGTGTCCAGAGTCTGTGTCCAGTGTAAAGTAAGAAAAATAAATAAAAGTAATAAATAAAATAAAAACACATTTTTGGAGGATGATGGAGGAGGAAATAGTGGGAGATCAGCAACCTGATAGAAGTGCTGAAGCTGCTACCACCAGTCATGACAATGATTGGTTTGTTAAACTGTGCATGTCCTGTATACAACATAAGGGTGGGTGGGAGGATCCAAGGACAATTTCATCTTGCAACTCTTTGTATTTTTTGCTCTTTGGAGCATTTCTCTTTTTTTGGGGTAGTTTATTAAACTGCCACCCTGTCTGCCCCTGCAGTGCCGCTCTGCCAGGTTGGAAGTGTAAGGTCCACATGTATGTGATGCCCACTGCTGTCGCTTAGCTTAGTCATCCAGCTACCTCGGTATACCCTTTTGGCCCAACTACAGTAAATTAAAACTATTTTGTGAGCTGAGAAGTGATCAAAATTGACTAGAAATGAGTGGAAACTAATGTTATTGAGGCCAATAATACTTTATGTCACAACATTCAGTTATTGTTTGTTTCTTACCTGGTTTGTGGCTTCTCCTGTCTGTTCAGCCTGCTCCATGCTGCAAGGAAGTTCTGTGTGGCCTGAGCTTTTTGCTAATTACAGCACCTGGAGGAGTCCTTGCTGCTGACAGCTCTGTATAGTTGAACTGTGCTGTGAGATCTGAGCTCAGCTAATTAGTTACACCTGGGTAACTCTCTCCTGCAGGAGAGTTCAGTGTAAACTGAGCATGCTCAGCCCACTGATTAGTTCACCTGTGAGTTCCCTGTGCTTCCTATAAAGGGCAGCCTCTGGGAGACAGAAGCTGCCAGAGTATAGGTTCACACCAGCTCCAGCGTCCTTGTGCTTAGTATATTTCCAGTTTCCTAATTACCATATTTGACCCCGGCTTGTTTCCTGACTATTCTCCTGCCTGATCCTTTGGTACCGTGTCCAGTGACTCTGTGTATGACCCAGCTTGCCGTTTGACTATTCTTCAGCCTTATTCCAGTGTACCGCGAACTGTGCTTCCAGTGTATGACCCGGCCTGTCCTTGGATACTCCTTTGCCTTACCCTTGTGTTCCTACTTGCCCGCACTGATACCAACTCGGCTAGACGACCACGCTTCCATATTTCACAAGCTACCGCCACTCATACGGGGAACCTGACCAGGGGGCCGCGACCGACGTGTCGGGTGCCGCAGAAGCCCATATCCCGCTTGGAGGGGTCACTGGCAGAAAACCCCCAGGACGGTTAGACTCCGCGCCCCTGTGTCAGGTCTAGCCAATCCCCGAGTGGTAGTGCACCCCAAGTTTGTGACAGAATACTCTGGCCCAACTGGAATATGGAGTCCGCTAGTGGTTTGTCTCAGAAAGAACTCCTGGAACTCCTGCTGGTCCGGGTTAACAAGCAAGAACAGGACCAAGCTCTGATTATGCAAAGCTTGCAGACTCTGCAGCAGCAAATGGACTTCGCTCCACCCTCTCCAACACCTGCTATATCAGATCCAGGCACTATTGGAGTGCTTCGCCAGCTAATACAGCAGTTACAGGGGCTGCTGGCCAACATCCTCACCCTTGTCACTAAATTGCTTGGCGATTCCGCTATGGGTTTGGTACCTGCTAGACCCTTAGATTCCAGTCCAGGAACCCCATCGGCAGATGCATTTGTGTCTTGTAAGGACAGGTTCCTGAGTCGGCCTCGTCCTCAGCTGACAGATGAGGAACGCCAGCGGCGCAGGTCCTTGAACTTATGTTTCTATTGTGGAGCCCAGAACCATTTGATTGGGGATTGTTCCCTCCGTGAGGCCAGGATTAAGAGTACTGCTTCTATGCTCACTCCGGAAAAGTTCCGTGGTTATCACTGGGGCCCCAGAACTAAGATCGTTTTACATAAAGACAGTAAAATTTTGGGCAAGCCACAAGAGGAGATCCTGTTGGTCCCAGCCCCAAGTGGGGGTCTGTACACATCCAGAGGCCCAAAGTCTCCAACCCCAACGGGGGTATTCCCAAGCATTTTGCCCCAGGAAGGGTTTCCAAGTGTTGTGTGCCAGAAGGGGCATCAAAGTGCTACACCCCAAGTGGATCCTCACAGCGTCGAGTTCCTAGAGGAATCTCAGAATAGTGAGCCCCAAGAAGGGATACAGAGTACTTCACCTCAGAAGAGGTCTCGGAGAGTAATTTCCCAGGAGGGTTCTCAAAGCTTCAAGCCACAGAAAGGGGTTCAGAGTGTCGTGCACCAGGAGGGGTCTCAGACTGTCAGGCTCCAAGCAGGGTCTCAGAGTACCACACCCCAAACAGGGTCTCTGAGCATTGCGCCCCAGGTGGGTTTCCTAAGCACTGCACCCCAAGAGGGGTCTCTGAAGGTGGTACCCCGAAAAGGGCTTCTGAATTCATTACCCAAAGAGGAATCTCCGAGTGTTGCACCCCAAAAGGACCCTCTGGTCGTCACACCCAAGGAGGAGTCTCTGAGTGTGGCTTCCCAAGTGGGGCCACCGAGCACTTTGCCTCAAGAAGGGGCTCTGTATGTCACCCCAAGTGGGGGTTCCGAGTCTGTCACCCCAAGTGGGGGTTCCGAGTCTCACCCCAAGTGGGGGTTCCGAGTCTCACCCCAAGTGGGGGTTCCGAGTCTGTCCCCCCAAGTGGGGGTTCCGAGTCTGTCCCCCCAAGTGGGGGTTCCGAGTCTGTCCCCCCAAGTGGGGGTTCCGAGTCTGTCACCCCAAGTGGGGGTTCCGAGTCTGTCACCCCAGGTGGGGGTTCCGAGTCTGTCACCCCAAGTGGGGGTTCCGAGTCTGTCACCCCAGGTGGGGGTTCCGAGTCTGTCACCCCAAGTGGGGGTTCCGAGTCTGTCACCCCAAGTGGGGGTTCCGAGTCCGTCACCCCAGGTGGGGGTTCCGAGTCCGTCACCCCAGGTGGGGGTTCCGAGTCCGTCACCCCAGGTGGGGGTTCCGAGTCCGTCACCCCAGGTGGGGGTTCCGAGTCCGTCACCCCAGGTGGGGGGTCCGAGTCCGTCACCCCAGGTGGGGGGTCCGAGTCCGTCACCCCAGGTGGGGGGTCCGAGTCCGTCACCCCAGGAGGAGGTTCCGAGTTAAGCAACCAAGAAGGGTGTCCCCAGTTAATCACCCCAGATGGGGGTTCAGAGTTAATCACCCCAGATGGGGGTTCCGAGTTAATCACCTCAGAAGGGGATTCCGAGCCAATCACCCCAGATGGGGGTTCCGAGTCCTTCACTCCAGACGGGAGTTCCGAGTGTGTCAGTCCCAGTAGAGATCCATCTGCCCTTGCCTTCGGGCATGGGGACCCATCTGCCCTTGCCTTCGGGCATGAGGACCCATCTGCCCTTGCCTTCGGGCATGAGGACCCATCTGCCCTTGCCTTCGGGCATGAAGACCCATCTGCCCTTGCCTCCGGGCATGAGGACCTATGTGCCACGGCCTCCGGGCCTGTCTCCGTGGCCTCCGGGCCAGTCTCCGCAGCCTCCGGGCCAGTCTCCACGGCCTCCGGGCCAGTCTCCACAGCCTCCGGGCCAGTCTCCATGGCCTACGGGCCTGCCTTCAAGGTCTCCGGGTCTTCCTCCGCAGCCTCCGGACCTGTCTCCAGTACCATCAGGGTCTCTAAGGTTCCAATGCCTGCCATTCAGGAAGATTTACCTGCCGTGCTGGAAGTCCCTACCCTACCCAAACTGTCCTCCCAGTCCATTCTTCAGGGGAATCCAGTTCAATTAGATCCATCTAAAGAGCCTCGGTTCGTCCAATTTGATGGAGATCTCACCCATTTCCAAGCCCTAGCAGACTATTATTTAGATCAGGGGTGGGGAACCTCAGGCCCTGGGGCCGTATGCGGCCCCCGTAGCCGGTCTGAGTGGCCCTCCCACCCGCCCAGCGGCTTTGCCGGGAGTCAAGTACAGGGGAATTCTCGCAATAGGTCCGTAGTTCTTGTGAGATTCCTCTTAATCAACAGCAGCCAGAGACTGTCAGTCCTATTCAGTGGCAGGCGCCGGAGCATGGGATGGCTGCAGCAGGACAATTTGTAAGAGAAATTTTTACATATGGCCCCCGATGGATTTTTTCCCCATACAAACGGCCCTTGGCAAAAAAAAGGTTCCCCACCCCTGATTTAGATGCTATGAACTCTGATCCATCCTCTGGGGTTAATTTGGCAAACATTGTCAAATACTTAGTGTTGTCATTCAAGGGAAAAGCCATGGAGTGGGTTAGTCCACTCATTGAGACTCATGATCCCAGGCTAAAAGACCTAATTTCTTTTTCCAGGGCTGTGGTTGAAAGATTTGGACCAAAGACTCCTGGTGAGAGATCTATCCTTTCCGCACCTGAGGTCAGTCAGAGTGGTGAGTCAGCTAGACTACATTCTAAAATTCCCAGAGCATCTCCAAAAAATTTTTTGAGACCCGATTCCTTGGATTTAAGAGGTGGAGTTATATGTGTAGGTTCTTCCAAGTTGGTGGTGGATCCTCAAGAACTCCCTACACTGATCATGGACAAGGATTCAAGTTCAGAGTGTGGCTCAGATCATGATGTCACTGCTTTGTTGGGACGTCCAATATTCTCTACTGCCCGTTTTGTAGAGCCAAAGGCCACATCTCAATCAACCAAATCCAAACAATCTTCCAAAAAGACGAAGCACCGCAGACGACCTTGAAAGTATCCATGTGGGGTGTTCGGAGCCCACCCCTAGAGGGGAGGGTAATGTCACAACATTCAGTTATTGTTTGTTTCTTACCTGGTTTGTGGCTTCTCCTGTCTGTTCAGCCTGCTCCATGCTGCAAGGAAGTTCTTTGTGGGCTGAGCTTTGCTAATTACAGCACCTGGAGGAGTCCTTGCTGCTGACAGCTCTGTATAGTTGAACTGTGCTGTGAGATCTGAGCTCAGCTAATTAGTAACACCTGGTAACTCTCTCCTGCAGGAGAGTTCAGTGTAAACTGAGCATGCTCAGCCCACTGATTAGTTCACCTGTGAGTTCCCTGTGCTTCCTATAAAGGGCAGCCTCTGGGAGACAGAAGCTGCCAGAGTATAGGTTCACACCAGCTCCAGCGTCCTTGTGCTTAGTATATTACCAGTTTCCTGATTACCATATTTGACCTCGGCTTGTTTCCTGACTATTCTCCTGCCTGATCCTTTGGTACCGTGTCCAGTGACTCTGTGTATGACCCAGCTTGCCGTTTGACTATTCTTCAGCCTTATCCCAGTGTACCGCGAACTGTGCTTCCAGTGTATGACCCGGCCTGTCCTTGGATACTCCTTTGCCTTACCCTTGTGTTCCTACTTGCCCGCACTGATACCAACTCGGCTAGACGACCATGCTTCCATATTTCACAAGCTACCGCCACTCATACGGGGAACCTGACCAGGGGGCCGCGACCGACGTGTCGGGTGCCGCAGAAGCCCATATCCCGCTTGGAGGGGTCACTGGCAGAAAACCCCCGGCACGGTTAGACTCCGCGCCCCTGTGTCAGGTCTAGCCAATCCCCGAGTGGTAGTGCACCCCAAGTTTGTGACACTTTAGGGGCAAAAACAGGCCCAAATTCTGTTATTTTAGCCATTTTTTCATAAAAATCCAGATCCAAAACCAAAACCCGCAAGGGTGGTTTTCCAAAACCCAATCCCGATCCAACACACGAAGGGAGATCCAGATCCAAAACCAAAACCCGAAAAAGTGGCCGGCGCACATCTCTAATTCTTATTCGTTTTACATAGAAACATAGAATTTGACGGCAGATAAGAACCATTTGGCCCATCTAGTCTGACCCTTTTTTATCCTTCAGGTAATCTCAACCATTTTTAATCCTTATTTCTTTGTAAGGATATCAATATGCCTATCCCAAGCTTGTTAACATTGTACTACTGTATTTGCGTCTACAACCTCTGATGGGAGGCTATTCCACGTATCTACTACTCTTTCTGTGAAGTAATTCTTCCTCACATTTCCCCTTAATCTTCCTCCCTCTAGTGTCAGTGCATGTCCTCGTGTTCTGTTGCTCCTCTTCCTGTGAAGAATGTCTCCCACCTGTACCTTCCTCCCTCCCTCTAGTGTCAGTGCATGTCCTTGTGTTCTGCTGCTCCTCTTCCTGTGAGGAATGTCTCCCACATGTACCTACCTCCCTCTAGTGTCAGTGCATGTCCTCGTAATCTGTTGCTCCTCTTCCTGTGGCTAATGTCTCCCCCCTGTACCTTCCTCCCTCTAGTGTCAGTGCATGTCCTCGTGTTCTGTTGCTCCTCTTCCTGTGAAGAATGTCTCCCACCTGTACCTTCCTCCCTCTAGTGTCAGTGCATGTCCTTGTGTTCTGCTGCTCCTCTTCCTGTGAAGAATGTCTCCCACCTGTACCTTCCTCCCTCTAGTGTCAGTGCATGTCCTCGTGTTCTGTTGCTCCTCTTCCTGTGAAGAATGTCTCCCACCTGTACCTTCCTCCCTCCCTCTAGTGTCAGTGCATGTCCTCGTGTTCTGCTGCTCCTCTTCCTGTGACGAATGTCTCCCACCTGTACCTTCCTCCCTCTAGTGTCAGTGCATGTCCTCGTGTTCTGCTGCTCCTCTTCCTGTGAAGAATGTCTCCCACCTGCACCTTCCTCCCTCTAGTGTCAGTACATGTCCTCGTGTTCTGCTGTTCCTCTTCCTGTGAAGAATGTCTCCCATCTGTACCTTCCTCCCCTAGTGTCAGTGCATGTCCTCATGTTCTGCTGCTTCTCTTCCTGTGACTAATGTCTCCCACCTGTACCTTCCTCCCCCTAGTGTCAGTGCATGTCCTCGTGTTCTGTTGCTCCTTTTCCTGTGACTAATGTCTCCCACCTGTACCTTCCTCCCTCTAGTGTCAGCGCATGTCCTCGTGTTCTGCTGCTCCTCTTCCTGTGACTAATGTCTCCCACCTGTACCTTCCTCCCTCTAGTGTCAGCGCATGTCCTCGTGTTCGGCTGCTCCTCTTCCTGTGACTAATGTCTCCCATCTATACCTTCCTCCCTCTAGTGTCAGAGCATGTCCTCGTGTTCTGCTGCTCCTCTTCCTGTGACTCATGTCTCCCACCTGTACCTTCCTCCCTCTAGTGTCAGCACATGTCCTCGTGTTCTGCTGCTCCTCTTCCTGTGACTAATGTCTCCCACCTATACCTTCCTCCCTCTAGTGTCAGCGCATGTCCTCGTGTTCTGCTGCTCCTCTTCCTTTGACTAATGTCTCCCACCTGTACCTTCCTCCCTCTAGTGTTAGTACATGTCCTCGTGTTCTGTTGCTCCTCTTCCTGTGACTAATGTCTCCCACCTGTACCTTCCTCCCTCTAGTGTCAGTGCATGTCCTCGTGTTCTGCTGCTCCTCTTCCTGTGAAGAATGTCTCCCACCTGTACCTTCCTCCCTCCCTCTAGTGTCAGTGCATGTCCTCGTGTTCTGTTGCTCCTCTTCCTGTGACTAATGTCTCCCACCTATACCTTCCTCCCTCTAGTATCAGTGCATGTCCTCGTGTTCTGCTGCTCCTCTTCCTGTGACTAATGTCTCCCACCTGTACCTTCCTCCCTCTAGTGTCAGTGCATGTCCTCGTGTTCTGCTGCTCCTCTTCCTGTGAAGAATGTCTCCCACCTGTACCTTCCTCCCTCCCTCTAGTGTCAGTGCATGTCCTCGTGTTCTGTTGCTCCTCTTCCTGTGACTAATGTCTCCCACCTGTACCTTCCTCCCTCTAGTGTCAGTGCATGTCCTCGTGTTCTGCTGTTCCTCTTCCTGTGACTAATGTCTCCCACCTGTACCTTTCTCCCTCTAGTGTCAGTGCATGTCCTCGTGTTCTGCTGCTCCTCTTCCTGTGACTAATGTCTCCCACCTGTACCTTCCTCCCTCTAGTGTCAGTGCATGTCCTTGTGTTCTGCTGCTCCTCTTCCTGTGAAGAATGTCTACCACCTGTACCTTCCTCCCTCCCTCTAGTGTCAGTGCATGTCCTCGTGTTCTGTTTCTCCTCTTCCTGTGACTAATGTCTCCCACCTGTACCTTCCTCCCTCTAGTGTCAGTGCATGTCCTCGTGTTCTGCTGTTCCTCTTCCTGTGATGAATGTCTCCCACCTGTACCTTCCTCCCTCCCTCTAGTGTCAGTGCATGTTCTCGTGTTCTGTTGCTCCTCTTCCTGTGACTAATGTCTCCCACCTGTACCTTCCTCCCTCTAGTGTCAGTGCATGTCCTCGTGTTCTGCTGCTCCTCTTCCTGCGAAGAATGTCTCCCACCTGTACTTCCTCCCTCCCTCCCTCTAGTGTCAGTGCATGTCCTCGTGTTCTGCTGCTCCTCTTCCTGTGAAGAATGTCTCCCACCTGTACCTACCTCCCCCTAGTGTCAGTGCATGTCCTCGTGTTCTGTTGCTCCTCTTCCTGTGAAGAATGTCTCCCACCTGTACATTGTTAAAACCCTTGATATATTTGAAAGTTTCTATCATGTCCCCCTTTCCCTTCTCTGCTCTAAAGTATACATATTAAGATCTTTTAGACTTTCCTGGTACGTTTTGTGATGTAGGCCATGCACCATTTTAGTTGCCCTTCTTTGTACAGTCTCTAATGTATTTATATCCTTCTGGAGATATGGCCTCCAGAACGGGACACAGTATTCATTCATGGTGTATTCATTCGTATTTACAAATGCGAATGAATACACCATCGAGGAGGGACGCTTGTGCGCGCCTGCGGCGAGCGCCCGAAATTAGGAGGATTAACTTGTATCCAGCCCTGGGCAGACCTGTACAATCTACTTATCCGCACACGGAGGAGTTATGAGACGGCAGCCTCTATGGATTCTTTACAACCTGCTGACATCAGATGTATAAACTGGTTCCTAGTGAATAGATAAACTTACTGAAAACAATGGGTGCTCTATAACCTATGCATTTATTATATTCATATAGAGAACGTTCATCTTCCTGCAGCTACGTACAGGTCCGGTGCAAGGTTTCTTTGCACCCTAGGCAAATTGTCAGCCCAACACCGCCCCCTACCCCACCCCCTGCCAAAATAGCGAGCCCATCAGGTGTGAACACAGTGGGCCAAATTTATTAGGGTGTGAGAGTCATAAAGTGAGAGATTTCGGGAGCGTTTTGCCAATTTTAATAAGGCGCTAATCAATTACATGGCAAAATCAATCTGTTTTTTGGGAAAAGTTTCCAAATATCTCTCACTTTCTGATACTCGTACCCTATTACATCTTATAAGTTCCACGTGTGACAGTGGGGCTGACGCGCTCACAATAGTTATGTCGGCAGGGCATGTTCCCTCCCCCAGTTGGCCATGCCTGTGAGAGGGGATGAATGAGCCAGTGTTTGGGGGAGCCTGCGTGAAGGTGTCATCCCTGCCCTCCAGCAGCTCCCTGGCCTCCTTGTGCAGTTTGTGGTCCTAGCAGAGGGAGCTGAGGGGTGGTGTGTAACTTGTGGGGTGAAATATGGGATTATGCTGGTTGCTAGGGCAGGGTTGGACTCTGAGGGTGGGTGACATGTGTGTGGGCAGATGATAAACATTCAGACATTTACAGTGTGTATATACTTGGTGGACTAACCAGCATTTGTTGCCCTCTGTGGTAAATCCTTGGGTGCCCTCCCTGCAGCAGAACAATGCAGTGCAATATGCAAACAGTATGACACAGGTGTCTGTAGAGGCAGCGTTCGTGCTGCAGACGGCTAGTGTAAATATCCCAAGTCTGTTCCCACCTGTACACAGGGGCGTAGGGAGGGTGGAGCACCAGCTCCGGGTGCCAAAAGATTACATGCACTGTGCCGCCGGCTCCCCCCGCCCTGCTCCCCACTGAGCTGCGGCGCTGCGCCGTCACTGCAGCTGCTGCTAGAGATGGGTAGCTCGCATTGAGCCATAAGCCATTAGCTATGGACTCCCATGCCCTTGTGCATGTCAGAGATGGATTTTGGTTTTTAAATGTGGAACTCTATAGTGATATGATGATCTATTGTACAGGTTCTTGGGACCCCGTACAGTTCATGTTTTAAATGTGACAGTTGGTGATACACAGTGCACCTGCCAGGTGACCTGGAAAACGTGACCTGTGTGGGATCCTGAAGACTCCGTTTGAGAAACCATCATGAATCTATAGCAATGTAGGTGGCTATACACCAGATTGTAGGGCCTCAATCACAATCAACTACAGGGTCAGATTCTGGTTAGGTCTACAGTGGGTATTATAACAAGTGGTAAACTACAGCCTGAGGTCAGGGCCGGCTGCTACAAAGTGTGGTCAAGACCGGAAATTGGCTAAACTCAACAAAAATGTATCGGAATCAAAGGATATCCGCAAATCATTTTGACTGGCTTGAGTAAAAGGGAAAAAATATCAAACTACGTGAGTCAGAGTTTACCGGAGGTGCAGAATTCGAGCCAAAATCAGACATTTTTTAAAGCAGCAAACATTTACAAAGGCATGGTTTTAGCCCTGTAATTGATTGTCGCTTTTAAAAAAAAGTACGTGTTTGGCCGGCTTCAGTGGCAGATTAACCCCTTCCCGCCGCAGCCTGTTTTTGCCTTCCTGACAGAGCCCTTTTTTTCAAATCTGACAGGTATCACTTAAGTGGGGATAACTTTTTTTTGCTTTTACTTATCCCAGTGATTTTGAGATTGTTTTCTCGTGACACATTGTACTTCAAGTTAGTGGTAAATTTGGGTCGATACATTCTGTGTTTTTTTGTGAAAAATACCAAAATGTCGTAAAAAAATGGAAAATTTATCAATTTTCAAAATGTTAAATTTTCTGCTTGTGAGACAAATAATCATACCACTCAAAATAGTTAATAACTAACATAGACCATATGTCTACTTTATGTTTCCATCATTATTTCAACATCCTTTTAATTTTTTTGGACACTAGGAGGCTTAAAATATGAATAGCAAATTCTCAAATTTTCAAGAATATTTCAAACACTGATTTTTTTAGGGACCAGTTCAGTTCTGATGTGACTTTGAGGGACTTGTATGTGAGACACCCCCAAAATTATGCCATTTCAAAAACTGCACCCCTCACAGTATTCAAAACAGCATTTTGGAAGTTTGTTAACCCTTTAGGTGTTTCACAGGAATTAAAACAAAGTGTAGGTGAAATTTCAAAATTTCATTTTTTTTTGCAGATTTGCAATTTTAATACATTTTTCTAAGGAACACAGTAGATTTTACTAGAGAAATGTGACTAAAAATTGATTCCCCCAATTCTTTTGTTTTCATAAATATCCTATATGTGGCCCTAGTGTGCACGTTGACCAAACCACAGGCTTCATAATAGAAGGAGCACCTACTTGATTTTGGAGCCTCCTTTTTATGAGATTATTTTTTAGGCACCATGTAGGTTTCTAGGCACCATAAGATGCTAAAAGTTAGGAACCCCCCCACAAGTGACCCCATTTTGCAAACTACACCCCTCAGGGAATTCATCTAGGGGTATAGTGTACATTTCAAACCCCCAGGGGTTTCTCCAATTTTGATACAACTGGGCTGTGCAAATGAAAAATTACATTTTTTACACAAAAATGCAGTTCTGGCTCAAAATTTTTCATTTTCACAAGGAATGAAGGAGACAAAGCACACCAAAATCTGTGCCCCAATTTCTCCCGAGTACGGCAATGCCTCACATGTGACCAAAAAATACCATTTGGGTGCATGGCAGGACTCAGAAGGGAAGGAGTGATTTTTGGATTTTTGCAGCTCAGATTCTGGTGGAATGTTGGTGGGTGCTATGTCGCATTAGCAAGACCCCCGAAGCACCAATACAGTGGAACCCCCCCACAAGTGACCCCATTTTGCAAACTACGCCCCTCAGGGAATTCATCTAGGGGTATAGTGTACATTTCAAACCCCCAGGGGTTTCACCAATTTTGATACAACTGGGCTGTGCAAATGAAAAATTACATTTTTTACACAAAAATGCAGTTCTGGCTCAAAATTTTTCACAAGGAATGAAGGAGACAAAGCACCCCAAAATCTGTGCCCCAACTTCTCCCGAGTACGGCAATGCCTCACATGTGACCAAAAAATACCATTTGGGTGCATGGCAGGACTCAGAAGGGAAGGAGTGATTTTTGGATTTTGCAGCTCAGATTCTGGTGGAATGTTGGTGGGTGCTATGTCGCATTAGCAAGACCCCCGAAGCACCAATACAGTGGAACCCCCCCACAAGTGACCCCATTTTGCAAACTACACCCCTCAGGGAATTCATCTAGGGGTATAGTGTACATTTCAAACCCCCAGGGGTTTCACCAATTGTGGTACAACTGGGCAGTGAAAATGAAAAATTAAATTTTTTAAACAAAAATGAAGTTCTGGCTCAAAATTTTTCATTTTCACAAGGAATGAAGGAGACAAAGCACCCCAAAATCTGTGCCCCAATTTCTCCCGAGTACGGCAATGCCTCATGTGTGACCAAAAAATGGCAGGACTCAGAAGGGAAGGAGTGATATTTGGATTTTGCAGCACAGATTCTGGTGGAATGTTGGTGGGTGCTATGTCGCATTAGCAAGACCCCCAAAGCACCAATACAGTGGAACCCCCCCACAAGTGACCCCATTTTGCAAACTACACCCCTCAGGGAATTCATCTAGGGGTATAGTGTACATTTCAAACCCCCAGGGGTTTCACCAATTTTGATACAACTGGGCTGTGCAAATGAAAAATTACATTTTTTACACAAAAATGCAGTTCTGGCTCAAAATTTTTCATTTTCACAAGGAATGAAGGAGACAAAGCACCCCAAAATCTGTGCCCCAATTTCTCCCGAGTACGGCAATGCCTCATGTGTGACCAAAAAATGGCAGGACTCAGAAGGGAAGGAGTGATATTTGGATTTTGCAGCACAGATTCTGGTGGAATGTTGGTGGGTGCTATGTCGCATTAGCAAGACCTCCAAAGCACCAATACAGTGGAACCCCCCCACAAGTGACCCCATTTTGCAAACTACACCCCTCAGGGAATTCATCTAGGGGTATAGTGTACATTTCAAACCCCCAGGGGTTTCACCAATTTTGATACAACTGGGCTGTGCAAATGAAAAATTACATTTTTTTACACAAAAATGCAGTTCTGGCTCAAAATTTTTCATTTTGACAAGGAATGAAGGAGACAAAGCACCCCAAAATCTGTGCCTCAATTTCTACCGAGTATGGCAATGCCTCATATGTGACCAAAAAATACCAGTTGGGTGCATGGCAGGACTCAGAAGGGAAGGAGTGATTTTTGGATTTTGCAGCTCAGATTCTGGTGGAATGAATGGTGGGTGCTATGTGGCATTAGCAAGACCCCTGAAGCACGGTGAAATGATGAACCTAATAATCCATAGATGTGTGGTATATTTTAAAACACTCCTTTATACATAGGCCGGGTTTGTCGGGGCAAGTTTCACAGTGGAAAATAGTATCCTTTCTTATTCCCTTTTTATAGCAAACTTTGCACCTTTTTTGTGTCCTGCCCTTTCTTGCAGTGGAGGGGATTTCGTTAGGAAAATGCTGCCCTGGTACAATACGGGGGCCAGTACTAGAAGTACTGGGGCCCTCTGCCTGCTGGTTCCCAAATATTAGGCCCTTTATGACTTCCTCTTGAAAGTGCATAAATGTCCCCCTCTGGCTGGTAGAATGGAATAGCACGTAAGTGTTATACAGTGCCATCTGGATGATATACACGGCCAGCTTCTTGTACCAGATTTTTGTTTTCCGCAGGGGACTGTACGGCTTCAGTACCTGATCTGAAAGATCCACTCCGCCCATGTACTTATTGTAATCTAGGATACAATTAGGTTTTGAGGTGTGGGTACTGGTACCTCGTACAGGGACGGAGGTGGTACTGTCTCCGTGAATTGTTGTCAGTATAAGGACATCCCTCTTGTCCTTATATTTGACCAACAACATATTTTCGGTGCATATTCCCCTACTTTCACCCCTTCTCAGTAATTGGGCAACGTGCGTTTTTGGGAGGCCTCTTTGGTTCTTGCGCACAGTACCGCAAGCTGCTGTACCTCTTGAACCAAGGGCCTTAAACAGGGGGATGCTAGTGTAAAAGTTATCCACATAGAGGTGACAACCTTTATCCAGGAAGGGGTGCACTAAATCCCAGACAATTTTTCCACTAACACCTACGAGGGAGGGGGGGCATTCTGGCGGTTCAATTCTTGAATCCTTCCCTTCATATACCCTAAACCTGTGGGTGTACCCTGAGGTGCTTTCACACAGTTTATACATTTTTATGCCATACCTTGCCCTCTTACTGGGAAGGTACTGTCGGAATTTAACCCTTCCTTTAAAATGTATAAGGGACTCGTCGATACAAATAAATTTTTCAGGGATGTACATCTCTGCAAATTTGGCACTGAAATGATCAATGACCGGCCTGACTTTGAATAGCCGGTCAAAGGTGGGATCATCTCTGGGTGGGCACTGTGCATTATCGGTGTAATGTAAAAATTTAAGGATTATCTCAAAACGAGTCCGAGTCATGGCCATACGGTAAAGTGGGGTGCTGTACAGAGCATCTGTACTCCAATATTGCCTAATTTCTGGCTTTTTTACTATGCCCATATGTAACACCAGACCCCAAAACGTCATCATCTCTACTGCATCTACAGGGGTCCACCTAGCAAATGATGACGTGGGGTTTTGAGCAATAAACTGCTGGGCATATAAATTACTTTGGTCCACCATTAAATTTATAAAATCATCAGAGAAAAATAATTTGAAAAAGTCAATTTCTCTGAGACCTGTTGAATCAAATTGGATTCCTGGGATGGCCAAAAACTCAGGAACCTGGGGCTCAAAATTGTCTGGTGGTGGGGTCTATACGGGATCAATCATTTGGGGGGGGGTCTCAGCTGCTCTACGGGGGCGTCTTTGAGGGGGTCCCTCATCACTAGAGGAGGAAGAGGAGCTTAAGACGAATCCTTCAAATTCCCCGCTTGCATCACTGGCTGTGTCAGAGTCAGAGGCAAGCATGGCATATGCCTCCTCCGCTGAATACATTCTTCTGGATGACTGGGATGACATTTGGGAGGATATTTTTATTTTTGTGTTTCTGTGAGTGTAATGTTTCAACACGTGTATAGTGTTGGGGGGGTACAAACTTTATTTCAACACGGGGGGTATGTAGTGTGTAGTGTGTATGTAGTGCAGAAAAAAAAATACTTTATACAGGAATTTGATCCCAATAAAAAAAATAAAAATTGAAGGGGTTAAAAAAAAAAAAAAAAAAAAGGTCCTGCGCCAAAAATTGAGCACAGATGTTGGTCAGTAACGTCCATCACTGAACAGCGCTCAAAGGCAACAGGTGTAAAAACAATTTAAAAAAAAAAAATACCACAGCACTCTCCAAAAAAAAAAACAATTTAAAAAAACTGCAGAAAAAAAATATCAACCCTGTGCCAAAAATGTTGTTCAGTGATGTATGTCACTGATCAGCGGTCACAGGACACCCACAAAAGCACCCACAAAAGCAACGTGGGTGTAAAAACAAAACCCCACTGCAATCCCCCCCCCAAAAAAAAAACTGCAGATCAGTGATGCAGTGATGCGACACTGATTAGCAGTGAGGGGCAGCAGACAGACAACTGTGGGTGCAACCTGCTAGGGTATATATATAAAAAAAAACCTGGACCCCCAAAAAGTTGCTGATCAGTTAATTAATTTAAACTGATCAGCACAAAAGGGGGGGGGGGGGGCAGCAGTCAGTTGCACAGGCAGCACAACCTTTGGTGCAACTGACAGGTATATATATATAAAAAACAAAAAAACAAAAAAGTTGCTGATCAGCACAGATATACTGATCAGCACAAAAGGGGTGCAGCAGACACAAAATATAGCACTCTCTATCACTCTCTATCACTCTCTATCACTCTCTATCACTCTCTGTCACTATCTCTCACGATCTGTGACTCTATGACACTGCAGCAGCAGGACACAGGAAGTCACAAGATCCAGGAAGCATCCAACTGCTGGCAGCACGCTACCAGCGGTGATCAGCGGTGATCAGGTAAGTATCAGGCAAGGTTCAGGTATGTATATCACGAGAGAGTGGCCGGTGACCGCTCTGCACGCAATTCCAGACCGGAATGGCGTCTGCAGCGCAGTCACCGTTAGTTTAAATGGCGCGCCTTGGCTGTGATTGGTCCGTCGGTCCGACGGACCAATCACAGCCTTGGGGGCAGGTGGGGTGAGGTATCGTCGTCACCGATGACCCCCTCATGCCCCCTCACACCCGGCGGTGATTGACACACATTGAACAGCCAATCACAGCGATCGCCGACGGGGGGGCGGCATCGCCGCCCCCCCTGGGCATGCAGGGACATGTCTGCTGTCAGGGACAGCAGACATCGTCCCTCTGTCACTGCGTCTCGAGACGCAGTGGCACTTTGAAGTCATGACGTATATATACGTCATGTGTCGGGAAGTACATCCCGGCCATGACGTATATATACGTCAAATGTCGGGAAGGGGTTAAGGTCTAAATGGGCCTGGAGCTGAAAATGATCAAGGGCCTATTATGCGCAATAACAGGGGTTGTGGCCAGCACCTAATAACGTGGGGGGTGTGACCAGTGTTCTGTTTGGGTAGTCTGCTCATGGGTGTGTCTCTATTTGTGTAAATACTTTCAACTAATTATTTATATATCTGACGAATATATATATATATATATATATATATATATATAAAAATAAAAAGGTGAGAAGAGCGCCTCCTAGTGCAATAACTCGAGTATAGTAATGTCCCTTCACCACAGAATAACAAACGGCACCCCACAGGTGTATCAGTACCGTTTGCAGTGGTATCCCACCACTGTTAACTGAGCTTGATGCTTTCCTATAATGGCCACCCAGGTGCGATTTTTCATTCACATGGATTCTCCCCGAGAAATTCTTCCTCAGGACCCCACACCGGGGTGATAGGACAAAATGGGAAGAACAGAGAGCACAATAGTATAATATTGCAGACACAATTTATTGTCAACGCAAATACCAACAAATAAAATGCGTACAATGTGACAAAATAAAAGACGCTTATCTGATGCTGTTTCCACGGCAATTCAGGTGGGCGTCCAAGGCAGTTTTAAAATGGTCCCTCAACGCGTTTCGTCCGTGCTACTGATAGCTTGGACTTCTTCAGGAGTATGGCTTATAGTGGGCATCTAATCCTCCTTATATAGCACTATCTATTGACTAAACTTCCCGCTCTTTAGCGGAGTTACTTCCGGTTTCCGGACTATTGGAACGCAGAATGACGTCATTTCCGCTATACCTTCTAGGTACAGAACCTATAAAATAAAGGTATAGCGCTCTTTTGAACCTTAGATGGTTAAATCTGGGATCCGTAAAAAGAGGAATCCCGCCTCTCTAAACCTATAAAATAAGGGTATAGAATACCGGGAGTCTCGTGCGTGTCACGGACTCCCGGAAATGACGTCATTCTGCGTTCCAATAGTCCGGAAACCGGAAGTAACTCCGCTAAAGAGCGGGAAGTTTAGTCAATAGATAGTGCTATATAAGGAGGATTAGATGCCCACTATAAGCCATACTCCTGAAGAAGTCCAAGCTATCAGTAGCACGGACGAAACGCGTTGAGGGACCATTTTAAAACTGCCTTGGACGCCCACCTGAATTGCCGTGGAAACAGCATCAGATAAGCGTCTTTTATTTTGTCACATTGTACGCATTTTATTTGTTGGTATTTGCGTTGACAATAAATTGTGTCTGCAATATTATACTATTGTGCTCTCTGTTCTTCCCATTTTGTCCTATCACCCCGGTGTGGGGTCCTGAGGAAGAATTTCTCGGGGAGAATCCATGTGAATGAAAAATCGCACCTGGGTGGCCATTATAGGAAAGCATCAAGCTCAGTTAACAGTGGTGGGATACCACTGCAAACGGTACTGATACACCTGTGGGGTGCCGTTTGTTATTCTGTGGTGAAGGGACATTACTATACTCGAGTTATTGCACTAGGAGGCGCTCTTCTCACCTTTTTATTTCTAGATTAAAAAACGGTTTCCAAGAACAGGAACCATCAGGAGAAGAGCTGCCACCCAAGAATTGAGGGTTTTGTGCATTTAAAACACAGGACTGTGTCTTTTTGGGGACAGACTTTCTAGGACAAGCCAGCGCTAGTACCACCATACATACGATATATATATATATATATATATATATATATATATATATATATATATATATATATATATATATATATATATATATATATATATATATATTACAAATTTCCGACACTCACAGAATGCAGGGAGATATATTGCAGGACACCAAAGTCCACATGGGGTTTTACTCCGTGAGGAGTTGGTGTGTGTTCGCACAACCTAATGGGTTAATGGATCCCTGATTCGAAACAGGGAAAGGAGACCCCAAAAAAGAATTTTTTAATCAAGAACGGGGGTGCTGTTCCCTACAGCATGGATGTATACATTTTACAGGAAAAGAAGGAAGGGGCTGTTTGTGGGAACGCACATGAAATTTTTCTTTAAAATATAACTTTTAATGGTTTTTATTCTAATATTCCCTATATCAGGGTATGGGAACTTTACATAAACAGCTGAGATTTTGAAGAAGTTAAAATCACATACAATACATACACAAATACAGATAGTGTGTTCAAATAGAAGAAAATGAATGTGTTTTAAAAATTTACACGAGTGTCTGTCACAGAGAAATGTCCATTTTATGTGGCCCTGATGGAAAAATGAGTTTTGTTGTTGCTGTTATTCAGCAGTAAGGACTCTGATGTTACACCCGGTTGTCACACTATTCCAGTTTATAGTATAATGCTGTTTAGCCTCTTGACATAGGGCACAGTGATCAGTAGGAGTTACACATTGTTATAATTAATTTCGGGCTTTGGAGTGGTATTTCGCAGATGTATAGTTTGTTCTGCGCCCTCTACTGGTCAATCTGAGTATATCAGTCTAAAAATATCACTTTGCCCACAATTGCTGGGTTATATATATTGGAGCCATCTCCTAGAGATCTGATCACACAGTATACTGCAGTGTGCTATTTATATATATTTTATGCACCACTGATTCACAGAGTCAAATCTGGGTATAGTATAATGCTAACCCATCTAAATTCTAACAAACATTTTACAAAACATTTTTCTACTACAAGCTATCTGGGCTAATGGACATCTCTAGGACAGACAAGGTGCCAACGTAGCGCAGACGTTTCGCTGTTTACCAGCTTTGTCAAGGCCAACCAGATAGCCTCACTTGCACCCTATTTACCAGTATTGGTGGACCAATGGGATCATGGTATGGTAGTCACATGCTTTTTTCAGCCTATCATAGGCGTTATTCTGTTAATTAGATTGCCCCCTTCTGTGTGGGTACTGCGGCGCCCCCATGTGACCGGCGTCCCGCGTCACATGTCTTGCGTCATGTGACTGGCGTCCCGCGTCACGTGATCGGCGCCCTGCGTCCCGTGACCGGCGCCCACTATCTCCGTAGTTGCCGCGCTTCCTGTATTGGTATCCATGTGACTTATTCTTAGTCACATGGATGGTGACGCTTAATGTCACCTGGTACTGTGCGGCCAATCAACGGGTCCCGGTGTCCTGGACCCAGAACTCTGTAATGTAATGGCTCTGTGCCCCTAACCCCGGAATCTGTGTATATCATAAGAACATTTATTTTTTAGCATAAAAGTACACAAAAACGATATGTTAGGAATCTCTAATCGCCTTATTATATTGGATGCTTATCCTCCTTTGTGTTCCACTAATTTAGGTTAATTTTATATTGATGTCTGGCATTTACAGTTCCAGATCAGAGATGTTTATGTTGTAGTGCTGTTTATCTCTCTCGCCCCAGCATCTGTATACCACATATAGAGTATTTTATTTGATCATACTGTAAGTGTAGGTTCAAAGGTTTGTATTCTTGGATAACTTATCATTATTGCACATAAATCCTTCAAGGTTAGGTGTCGTCCTGTATCCTGACAGGGCAGTCTGGTTGGATAATATTGTGTATAGGGCCATATTATATGCTCGGTCAGGGTTATGTCTATGCCTAGACTCCCCTGTGTATTGCTTATCTTTATCTTTAATTTACTGAATTAAATGACATGTGAAATGATGGAATTAGTATAAATGAGAAAAAACAATGTGACATGCTGGTGATGTGCCTAAAAACTGAATAAAAATTGTGTCCAAAGAAACTGTGTGAGTTCATTTATACTTGAAAGTGGGAATTGTGATAATAGTTATAATAATAATAATGGTGGGATAATATTAAATATATATGAAAAATATATATGTATAATAATGAAAAAGGGGAGGAAGGGTGTGATAATTGTGGTAATAATTATAATAATAATGGTGGGATAATCTTAAATATATATAAAAAGTATATAAATGATAATGGAGGAAGGGTGTGACAATAGTATTGTGTATGCCTTTATTAATTTGGTTTACGTGTCCTCATATAGTGGAGGGCAAGCGTGAGGGTAGTGAGGTGTTGGTTTTAGTGTGATTGGGAGACAGTTGTTGTATATCTGATAATACATCTATGTGCATTCATCTAACAACTGGGCAGTAAAATAATTGGGAATTTTGTGATATGTTGGATGATAATGTGAAGTTTCACTGTGAACGAAGTATGTATTTGTATATACATAAATCATGCGATTTTCTCTGTGGGCAAGGTAAGTATCTATATAGATATAATGGTGGGTCCCTCTGTTGTATATGCAAGGTAAGTATGCATGGGCAAGGTAAGTATCTATATAGATATAATGGTGGGTCCCTCTGTTGTATATGCAAGGTAAGTATGCATGGGCAAGGTAAGTATATAGATATAATGGTGAGTCCCTCTGTTGTATATGCAAGGTAAGTATGCATGGGCAAGGTAAGTATCTATATAGATATAATGGTGGATCCCTCTGTTGTATATGCAAGGTAAGTATGCATGGGCAAGGTAAGTATCTATATAGATATAATGGTGGGTCCCTCTGTTGTATATGCAAGGTAAGTATCTATATAGATATAATGGTGGGTCCCTCTGTTGTATATGCAAGGTAAGTATCTATATAGATATAATGGTGGGTCCCTCTGTTGCATGGGCAAGGTAAGTATGCATGAGCAAGGTAAGTATATATATAGATTAAATGGTGGGTCCCTCTGTTGTATATGCAAGGTAAGTATCTATATAGATATAATGGTGGGTCCCTCTGTTGTATATGCAAGGTAAGTATCTATATAGATATAATGGTGGGTCCCTCTGTTGCATGGGCAAGGTAAGTATGCATGAGCAAGGTAAGTATATATATAGATATAATGGTGGGTCCCTCTGTTGTATATGCAAGGTAAGTATGCATGAGCAAGGTAAGTATATATATAGATATAATGGTGGGTCCCTCTGTTGTATATGCAAGGTAAGTATGCATGAGCAAGGTAAGTATATATATAGATATAATGGTGGGTCCCTCTATTGCATATATATGCGCATGGTCCCGTTATGTGGCATCATGTCTTATCAGCTAGATAATTATTTCTGCGAAGGTGTTCTGCTTGGGATCTTATTTTAATGCTTTTCATAGGTATCTTTCCATATTTCTTATGGATGGAGATCATGGTAGTAGACATGTCGGGCTTTGATGTACCATGTAAAGATCTATTAGGTGTTAATTAAATTCTCTGATCGCTCAGATTCTTATACTTTAAGTTTGTAAATCTCTTAAAGATCCATTAATGACGGTGGTTTAGGAGATAGAGCAGACTTCTATCTAAAGTGATGGTTCATTCACAGATAGGGGGTCGTTTTCTATTAGGACTCAATTGTGTTTTACACTGTACTTCTTTAGTAGTTTGACTATAGTAGTTTAGATATCATTTGTTAGGCCAATGTATCCTCCTCTCTTAGGCTGTTAAGTATGAGGGTATTGTTGAGTATTAGTTCTAAGATTAGATATAGTTTTTTTGAAAATTAGGTCCACTTGATGGTTCAATTGATCAATATATTGTATAGTGCTAGGGTATTTCCCTATATTACAAATATTTGTTAGGTGGATCACTATGTCCTTTGATAATCCAGATGTTTGTTCAGTGGATCGGTGGATCCCTTAGTGATCAGATGTTAGGAAGGTTTTAGCAGATATGAAGTAGGATTTGTTTATTCTTCTATAAGTATGGTGCATAGCTGTTAGCTTCGTTCAGGCCTCTTGGGAACATGCTATCCATCAGGAAAATCATTTTTGTTTCGAATTGCAGGAGTGACTTATCCAAGTCTCCTCCTCTTATCCCTAACTGTATGTGCCGCATGCCAAATACCTTTAGACCACTCGGGTCCCCTCCATGGTATCTCAAAAAGTGCTTGGCAATAACAGGGGTTGTGGCCAGCACCTAATAATGTAGGGGGCGTGACCAGTGTTCTGTTTGGGTGGTCTGCTCATGGGTGTGTCTGTATTTGTGTAAATACTTTCAACTAATTATTTATATATCTGACGAATATATATATATTACAAATTTCCGACACTCACAGAATACAGGGAGATATATTGCAGGACACCAAAGTCCTAAGACACTAGCGAAGTCCTAAGACACTAGCGGGGTGAGGCGGCACTCCAGTCATAAAAAAAGCCAAAACTTGGTAGACAACATTTCAGCACCTTTCATGTGGTCACATAACTTTACCACACCATGTACCCCTTATACAAATCATGCAACACAATAGTAGTAGTAGTAGTACGTTTATTTATAAGGCGCCGCAAAGTGTCCGCAGCGCCGTACATAGCAAACAAAAAACAAATGACAAGGTAACGTACAGGGTGTGTTGAAAAATACAGTATAAATAGGGGTATAGCTGGTAGAACTAAAATCAGCATCAGTTCAGAAGTAGGTGTCAAAATTGTCGAGGAGACTGATGATGAAGCAGAGGAAGAGAAGAACAGGAAAGGAGCACAGGTGAGGTAAAGAGGTAGGGTGAGTACGTGAGGCAGGAGGACCCTACTCATAAGAGTTAACATACTAAAAATAGTAGGAACGGAGGGGAACGGAGGCAGGATAGGAGGATCAAAAGAGGTTAGGAGGAGGGATAGGCTAGTCGAAAAAAGTGGGTTTTGAGGGAGCGCTTGAAGGAGGTAAGGGAATCAGAAAGCCTGATGGGTGGCGGGAGGTTGTTCCAGTGCAGGGAGGCAGCGCGAGAGAAGTCTTGGACACGGGAGTGGGAGGAGGTGATTAGGTGAGAGGTCAGTAACCCCCTAATACTGTACTTACCTCTTACACATTATGCCCCATGGAATGAGCCAAAATTCACACTGACTGAGCCAAAATTCACATTATAGCACATAGATTGAGTCAAAATTCACGTTATGCCACAAAGATTAAGACAAAATTCACATTTTGCCACATGGATTGAGCCAAAATACACACTATATCAAATGGATTGTGCCAAAATTCACAATGTGCTTCACAAGCAGGGACATTGTCTGCCAAAGGCGTGCATTCAAAATTTACACCATAATGCCCATTACATGTTAAGCCACACACCATTATTTTCATTATGTATTATGCCAAACACCATAATGCCTATTAAAAATTATGCTAGATAAGTGCTGCGGTACATGTGTAGTTTCACGGCACCAGTATGGCGCCGTGCGTCTGAGTCCCCTTGCGGCCACGCTGCGGGCTCGGTGGCTCGCTACGCTCGCCACGCTATTTAGAATCAACTCCATGCCAACATGGATAGTGGGGGTATGAACTATCCATGTTGGCATGGAGTTAAGTTACTTTTTTAACATAGTTTGTGGCGAGCGTAGAACCCGGAAGTAGCACGGCACCATGCTGGCACCGTGAAACTACACAAGTACCAGTGCTGCTTACCTACGTGCTCATTGCTAGGGGTTGCATGCTCATTGCCATGTGGGATTACATGCTCATTGCCAAAGGGGAATGAGGGGGACAGCCGCCGCCAGAAGTGACAGCCATTGACTGTCGGGCAGAGAGCGGGGGGCTGCCCAGCTGTATTCAGAGCACTGCAGGCCCCGGCTATTTGAAATAATACCCCTTTCACACCAGAAAATGCAGGGAATTACCTGGGAATATGGTCCCAGGACCATGCAGGGACATTACCGGGTTGGACCCTTTTACATCAACCTAGTCCATGCATTTTCTGGTGTGAAGGGGAGAGAATACCACCCCCTCTTCACCCCCCCCCCCCTTTAACCGGCTATATTGTTTATCCAGCTATATCCTCATAACCAACTCACCCATTTACATTAGACCAGTATTATATTGAAGAACTTTTAAGTGGGCTTCAAATGATTTTGGTCCTGTGATACTGGGCCATTTGGTTCTAGAGTAATCTGCCCTCAAAGAACATGAACAGCCATGAAATTACATTTCAGAAATAATATATCGGTTTACCCGCAAAATCGCTGGAACCAAATAACCCATATAAACCAGCCTGGTATCAAATTGAAGGCCCAGCGCTTTGGGTTCAAATGATATCAACCTCGAGCTCTGTGATGCCAGGGGGAACTGGCACCTGTTGGAACTGGGTGGGGGTCGGAATTAGTGGGTCCCATATTATCCTACGGGGAAAATGTTCCAGCTTTGCCCGGTGGTATCTCTGGTTCCCGGAGGGCTAGCATTGTGGGGCTGGGCTTGGTGGAAGACCCCAGTCCTCATCTACAAAGTGGGCCTATTTGGAGAGTGGGCCTGGAGCTGTAGCTCCATCAGGCCCATTATTAATCTGGCCCTGGATGCATGACAGTATCCTACAGGCCATTTAATGGGCAGTTGAGGATGAAGATACAGACCAGTTTCAGCCTATGTTTGTTGTGCTGGCTGCAGGTGGCTATGAAAAGATGCGTTTATCTTTTTGATGTCCTTCTCTTGGGGCCAGGAGTTTTCAGAAACGGGCTACAAATGGCGATTGAAGACAAAATCATTCTGAAGCTGGTCCATGACTGTTTTTGACTGGGGGATGTCTTGTCCCACCAATATGGGGTGGTTCTTAGCAATGTCTTTGATACACAGGTAGGAGATGTATACCTGTCCTTCATGGAAACCGGGGGCTTCCTTCCTAATTGTACGTGTTCACTTAAGGAATGTTTGACTCGACATCTCAACATGCCGTCTTCACAAGTTTCACTCCTGACTTACAAGCAAACCTTAATAAAGGATAACCCCAATATATGGCTTGATCGTCCAATGTCTCCACATTTGCTGAAAGTATTGGCTCTGGAAGTCTTACGCCTCTTGGCTCTGCGCCTAGCACTGTTGGATGCCATGTTAGCTGATTTTACATTATTGGTTGATGGGTATTAAAATACGTATAGCCAAAGAGCAGCGGATGATTTGGGCAGCACTGAGATCTGCTCTGAGCTTCCAAATGAACTTCAGCAACTCTCAGTTAGGAGAGAGAAAGCAATAGACAAATACATTGTCAATGGCCAAGGGTTTCTTACCCGGGTGGAAAAGAGAAGCCAATGAATGAACTAGCTGCACTGCAGAGCTGCAGAGGAGCGGAACCTACTGACCAAACATAACCCCCTTCCTTATTATATCCCCTTTAGTATCTGCACTTGCACATGAGTCAGATGCATCCCCGCTCCTCTGCCTATGTTGTAGGTGGCTGTGTAGGCTTGAATGGCCCTTGCTGCTCCTCCATCCTCTGTAGCATATAGTTCCAGTGTGTCACAACCTCTTGTTTGAGGTGATGGCAGGGCAGGTTGGGGAGTTTTTGATGCCACACCAGCTCCTGTCACTTCATCTTCTGGCGGTGTCTGGGTGTGGGACGCAGGGTGAGAGCGGCAGCGGCGGGCTCCCGGAATAATATACAGAATATCATAATCTGCATTACAGTCATGTACATGTTATCTGTGCTTAAGGTACAGTTCTTCCATTAACACTGCAGAATGGCTTCCCGGAGACACCTGTAACACCCTATCTAAGTGGGATTCAGTAGCAGGACAGCCGCCATTTCTAATCCTTGTCTGGCACTTGTGATTTCAGTATATGGCGCAATATCTAGATCAGCTCAGGGTTCCATTAAAATCAAATTGGCCTTGTCTTAGTTTAAATCTGGGTCTGCTATCGTGATATGTGAAGCAGATTCAGATTAAATAGATGTGTACACACTGACACATCAAAGAAACCTGCAGCTTATATCTGCTGTATAACAAGCAATTTGACACACATAGTTTTATTTATTTCTTTAAAAATATACATTTTTTAAATTACCTAATTATTATATACCAATTAATAGCACCTATTTCTCTAGTAAAAACTAGTGTGGTGTGGTACTTTTTAGGAAATGATGCACCACCAAATTTGTGTGGGCAAAACATGGCACGTGCTGGAAATTTTTTATGTGTAATGCCCGCACAATGTTACTGGCATTTTCCGACACCACAAATCCCCAGGAGAGTCTAAGTGGGGTAAGCCATAGGGAGATGATTTCCCTCAGTTTCTCTAAGAGGTTGTCGGCATTGGGCCTCTTACTGAAACCGGTGATACACAGCGTAGCCTGCCTTGGAAGGAGCTGGCGTGCAGGAGATGCTGCTGCTGCTGTGGAACTTTGCCATTTTGGCTTTTACATGCCCTCTATGATGACAGTGGGCATCGGCCTTGGCAGACGACATTGATGACATTTCATGTTCTATGTCATGACTGGTGGCAGCAGCTTCAGCACTCGGAGGAAGTGGTTCTTGTTCTTTCACTATTGGAGCCTCCATATTTTTGTTCTCCATTATCTTTCTGAAGTTATAAAATATGCGGCACAGAAGAGTAGTGTACCCCGAACCACACACATGGCGCAGGAGAGTAGTGTACCCCGAACCACACACATGGCGCAGGAGAGTAGTGTACCCCGAACCACACACATGGCACAGGAGAGTAGTGTACCCCTAACCACACACATGGCACAGGAGAGTAGTGTACCCGAACCACACACATGGCACAGGAGAGTAGTGTACACGAACCACACACATGGCACAGGAGAGTAGTGTACCCGAACCACACACATGGCACAGGAGAGTAGTGTACACGAACCACACACATGGCACAGGAGAGTAGTGTACCCGAACCACACACATGGCACAGGAGAGTAGTGTACACGAACCACACACATGGCGCAGGAGAGTAGTGTACCCCTAACCACACACATGGCACAGGAGAGTAGTGTCCCCGACCACACACATGGCACAGGAGAGTAGTGTACCCCTAACCACACACATGGCACAGGAGAGTAGTGTCCCCGACCACACACATGGCACAGGAGAGTAGTGTACCCCTAACCACACACATGGCACAGGAGAGTAGTGTCCCCGACCACACACATGGCACAGGAGAGTAGTGTACCCGAACCACACACATGGCACAGGAGAGTAGTGTACCCGAACCACACACATGGCACAGGAGAGTAGTGTACCCGAACCACACACATGGCACAGGAGAGTAGTGTACCCCTAACCACACACATGGCACAGGAGAGTAGTGTACCCCTAACCACACACATGGCACAGGAGAGTAGTGTACCCGAACCACACACATGGCACAGGAGAGTAGTGTACACGAACCACACACATGGCACAGGAGAGTAGTGTACCCGAACCACACACATGGCACAGGAGAGTAGTGTACACGAACCACACACATGGCGCAGGAGAGTAGTGTACCCCTAACCACACACATGGCACAGGAGAGTAGTGTCCCCGACCACACACATGGCACAGGAGAGTAGTGTACCCCTAACCACACACATGGCACAGGAGAGTAGTGTACCCCTAACCACACACATGGCACAGAATGAAAAAATGTAATGGATTATTAATATAACCCCTTTATTGGAAAAATATTATGCGGCCTTCAAGTAATGTACCCTGTCCCTTACTTACACACAGCAGGGACAGAAAAAATGTAAAGGATTAATAACTTGTGAACCCCTTTGACAATTATATTATGCTGGTGGCACAGGAGCATAGTGTACCCCTAAACCACACACACATGGCAGAGAATGAAAAAATGAAAGGTATTATATTAAATACCCCTTTATTGTAAAAATATTATGCAGCCTTCGAGTAATATACCCTGTCCCTTACACACACACGGCTATTTAACAATAAAATGGTGGCGGCACCAAAGAACGGTCAGGGGAAAGAAAAGGTGGTAACATCACCATTCCATTCACACACTGCTGGTGATCAACTCTCCCTGCACAAACCCACCCGTGTAGGTAGTGCAGCCATCTCCCGTGCAGAAGTATGGCTACTGACAATCGATGTCAGGAGAGTGCACCCACTATCTACATGCTACTGTATTACATCTACACAAATGACCTTTCTTTACCGCCACAGCCAGGCCCTAAGCCGCAGCACCGCCACCAACTGCACATAAACACTAAACAACCAAATAAATCAGACAGAAACAGAGCCACACCCTCCGGGCTCAGATGAACACCATTGGTTCTGTGTAGGTCCTCCTGCTACAACTCGATTTCATCATGGCGGATGATGCCCCAGCCATTTGCCAACAGATACCTCTCCACAGCCAAATTAACCTTCCTATGGGCACCATCCAAGCGGGGACAAGACCACGCCAACCTCCAAACTCTCCTTGGTATCATGGCTGACCATACCAGCCTACACGCCGGCCATGATTGGGCAATGATATGCAAATCACTAATAATAAAGGACCGCAATTCCAAGGCGGTACTGTGGCCCAAATCATTGCCGCCCAGGTGGAGAATCAAAACCTTGGGAATGCCAAATTCCCGCATGGCCCTCCACAGATGTTCCTGCAATGCACACCAACGCATGCCCCTCACACCTATCCACCTAATCATGCCTACCTGCGCATAAACGTTCACATCAGAGGACAAACATGACCTGGAGGCCTAATACAAGAACGAATGGCCCATCACCCACACAGTACTGGCATCCTGTCCACCTGCAATATGTTATAAGAAAGATTAGCAACAATGCCAAACATACCAGGCACACACATACCAAGAGGGGACCATGGCCGACCAGACCTTGAGGCACAAACCCCCCAGAGGTTGTCTAGGTCAGATACAGAAAGATGTGTAAGGGTTAAATATGTATCTGCTCCTTCTCTGAGCATCACCCCAGACGGGCTATGTACCCAGGTGTGCTCCAGCTCCACACTGGCTCCACAGTCAGCTCCGCAACAGCTCCACAGTCAGCTCTACACCGACTCCGCAGCAGCTCCACAGTCATCTCTACACCGGCTCTGCAGCAGCTCCACAGTCAGCTCTGCACCTGCTCCGCGTCAGCTCTACACCGGCTCCGCAGCAGCTCCACAGTCAGCTCTAAACCGGCTCCGCAACAGCTCCACAGCAGCTCCACAGTCATCTCTGCACCGGCTCTGCGTCAGCTCCACACTGGCTACGCAGCAGCTCCACAGTCAGCTCCACAACAGCTCCACAGTCAGCTCTACACCGGCTCCGCAGCAGCTCCACAGTCATCTCTACACCGGCTCTGCAGCAGCTCCACAGTCAGCTCTGCACCTGCTCCGCGTCAGCTCTACACCGGCTCCGCAGCAGCTCCACAGTCAGCTCTAAACCGGCTCCGCAACAGCTCCACACCGGCTCCCCAGCAGCTCCACAGTCATCTCTGCACCTGCTCCGCGTCAGCTCTACACCGGCTCCGCAGCAGCAGCTCCACAGTCAGCTCTAAACCGGCTCTGCAACAGCTCCACAGTCAGCTCTACACCGGCTCCACAGTCAGCTCTGCACCTGCTCCAAATCAGCTCTACACCGGCTCCGCAGCAGCAGCTCCACAGTCAGCTCTAAACCGGCTCCGCAGCAGCTCCACAGTCGGCTCCACAGTAGCACCACAGTCAGCTCCACAGTCATCTCTTCACCAGCTCTGCACCGTCTCTGCACTGGCTCCACTGCAGCTCCACAGTCAGCTATGCATTGGCTCCGCAGCAGCTCCACAGTCGGCTCTGCAGCAGCTCCACAGTCAGCTCCGCAACAGCTCCACAGTCAGCTCCGCAACAGCTCCACAGTCAGCTCTACACCGGCTCTGCAGCAGCTCCACAGTCAGCTTTGCACCTGCTCCGCGTCAGCTCTACATCGGCACCGCAGCAGCAGCAGCTCCACAGTCAGCTCTAAACCGGCTCCGCAGCAGCTCCACAGTCGGCTCTGCAGTAGCACCACAGTCAGCTCCACAGTCAGCTCTGCACTGGCTCCACAGTCAGCTCTGCACCGGCTCTGAGTCAGTTCTACACCGGCTCCGCAGCAGCAGCAGCTCCAAAGTCAGCTCTAAACTGGCTCCGCAGTAGCTCCACAGTCAGCTCTGCACCTGCTCCGCGTCAGCTCTACACCGGCTCCGCAGCAGCTCCACAGTCAGCTCTAAACCGGCTCCGCAACAGCTCCACACCGGCTCCACAGCAGCTCCACAGTCATCTCTGCACCTGCTCCGCGTCAGCTCTACACCGGCTCCGCAGCAGCAGCTCCACAGTCAGCTCTAAACCGGCTCTGCAACAGCTCCACAGTCAGCTCTACACCGGCTCCACAGTCAGCTCTGCACCTGCTCCAAATCAGCTCTACACCGGCTCCGCAGCAGCAGCTCCACAGTCAGCTCTAAACCGGCTCCGCAGCAGCTCCACAGTCGGCTCCACAGTAGCACCACAGTCATCTCTTCACCAGCTCTGCACCGTCTCTGCACTGGCTCCACTGCAGCTCCACAGTCAGCTATGCATTGGCTCCGCAGCAGCTCCACAGTCGGCTCTGCAGCAGCTCCACAGTCAGCTCCGCAACAGCTCCACAGTCAGCTCCGCAACAGCTCCACAGTCAGCTCTACACCGGCTCTGCAGCAGCTCCACAGTCAGCTTTGCACCTGCTCCGCGTCAGCTCTACATCGGCACCGCAGCAGCAGCAGCTCCACAGTCAGCTCTAAACCGGCTCCGCAGCAGCTCCACAGTCGGCTTTGCAGTAGCACCACAGTCAGCTCCACAGTCAGCTCTGCACTGGCTCCACAGTCAGCTCTGCACCGGCTCTGAGTCAGTTCTACACCGGCTCCGCAGCAGCAGCAGCTCCAAAGTCAGCTCTAAACTGGCTCCGCAGTAGCTCCACAGTCGGCTTCGCAGTAGCACCACAGTCAGCTCTTCACCGGCTCCGCACCGTCTCTGCACTGGCTCCACTGCAGCTCCACAGTCAGCTATGCATCGGATCCGCAGCAGCTCCACAGTCGGCTCTGTAGCAGCTCCACAGTCAGCTCCGCAACAGCTCCACAGTCAGCTCTACACCGGCTCCACAGCAGCTCCACAGTCAGCTTTGCACCTGCTCCGCGTCAGCTCTACACAGGCACCGCAGCAGTTCCACAGTCAGCTCTAAACTGGCTCCGCAGCAGCTCCACAGTCGGCTCCGCAGTAGCACCACAGTCAGCTCCACAGTCAGCTCTGCACTGGCTCCACAGTCAGCTCTGCACCGGCTCTGAGTCAGTTCTACATCGGCTCCGCAGCAGCTCCAAAGTCAGCTCTAAACTGGCTCCGCAGTAGCTCTACAGTCGGCTCTGCATTAGCACCACAGTCAGCTCCACAGTCAGCTCTACACTGGCTCTGCACGGTCTCTGCACTGGCTCCACGGCAGCTCCACAGTCAGCTCTGCACCTGCTCCGCAGCAACTCCACAGTCGGCTCTGCAGCAGCTCCACAGTCAGCTCTGCACCGGCTCTGCAGCAACTCCACAGTCGGTTCCACGCCGGCTCTGCACTGGCTTCATGGCAGCTCCAGTCAGCTCTTCACTGGCTCCCCAGCAGCTCTACAGTCTGCTCTGCAGCAGCTCCACAGTCAGCACCCATCAAGGTATCTATGCAGTGGGTATAGATGCATACCCAGTTCACACTATATTGGAGGATGACAATCATATCAATGTATCTAGTTTTGCATGCAGTAATCCTCCTGGGATGCTGGGGGCTCTGCTCTCCTGGGATGCTGGGGGCTCTGCCCTCCTGGGATGCTGGGGGCTCTGCCGTGCTGGGATGCTGGGGGCTCTGCTCTCCTGGGATGCTCTGCTCTCCTGGGATGCTGGGGGCTCTGCTCTCCTGGGATGCTCTGCTCTCCTGGGATCCTGGGGGCTCTGCTCTCCTGGGATGCTGGGGGCTCTGCCCTCCTGGGATGCTGGGGGCTCTGCCGTGCTGGGATGCTGGGGGCTCTGCTCTCCTGGGATGCTGGGGGCTCTGCTCTCCTGGGATGCTGGGGGCTCTGCCCTCCTGGGATGCTGGGGGCTCTGCCGTGCTGGGATGCTGGGGGCTCTGCCGTGCTGGGATGCTGGGGGCTCTGCTCTCCTGGGATGCTCTGCTCTCCTGGGATGCTGGGGGCTCTGCCGTGCTGGGATGCTGGGGGCTCTTCTCTCCTGGGATGCTGGGGGCTCTGCTCTCCTGGGATGCTGGGGGCTCTGCTCTCCTGGGATGCTCTGCTCTCCTGGGATGCTGGGGGCTCTGCTCTCCTGGGATGCTGGGGGCCTTGCTCTCCTGGGATGCTGGGGGCCTTGCTCTCCTAGGATGCTGGTGGCTCTGCCCTCCTGGGATGCTGAGGGCTCTGCCCTCCTGGGATGCTGGGGGCTCTGCCCTCCTGGGATGCTGGGGGCCCTGTCCTCCTGGGATGCTGGGGGCTCTGCCCTCCTGGGATGCTGGGGGCTCTGCTCTTCTGGGATCCTGGGGGCTCTGCACTCCTGGGATGCTGGGGCCCTGCTCTCCTGGGATTCTGGGGGCCCTGCTCTCCTGGGATGCTGGGGGCCCTGCTCTGCTGGGATGCTTCGTGCTCTCTAGTAGCAAGGTGAGATTGTAACTGTTAATTTATGCACATCCAGAATGCACCATCTGAATGGCAATGACCTCTGTTAAATGTACAAATGTGTGCTAGCCCCTGACGCACAGAATACCCTTTAGTAAATATCCCCTGGGATTGTCAAGTGAAAATAATAAATAATTCAAAAGATATTTTCCCAGAGCACAGCAGACTAAGGGGCCCATTTATCAAACCATATTTGCGGCTAAATCCCAGAAAACACACGTTTTCTATTAAGTATCCCCTAAATGTATCATAGGGGGACCGCAGCAGAAATCTCCGATCCCTGCTGCGATCCTCCCTGCAGCGCCGCCGGCCGCATCCCCCATAGGTTTCTATGGGGGATGCGAAGCTGCCCGGTATATCAACATCGGGCAGCCCGGCATCGCACCCCTGGGCTATCGCCATTCTGATATGGCGATAGCCCATTGTAGCCTATGGCTACACATCGCACTGCCCGAGCGGCAGTGCGGTAAGAGGGGTCGGCAGGGGTCAGCGCATAACCGTGCATGCGCTGACCCCCCGGCTTCCGGGTTAGGGCTTCGCAGGGACGGGCTCCTTTCGGAGCCCTGTCCCTGCACCCTTAAAATTGATACATTGCCCCGATATGATCGCTGGGTGGTAATATTCCGCCCAGATTGCATTTTAAATGCGATCATGATAAATGTGCCCCTAAGGGTGGGTTGTACTAATGGAAAAATGTGGAAAAACCCTGTTTTCTTTGCGTTTCACATTTTCAAATGTACTAAGACCCAGCCGCTGCGTCTTCGCGGGGCAGGATATCGCCACCTTTGGGTGGCGATACCCTATAAAAGCCTATGGCTTCTATCGTCGCCCACTGCAAACACCGACCTCACTAGTCCCATCCCATCCTCCATGAAACTCCTCTTTTCTCTAGCAGCATGTCACAGCCGGATGGAGGAGGAGGAGGCCCCGGGGACAGCCGCTGGAGACAGGGATGTGACCACATTACAGGTATCGCGGCGGGGCCTCCGTCACCACATTGCGATGCTAGTTATTCGTAGGCTCCATTGCTAGTCACATACTGTAAGTTAGTACATATGCGCTAGCATCCTGCCCAAGATATATATTGCAGCGCCATGACTAGCTATGTTGGTGAGCAAGATCCACAAACTGCTAATTGGCCACTTGTGGAAATGATTTATTTTATAATCATTGGATCTGTCATCGTTAGTATCACACAAAGCTCCTTTGTGCCATCTTGTGTTAGATTCAGATCACTGCAGGATGATCTACTTCATGCACCACAGACATCCTGCAGATTTACTACAGCTGTTGTCATAGCCAGATTACGGGGGGGGGGGATGTAGGAGATACTATTCCCTCCTGTTGTCAAAGCCCTCGTCTCTTCACATGTCACTCACAGCTCTCCTATACTCCAACACTCAGTGACCATCTTCATACTCATCTCCATCATTGGCCTCAAGCCTCTAGTTGTATGTTGATTGAGTCCTCACTACTTATATCCAAGCTGTAATGTGTATTAAACTGTGGCGCTCTTTATTTGTACTGTATTCTTGTTATTTATTCAATGTTATGCCAAGTTTTGTCTCCCTGTATTGTTCCTTTGTACGGTGCTGCGAAACACTTGTGGCGCCTTATAAATAAAATTATAATAATAATAATAGTATGCCCCAGACCCCTCTCTGTCAGGTAGCCCCCCTGGACAAAGCACAGGGATATCACTAGCTCTCCTGATTTCCTGTCCCAGTGTGTAGATGTTTGGGAATTTGTGAACCCAGTGCATACTTCCCAACTCTGGCTGTATCCGCAGCGGGATACAGCATCTATTCTGCAGCCTGTGGGGCTGGGGAGATAGCGACAGGGGGTGACAGGAGGGACTCCCAACTCCTGCGGGACACTGCCAGCTTCGGGGGACATTCCCGTGAATAGCGGACAGTTAGGAGGTATGCAGTGAATATGTGCGGTCTATGCGAGTAAGTAAGAAACAGAACTTCAGAGGGGGGTTATTCTGCTTGCTACGGTGGGACCGTAAACGGGCGGATCTGTTCTGTGCATGCGTAGCTTTCGCAATGCGCAGGCGCACCGACTTCACACCGCTCACGGACGGGTCTTTCCGTGCGAAAAAAACCTGTCCGCAAGAGTACGGTCATTGTGGGCGAAATAGGGGCGTGTTGAGGGGAGCGGCCGGAATAATGAGGAAAACTTCGCGTAAACATGGGGGTATGCACCAAAAATCTACGGTGCTACAACCGCTCGATCGGCGAACGTGCCGTGCATTTCGGCCAGAAAACAGGCGGACGCCAACGATACCTCCAGACCACCCCTAGAGATACCGTATGAGAGCGGACGCCTGGGTCTGCTAATTAACGCTGATTACTACACCTGAATGTAATAAGCAATGCTGCAGGCTATTAAGTGAAAACCATGATTTCACTACCTGCAAGCCACACACAGCCCTCAAACACATTGGAAGCTTATCTTTCTATACTTCTCTACATGTAAAGGTTGGTTTCATTTTAGGTAAGACTCATTTTAAGACCTGCTTATATATGCTAAGGTAGGTATTTGGAAACCATTTACACACATTCAGTAAGTGTTTTTATATACTTTAAACAGCAGAACACTCAATTTACAGAAGTCGACATGTGTCAACTTTTTCACTCTAATACAAACATAGCATTTTTTTTTATTTTACAAATACATAAACCACATTTAAGAGCTACAAGGATGTTTCAGCAATGTCCTAAGGCCATGGCCACTATTTTGCACACAATCTTTGTATTTTAGCCAAAATACATACCTTAACCACTTTCATATGTGCTATGAATTGGATGTAGTACACTCTGGATGTAAGATGACAACAATCACATTATTGCAATCACATCTCTCTAACAAAGGATCCCAACATCTGCTTATGACACTGAAAACTCATCTTTCAATCAATATTTTAACATGTTTGCACACAAACCATTTTTTCATGCTTGGTCGACTAACACACCTTTAACATACCTGTACCAACACCTCACTTTTTTTTTGGGAGGACACATATGCATTCCTACACAAATGTCACTTTTGCCCCTTGTTTGTCTGCCTCACCCACTCCATGAGGAAAGCATTGTTCTGGACCTGCTTTTACCTACTACTGTAGGAGCTACCTCACCTGCACACAAACTGCTTTCTCACCTATTAAGTTGCTCTGCACATGTGCTGACACAAACTAATTAGCAGGGAAATGGTGGATATGAACATGTGAATGGCCATGGAGAGGGTTACACATGGGAAACTTCTACCACACTTCAAGAAATGCTCAAAAATACCCTGGTCAGTAAGTACACATAAATGTATTATTTGGTTTACCCAAGAAATTACACATACAACACATGGTTTATAATTTGGAAAATATTTTTATTTGCTGTTAAGCATCACAGCTTTTTTTTATTTTATGGCATAAATAATAACAAAAATAATATAATAACAAAAATAACAATCTGCCAGAACAAGTAGTATATCTACAAACATGTGTTACCCAGCAACTGCAATGGTGAAATCAATGGGGACACCAGAATACGACTTGCAACACCCAGGGAGAATACTGAGCACGATACACAGCAGCAAAAATGAACCCTGCATTTCAAGAGGTCAAATGAAACAGATTACTGCCCTTGGCATGATGAATGGATAGATTGAGCACTCAGGAAGTGCAAATTCAAACATTTGGGGTCCAAACACAGAGGAAGTGAATCAGGTGACATTATTTTGGCCCTTTTTTCCCCATTTTGGATGGGGCCTTGGGGACAGGAGCCTTGCGGCCTCTTCGGCCAGTGGACACAGGAGGGTTGGCAGAGGTGGAAGGTTGTGGACCAGCTTGGGGTGGGGCAGCAGATGGGGTGTCGTCCCTTTGGGACCTGGCGGTGGTGACCAGCGCTGCCAGAATGTCATTGTGGCGGCTGAGTTGTTGGGCAATGGAAGGCCTCAAACTCCTTCCAAACCGCCAGAAACTCCCCAAACTGCTGCTGACGGCCCGCAGCCTCCACCCATTGCTGCTCGATCCTATCCAGCAGCTCTATCCACCTGGCATCCCCTGCTGCCTGTGGCTGGGGGCGTCTTGTTGGTGGAGGCTGGTCCACTTGGGTCTGAAGGGGAAGATGCTGCCGGCACCTCAGGAGTATCTGGATCTTCTAGGACACATGTCTTCAACCTGTGGCCCTCCAGATGTTGTGGAACTACATGTCCCAGCATGCCAAGGTTTTTTGGAATGCTCTTATAGGAAAAAATGTGGCAATGCATGTTGGAACATGTAGTTTCACAACATCTGGAGGGCCACAGGTTGAAGACCCATGTTCTAGGATAAAAATTAAAAACAATGTCACCATCACATACACAAACCATATCTCTTACCACAATCAATGCATTACTGTAAATTACCGTCAAAAGCAGCAGCAAAGACCTCCACCGGGTGCTCGCTATCCATATTGGATATCCCCCTGACCTCGGCCACATCAACCACATCCAATACCAAGAGCTCCAGTGGGCTATGTTCCAAATGGGATGGCATAGGCCCCCTCCCGGTGGACATGCTGTGATTGTACCGGTCAGTCATCTTCCTCTTCAGTCCACTTTTGAAGTCTGACCACCTACAAATCAAAAAAGCAAAGTATAATCATGAGATATGTGCACCACTGTGCTACTGAACACCATGACTACGTTAAATTTCCTAGTGTGGCTGATATGTTTTATTTTCTGCATACGTTTCCCACACCCACATTTACGTCTCCATTATGAGGCATTACAGTGTCTCCTATCACTCATTAGGCCGCTAAATGCACATACATATCTCACTATGCTGATATGACAGCAGCCATGTCCAAAGTGTGATCCTCCAGCTGTTGTGAAACTACACATCCCAGCATAGCTTGACAGTGTTGCTATTAGGGAGCCATGTAACTATGGGAAGGCATGCTGGGATGTGTAGTTTCTCAACAGCTACATGTGCACAGTTAGGACATCCTTGTTTCATTTGCATCATATGGAACATGTTACTACAACTCTTTTACAACAACACACTTGTTGTTTGTCCCATCACATACTTCACATGAGCAGAACTGTGCCCATAACCTCACATCAAACCAATGGTGCATGTTTCATATATAAATGTGGGTTATTAGACATGGTTGTGTTCACATGTGTCATTGAAGTGTAGCACTATCTACAAACACACCTTTCTCTTATTCTCAAAACATACATGTAACATATGTACACACATATGACATTATCAGGGGGAGAAACACACTTGCCTTTTCTTCACTGACACCAAATCCCTTTCCACTGGTGACACCTGGTTCACTTCCTCTGTGATCTTCTCCCAAAGCTTTCTCCTTGCACTGGCACCCGGCTTCCTGGGAACTAATTCAATCCATTCTCGTGCTAGGGGTAGTAAAACTTTCAATTCTTCCTCTAGAAATGCAGGGTTTCTCTTTTTGGTGGTGGTATTCTGCTCAGTACTCTGCCTAGATGGTGCAGATCATTTTCTGGTGGCCCCAGTCACCTCACCATGCAGCTGCTGGGTCACACATGTTTGCAGAGATGCAACCTCTTGTTCTGGCTGGTTGCTGGGCCCTTGTTGAGCCGGTGGAGTTGGAACAGGGCCTGTTTGTAAGGGGCCCCCTTGCTCTTGCGGCCTACTCCTCTCTTGGGCCCTCCTTCTCTGCTCCTGTTCCCTCTTGCTCAAAGCTTCCAGCAGGGATTCCGCTGTTGCCCTCTGTAGGGCGTCCTCAGCTGTGGAATCATCAGAGCCTGACATGTTTGCAGCAAATGTGGTCTGCATGTGGCTGCATATTTATATGGTAAACTCCTGCCTTGCACAAGGGGCGTATTTTTTTCCCCGCAATGTAGTAGCTAATTACCGCCGATAAATCCCGCTTAAATTACGCGGGAACAACGCACCTGAGCATTCACCTGTACATGCACATACACAGGTTGTTGGCCATTGTGTGCTACATGGTTAAATGTGTGCACATGTCATTCCAATGATAAGTGTTTTCAGGTGGTCTCTGTTGGAGTACATGCTTTCTTAACCAAATTTAAACACATACCAAGGTTACAATGCTTTCCTTACATTTGTTATGAGGATTAATTTGTCATACACCAACATGTTGTATGTGCGTTGTTATAAGCGTATGTATTAGTACATGGTTGCGTGTATAATTTTTCGCACACTGTATATACAGTACCTGTCTCCCTACATTGAATGCATAATGTATGTTCTGGTGTGCAAATCTTTTCATTCGCATACATATTGTTAATGTAAGATGGATTAATAAAGTTAACAATAAAAAAACTTAGTTTCAACCAATCAGCAACCAACAAAAGTTATATAGCTGGTGGCATTGGTCCAGGTGATGGACCGTCGCCTGGGGCCCAGGGGCCCATATGTCTCCAATATGGAGAAGCGTTGGGCGTATAACGCTGCCCGGCGCTTAATTTACGCCCGGACCCACGTCCACAGGAGCCTGGGGCAGGTGGAGCGGCGCTGGTCGGACCTGCGCCAGCGGCAGCCAGTGCTTCTATGCACACTTCGGCGGCATATTAGCCGATGTAAGTATATATTTATTCACAAATATGTCTGCGTTTGTTAGCAATGATTTCAGGAATTGTTTTAAATATATGCATGAGTTTATGGGTGTATAGGGTGTATAGGGGTGTATAGGGGTGTATAGGGTGTATAGGGGTGTATAGGGATGTATAGGGGTGTATAGGGTGTATAGGGGTGTATCTGGGTGTATCTGGTGTATATGGGTGTATAGGGGTGTGTATAGGGGTGTATCTGGGTGTATCTGGTGTATATGGGTGTATAGGGGTGTGTATAGGGGTGTATAGGGGTGTATAGGGTGTATCTGGGTGTATATGGGTGTTTAGGGGTGTATAGGGTGTATAGGGTGTATATGGGTGTATAGGGGTGTATATGGATACGGTCTGATTTTGTGTGTAGCAGATCTATTCATTAGCATAAAAATTTACCAAAAAAAATCTTACATTTTCATTTTTAGTTTTATGAACATGACTTATGTGAATTTTTCTTTCCCCCATTTTCATGAAACGCAACCTTCAATTTCTATACCATCAACATGAACATTTCAGCATGCGCAAGGGCACGCATGAGGGCCAGAGAGGAGGCCCAGCAACAGGAGGCCCAGCATGAGGAGGCCCAGCAAGAGGAGGAAGATGTTGGGGAGAGCACCTTGGGGCCCGCTGGTGCCCACCCCATCTCCCCCTCCACTTCCAGCAGCCACTCCTCTACCCCCACCCACTCCCCTACCCCCACCCACTCCTCTACCCCCACCCACTTCCCACCCCATTTCCAACCCACTACCTTAACCCCAACTCCCATCCCATCCCCCTTGCTCCTGTCCCCCCCCATCCAGAACCACAGGACACCCATCCAGCGGAGACCAGGATAGCACAAGTAGCCGTAAGTAAACAATGTGCCTGATGTTTACATACACATTTCTACACATAAACAATCACAACACCCACATATGTGTATCCAATATCATCATTAGTTGCAACATATCACTGCAGTGTGACCCTGAGGTGTGGCCTGTCCTCCTCCAGGAGTTTTTGTATATTATATATTAATTATAATGTTTTTTTTCCCTTCACTACAGACACTGAACAGCACCAGGATGATGTGGCCCAGATTCTGCGGGAATTATTTGAATCTGCTTTTTGGCCGACTGGAGGCCCTCCTTTAATTTTTATAGTATTTTCATTAATATGTTTTATATAAATAAATGTTTTTGTAGAGTTAGAAGTTGCCTGTGTTGTTAATCATAAATATGTGAGAGGGTTTGTAAGGGCAGGTACATACAGATGTGTAAGGTAATTTATATTGGTAATTTGAGGTGAGGGGTAACAATTGATGTGTGAATGTGTGTGTTTTGGGGTGAAATAACACATAGTGAAAATGCATGAATGTTTAATGTTGTTAGATTAAAACATCACACATAACATCAGGGTAGGTATACATAGTACAAAATCGGATTAAACTAATTATGGACATAATTTAGTACATACAGTGGGAGCCACTGGCATCTATGTCCCACAATAGGATTAAGTGAGTAATTGGATTACTCTGATAATCCCCTTCTCTATTGTTCTATGTATTGTATTACAGCTGAGAACAATAGAATAGCCATGGCCAAAGGAACAAAGATGAAACTGGCTCCTACTGTACACACAAACACCAACATAACTTTATTTAAAAGTAACAGCAATGTGGGGACACATAGATAGTGATTAAAATGCCACATTAGAACGTAATAAATATACATGTAAGGAGGGTTAAAATGTTGTTTTATTAGGGTGTTCATTAAGGTAGACAATTGAGGTAATAGAAAACAATAATTGAATAACAATTAGAATAATTAATTGTCTTAATCATAGTTGAAAGGCAAGATTAGCAGGCCCATATATGTGAAGGGTATGCCAGCATGCACGGACGGTCCACGATCGGTGACATAGGCTGAGTTTTCCATTGAAAAAAAGCGAGACCCGTCCGTGCACAGTGGCGTACGCTCAGATAGCCGCAAGATGTCGGTGGGAAAACGGACGAGAGACGTCTGTAAACGGTGGCGTACGCTGTTGTACGCCAGTTATCGGTGTCTAAGAGGAGATCCGTCCATACACGGTGGCGTACGCTCAAGTGTACGCCACTCCCCTTTGTCGGTGCTTGTGGCCGTCCATATGCGGATGTTTTGTGGGTGGACTTTCGGAAATGTACTGTGAAATGGACCGTACGTACGTTTCACCAACCGAACCAGAATAAGGCCCTTGGTGTGGGTTACTGAATGAAGATGTAATGCTGGATAAACTGGACCCGATGTGACTGGGTTGGTCTGGATACCGAATATGACTGAACTGGACCGATACTGGATATGAATGGAAGCACTGTGAACCAGGCCAAGTACCGGTATAACTGGAAGCACTGTGAACCGGGGTGAGTACCGGTATAACTGGAAGCACTGTGAACCGGCCCAAGTACCGGTATACCTGGAAGCACTGTGAAAGGGCTGAGTACCGTATAGCTGGAAGCTCTGTGAACCGGCCCAAGTACCGGTATACCTGGAAGCACTGTGACCTGGGCTGAGTACCGTATAACTGGAAGCACTGTGAACCGGGCTGAGTACCAGTATAACTGGAAGTCCTGTGACCTGGGCTGAGTACCGTATAACTGGAAGCACTGTGAACAGGGCTGAGTACCGGTATAAATGGAAAGACTGTGACCCGGACTGAGTACCATATAACTGGAAGCACTGTGAACCGGGCTGAGTACCGGTATAACTGGAAGTCCTGTGACCTGGATATGTGCGGCTCAACTGGCTCAACAGGGGGGTGGGTGCCTTGCTCCAAAGTGCCGCCCTCCAGTGGCTGGTGCCCACAGGCAAATGCCTAAAGCTGCCTATTAGTGGCGGCGGCTCTGAATATCACATGAGAAAGGGAGCAGAGGGGGCCAAAATGGCCCCCAGAGCAAGATAAGGGGGTGGGGCGCTTGGCACCCCGCAGGTCAACGGTGGGAAGCCCGGGTCGGTGGAGGCAGCAGCCAGGCTGGCCGTCCCCCTTCTTGACACCTAGGGCCTTATTTTGGTTCATTCTTTCTGACAAAATCCTTCTTAGATGGGCAAAACCATGTGCACTGCAGGTGGGGCAGGTGTTACTTGTGCAGAGAGAATTAGATTTGGGTGGGGTTTTACTTCAAAGTGAGATCTATATTGCACTATATTGCACTATATTGCAATAAAGCAGTCAGTATTTTCCCTGCACAGAAACAAAATTACTCACCCAAATCTAATTCTCTCTGCACATGTTACATCTGCCCCCCTGCAGTGCACATGGGTTTGTCCATCTAAGAAGGATTTTGTCAGAAAGAAGGAACCAAAATAAGGCCCCTAGTCGGGGGAGAAGGCCAGTAAAAGAGCCAGGATTATTTGGTGGGGAAGCAACAGTGTGACATGCAGATGCTGCTGCTATTGTTACATACCTCCCAACATGACTCTCTCCAGGAGGGATTCCTTCATGCTTCTCCATTCATCCCAGCATTGCTCACACACCTCATTCTGACTGCTGGTGGCATCTCCCATAATGCTGGTGTCAATGCCAACTTTGCCATTCCTTCATGCTTCTCCATTCATCCCAGCATTTCTCACCCACCTCATTCTGACCACTGGCTGACATCTCCCATAATGCTGGCGTCCATGCCAACCTCACCATTCCTTCACGCTTCTCCGTTCATCCCAGCATTTCTCACCCACCTCATTCTGACTGCTGGTGACATCTCCCATAATGCTGGCGTCCATGCCAACCTCACCATTCCTTCACTCTTCTCCGTTCATCCCAGCATTTCTTACCCACCTCATTCTGACCACTGGTGACATCTCCCATAATGCTGGCGTCCATGCCAACCTCACCATTCCTTCACGCTTCTCCGTTCATCCCAGCATTTCTCACCCACCTCATTCTGACTGCTGGTGACATCTCCCATAATGCTGGCGTCCATGCCAACCTCACCATTCCTTCACGCTTCTCCGTTCATCCCAGCATTTCTCACCCACCTCATTCTGACCACTGGTGACATCTCCCATAATGCTGGTGTCCATGCCAACCTCACCATGCCTTCATGTTTCTCCATTAATCCCAGAATTTCTCACCCACCTCATTCTGACCGCTGACGACATCTCCCGAAACGCTGGTGTCCATGCCAACCTCACCATGCCTTCATGCTTCTCGATTCATCCCAGCATTTCTCACCCACCTCATTCTGACTGCTGGTGACATCTCCCATAACGCTGGTGTCCATGCCAACTTTGCCATTACTTCACACTGCTCCATTCATCCCAGAATTTCTCACCCACCTTATTCTGACCGCTGGTGATACCTCCTGTAAAACTGGTGTTAATGTCAACCTCATCATTCCTCCATGTTTCTCCAGTCTTCTCAGCATTTCTCACACACCTCTTTCTGACCGTGAGCAACATCTCCCATAACCTTTGTCCATGCCAACTTCACCAATCCATTCACACTTCTCCATTCATCCCAGCAATTCTCGCTCACCTCATTCTGACCACGGGCAACATCTCCCATAATGCCGGTGTCCATGCCAATCTCACCATTCCTTCACGCTTCTCCATTCATCCCAGCAATTCTCACTCACCTCATTCTGACCACGGGCAACATCTCCCATAATGCCGGTGTCCATGCCAACTTCACCAATCCATTCACACTTCTCCATTCATCCCAGCAATTCTCACTCACCTCATTCTGACCACTGGCGACATCTCCCATAATGCTGGTGTCCATGCCAACTTCGCCATTCCTTCATGCTTCTCCATTCATTCCAGCATTTCTCACCTACCTCATTCTCACCACTGGTGACATCTCCCATAATGCTTGTGTCCATGCCAACTTCGCCATTCCTTCATGCTTTTTTATTTATCCCAACGTTTCTCAGCCACCTCATTCTGACCACTGGTGACATCTCCCATAATGCTGGTGTCCATGCCAACCTCACCATTCCTTCATGCTTCTCCATTCATCCCAGCATTTCTCACCTACCTCATTCTGACCACTGGTGACATCTCACATAATGTTGGTGTCCATGCCAACCTCACCATTCCTTCATGCTTCTCCATTCATTCCAGCATTTCTCACCCACCTCATTCTGACCACGGGCAACATCTCCCATAATGCCGGTGTCCATGCCAACCTCACCATTCCTTCTTGTTTCTCCATTCATCCCAGCATTTCTCACCCACCTCATTCTAACAGTTGGTGATGGGATTGATCCGAAATCCCGACGCCGGAATCCCGACTGCCGAAATCCCGACAAGGGGGGGACGTGGATTGCCCCCCCCTTGCGGGGTCGCTGCGCTGGGCACACTAATTTTTTCTCCCTCTAAGTGTCGTGGACACCCACAGAGGGAGAAAGTGTCGGGATTTCGGTGGTCGGGATTCTGGCGGTCGGTATTTTGAACGCCGGGATTCCGACTGCCGGGATTATATAACTGCATCCCGTTGGCGACATCTCCTATAACGCTGGTATACAACTTCACCATTCCTTCATGCTTCTCCACTCATCTCAGCCTTTCTCACCCACCTGATTCTGTTTGCTGGCGACATCTCCCATAATGCTGGTGTCCATGCCAACCTCACCATTCCTTCATGTTTCTTCATTCATAAGAAATTGGACAGATATAGTACAGATATAGTACAGTATATAGTGCAGATATAGTACAGATATAGTACAGCTAATGTGCAGATATTGTACATATAGCACAGAACACTAGGTATTTACACACAAGTCATGCTATCTGGATTATGGTGTGTACACACGGGTACAGCCAGCGCCATAGCGTGTACACACGGGTACAGCCAGCGCCATAGCGTGTACACACCGGTACAACCAGCGCCATAGCATGTACACATGGGTACAACCAGCGCCATAGCGTGTACACATGGGTACAACCAGCGCCATAGTGTGTACACACGGTACAACCAGCGCCATAACGTGTACACACCGGTGCAACCAGCACCATAGCGTGTACACACGGGTACAACCAGCGCAAAAACATGTACACACGGGTACAACCAGCGCCATAGCGTGTACACACAGGTACAACCAGTGCCATAGCGTGTACACACGGGTACAACCAGCGCCATAACATGTACACATGGGTACAACCAGCGCCATAGCGTGTACACATGGGTACAACCAGCGCCATAGCGTGTACACACGGGTACAACCAGCGCCATAATGTGTACACACCGGTACAACCAGCACCATAGCGTGTACACACAGGTACAACCAGCGCCATAGCGTGTACACACGGGTACAACCAGCGCCATAATGTGTACACACCGGTACAACCAGCGCCATAACGTGTACACACGGGTACACCAGCGCCATAGTGTGTACACACGGGTACAACCAGCGCCATAGGGTGTACACACGGGTACAACCAGCGCCATAGCGTGTACACACGGGTACAACTAGCGCCATAACGTGTACACACCGGTACAACCAGCGCCATAGGGTGTACACACCGGTACAACCAGCGCCATAACGTGTACACACGGGTACAACCAGCGCCATAGCGTGTACACACGGGTACAACCAGCGCCATAGCGTGTACACACGGGTACAACCAGCGCCATAGCGTGTACACACGGGTACAACCAGCGCCATAGCGTGTACACACGGGTACAACTAGCGCCATAACGTGTACACACCGGTACAACCAGCGCCATAGGGTGTACACACCGGTACAACCAGCGCCATAACGTGTACACACGGGTACAACCAGCGCCATAGCGTGTACACACGGGTACAACCAGTGCCATAGCGTGTACACACGGGTACAACCAGCGCCATAGCGTGTACACACGGGTACAACCAGCGCCATAGCGTGTACACACGGGTACAACCAGCACCATAGCGTGTACACACGGGTACAACCAGCGCCATAGCGTGTACACACGGGTACAACCAGCGCCATAGCGTGTACACACGGGTACAACCAGTGCCATAGCATGTACACATGGGTACAGCCAGCGCCATAGCGTGTACACACGGGTACAACCAGCGCCATAGCGTGTACACACGGGTACAACCAGCGCCATAGCGTGTACACACGGGTACAACCAGCACCATAGCGTGTACACACGGGTACAACCAGTGCCATAGCGTGTACACACGGGTACAACCAGCGCCATAGCATGTACACACGGGTACAACCAGCGCCATAGCGTGTACACACGGGTACAACCAGCACCATAGCGTGTACACACGGGTACAACCAGTGCCATAGCGTGTAAACACCGGTACAACCAGCATGAGATAATAACTATAGTGAAAATCGCATCAGGATCGCATGTGGATTGCACAGGTTTTTACCTTGCGATCCCGATGCGCGCTCCCGTGGCAGCACAAATCGAAACCCAGATAGACAGTGCAGCAATGACTATATAGAGCAGATCTGCACTACATCGTCCAAATTGCATCCATGTCGGGGGGCTTGCCATGTGATTCGATCCCAACGCGACCTGATGGAATAGCTAACCTAATCGACCGTGTGTACACACCATTAGATTTCCACTATATAGTCATTGCTGCCCTGTCTATCTGCCCTGATATACTGAAATAGGAGTCCACCAAACCCCGCCGTACGAATTGTGGCCTGGCCAGCACCCATTCACAGCATGTTTTACATAAACATCCATTCGCACCCTGCAGTGGAACACCCACATCATTCGATGGTCGCAGACCATCAAATTATGTAGAAGGCACCCTATACACACCCTGCCCAGCACCGCTCTATACACACCCTGCCCAGCACCGCCCTATACACACCCTGCCCAGCACCGCTCTATACACACCCTGCCCAGCACCGCCCTATACACACCCTGCCCTGCACCGCCCTATACACACCCTGCCCTGCACCGCCCTATACACACCCTGCCCTGCACCGCCCTATACACAGCCTGCCCAGCATCGCCCTATACACACCCTGCCCAGCACTGTCCTATACACACCCTGCCCAGCACTGTCCTTATACACACCCTGCCCAGCACCGCCCTATACACACCCTGCCCAGCACCGCTCTATACACACCCTGCCCAGTACCGCCCCTATACACACCCTGCCCAGCACCGCCCTTATACACACCCTGCCCAGCACCGCCCTATACACACCCTGCCCAGCACCGCCCTATACACACCCTGCCCAGCACCGCCCTATACACACCCTGCCCAGCACCGCCCTATACACACCCTGCCCAGCACCGCCCTATACACACCCTGCCCAGCACCGCCCTATACACACCCTGCCCAGCACCGCCCTATACACACCCTGCCCAGCACCGCTCTATACACACCCTGCCCAGCACCGCCCTATACACACCCTGCCCAGCACCGCCCTATACACACCCTGCCCAGCACCGCTCTATACACACCCTGCCCAGCACCGCCCTATACACACCCTGCCCAGCACCGCCCTATACACACCCTGCCCAGCACCGCTCTATACACACCCTGCCCAGCACCGCCCTATACACACCCTGCCCAGCACCGCCCTATACACACCCTGCCCAGCACCGCCCTATACACACCCTGCCCAGCACCGCTCTATACACACCCTGCCCAGCACCGCCCTATACACACCCTGCCCAGCACCGCTCTATACACACCCTGCCCAGCACCGCCCTATACACACCCTGCCCAGCACCGCCCTATACACACCCTGCCCAGCACCGCTCTATACACACCCTGCCCAGCACCGCCCTATACACACCCTGCCCAGCACCGCTCTATACACACCCTGCCCAGCACCGCCCTATACACACCCTGCCCAGCACCGCCCTATACACACCCTGCCCAGCACCGCTCTATACACACCCTGCCCAGCACCGCCCTATACACACCCTGCCCAGCACCGCCCTATACACACCCTGCCCAGCACCGCTCTATACACACCCTGCCCAGCACCGCCCTATACACACCCTGCCCAGCACCGCCCTATACACACCCTGCCCAGCACCGCTCTATACACACCCTGCCCAGCACCGCCCTATACACACCCTGCCCAGCACCGCCCTATACACACCCTGCCCAGCACCGCCCTATACACACCCTGCCCAGCACCGCTCTATACACACCCTGCCCAGCACCGCCCTATACACACCCTGCCCAGCACCGCCCTATACACACCCTGCCCAGCACCGCTCTATACACACCCTGCCCAGCACCGCCCTATACACACCCTGCCCAGCACCGCCCTATACACACCCTGCCCAGCACCGCTCTATACACACCCTGCCCAGCACCGCCCTATACACACCCTGCCCAGCACCGCCCTATACACACCCTGCCCAGCACCGCTCTATACACACCCTGCCCAGCACCGCCCTATACACACCCTGCCCAGCACCGCCCTATACACACCCTGCCCAGCACCGCCCCTATACACACCCTGCCCAGCACCGCCCTATACACACCCTGCCCAGCACCGCTCTATACACACCCTGCCCAGCACCGCCCCTATACACACCCTGCCCAGCACCGCTCTATACACACCCTGCCCAGCACCGCTCTATACACACCCTGCCCAGCACCGCTCTATACACACCCTGCCCAGCACCGCCCTATACACACCCTGCCCAGCACCGCTCTATACACACCCTGCCCAGCACCGCCCCTATACACACCCTGCCCAGCACCGCTCTATACACACCCTGCCCAGCACCGCTCTATACACACCCTGCCCAGCACCGCTCTATATACACCCTGCCCAGCACCGCCCTATACACACCCTGCCCAGCACCGCCATATACACACCCTGCCCAGCATTGTCCCTATACACACCCTGCCCAGCACCGCCCTATACACACCCTGCTCTGCACCATCCCTTTACACACCCTGCCCAGCACCGCTCTATACACACCCTGCCCAGCACCGCCCTATACAAACCCTGCCCAGCACCGCCCTATACACACCCTGCCCAGCACCGCCCTATACACACCCTGCCCAGCACCGCTCTATACACACCCTGCCCAGCACCGCCCTATACACACCCTGCCCAGCACCATCCCTTTACACACCCCGCCCTGTACTGTCCTTATACACACCATACCCAGTACCGTCCCTATACACACCATACCCAGTACCGTCCCTATACACACCCTGCCCAGCACCGCCCTATACATACCCTGCCCAGCACTGCCCTATACACACCCTGCCCAGCACCGCCCTATACACACCCTGCCCAGCACCGCCCTATACACACCCTGCCCAGCATCTCCCTTATACACACCCTGCCCAGCACCGCTCTATACACACCCTGCCCAGCATCTCCCCTATACACACCCTGCCCAGCACCGCCCTATACACACCCTGCCCAGCACCATCCCTTTACACACCCCGCCCTGTACTGTCCTTATACACACCATACCCAGTACCGTCCCTATACACACCATACCCAGTACCGTCCCTATACACACCCTGCCCAGCACCGCCCTATACATACCCTGCCCAGCACTGCCCTATACACACCCTGCCCAGCACCGCCCTATACACACCCTGCCCAGCACCGCCCTATACACACCCTGCCCAGCATCTCCCTTATACACACCCTGCCCAGCACCGCTCTATACACACCCTGCCCAGCATCTCCCCTATACACACCCTGCCCAGCACCGCCCTATACACACCCTGCCCAGCACCGCTCTATACACACCCTGACCAGCACCGCCCTATACACACCCTGCCCAGCATCTCCCCTATACACACCCTGCCCAGCACCGCCCTATACACACCCTGCCCAGCACCGCCCTATACACACCCTGCCCAGCACCGCCCTATACACACCCTGCCCAGCATCTCCCTTATACACACCCTGCCCAGCACCGCTCTATACACACCCTGCCCAGCACCGCCCTATACACACCCTGCCCAGCACCGCCCTATACACACCCTGCCTATCATCTCCCTTATACACACCCTGCCCAGCACCGCTCTATACACACCCTGCCCAGCACCGCTCTATACACACCCTGCCCAGCACCGCCCTATACACACCCTGCTCTGCACTGTCCCTTTACACACCCTGCCCAGCACCGCTCTATACACACCCTGCCCAGCACCGCCCTATACACACCCTGCCCAGCATCTCCCCTATACACACCCTGCCCAGCACCGCCCTATACACACCCTGCCCAGCACCGCTCTATACACACCCTGCCCAGCACCGCTCTATACACACCCTGCTCTGCACCGCTCTATACACACCCTGCCCAGCACCGCCCTATACACACCCTGCCCAGCACCGCCCTATACACACCCTGCCCAGCACCGCTCTATACACACCCTGCTCTGCACCATCCCTTTACACACCATACCCAGCACCGCCCTATACACACCCTGCTCTGCACCATCCCTTTACACACCCTGCCCAGCACCGCCCTATACACACCCTGCCCAGCACCGCTCTATACACACCCTGCCCAGCACCGCCCTATACACACCCTGCTCTGCACCATCCCTTTACACACCCTGCCCAGCACCGCTCTATACACACCCTGCTCTGCACCATCCCTTTACACACCCTGCCCAGCACCGCCCTATACACACCCTGCCCAGCACCGCTCTATACACACCCTGCCCAGCACCGCCCTATACACACCCTGCTCTGCACCATCCCTTTACACACCCTGCCCTGCACCGCTCTATACACACCCTGCCCTGCACCACCCTATACACACCCTGCCCAGCACCGCCCTATACACACCCTGCCCAGCACCGCCCTATACACACCCTGCTCTGCACCATCCCTTTACACACCCTGCCCAGCACCGCTCTATACACACCCTGCCCAGCACCGCCCTATACACACCCTGCTCTGCACCATCCCTTTACACACCCTGCCCAGCACCGCTCTATACACACCCTGCCCAGCACCGCTCTATACACACCCTGCTCTGCACCATCCCTTTACACACCCCGCCCTGTACCGTCCCTATACACACCATACCCAGTACCGTCCCTATACATACCATACCCAGTACCGTCCCTATACACACCATACCCAGTACCGTCCCTATACATACCATACCCAGTACCGTTCCTATACACACCCTGCCCAGCACCGCTCTATACACACACCCTGCTCTGCACCATCCCTTTACACACCCTGCCCTGCACCATCCCTTTACACACCCTGCCCAGCACCGCTCTATACACACCCTGCCCAGCACCGCCCTATACACACCCTGCCCAGCACCGCCCTATACACACCCTGCCCAGCACCGCTCTATACACACCCTGCCCAGCACCGCTCTATACACACCCTGCCCAGCACCGCCCTATACACACCCTGCCCAGCACCGCTCTATACACACCCTGCCCAGCACCATCCCTTTACGCACCCTGCCCAGCACCGCTCTATACACACCCTGCTCTGCACCGCCCTATACACACCCTGCCCAGCACCGCCCTATACACACCCTGCCCAGCACCGCCCTATACACACCCTGCTCTGCACCATCCCTTTACGCACCCTGCCCAGCACCGCTCTATACACACCCTGCCCAGCACCGCCCTATACACACCCTGCTCTGCACCATCCCTTTACGCACCCTGCCCAGCACCGCTCTATACACACCCTGCCCAGCACTGTCCTTATACACACCCTGCCCTGTACCGTCCCTATACACACCATACCCAGTAACATCGCTATACTAAAGATGAGCGGTTTGGATTCCGTGGAACATCCCCAGCCTGAGTGCTCACATGCCACACTCGCGAGTTTCTGGCTTTGTTCGGAAACCTGTGTCACGACCACCATGTGGGCTACCCGTTCCCTCTGTGCTATGTCTAGCCCTAAGACCACTGACAGGTTATCTCCTGCCCTGGCGCTCACCTCCGCTACCAATCCTCATGCTGGTAGTGTGCATGCTGTCACGCTGTCATCGCCAGGTGACAGCGGTGGTGTGTGCTTCTGTGCCATGTGGGGTCTGGGTGGCGTGAGACACGAGCCGCCATTATGGGTCCGTGTCAGGCATGGGTCCTCAAACTGCGGCCCTCCAGATGTTGTGAAACTACAAATCCCAGCATGCCTTGCCACAGTTATAACACTCCCTTATAGCAAAACTGTGGCAAGGCATGCTGGGATTTGTAGTTTCACAACATCTGGAGGGCCGCAGTTTGAGGACCCATGGTCAGGTCAGGCCTCTGGCTGGTTTCTGTCGTCACCTCTGGCGGCGGCCATCTTTTAGGATCCTTCAGCCTATGCTGCGCTGCTCCATTCAAGTGATGTCAAATGCCAGCCAATCACAGCGCAGCTTCCCCTTCAAATACTGACTTGCCGGGCTAGACCGGCAGTCAGTACAATGATGTCTACCCGCACACATCATTGACTCTCCCTGGCTGTCTGTAGTTACCGCTGCAGTTCCTGCGCCTCTGGTGAAGTCTTCTTCCAGAATCCTGCTGATCGTCCTACTGCCTGTACCATATCATCACGGAACCCGCTGCAGCCTATACGGACTGGACAAGGTTAACCCCCCAAAGGGATAATATCTTATCCCTTATTCCAGACGGGTATTCTCTGTGGTCATCCCTGGTTTGCAGCTACGATCCTACTCAGCACAGCTTCGTCCGGACTTCATCACCCAATCATCCAATCCTTCATCCAATCCTTCATCCAATTATCCAATCCTCCAATCCAATTATCCAATCCTTCATCCAAGCCTCCATACAATCCTTCGTCCAATCTTTCTTACAATCATCCAATTCTTTATTCAACCATCCAATCCTTATTCAACCATCCAATTCTTCAACCAATCATCCAACCCTTCAGTTGTTCAATTACTCAATTACTAGTCATCTTCAAGCTCCACAATAAGCATTGTATATTATTGACTTTATCATTTACCAATAACTACAGTTTTATTATTGTGTCATCATTCATATTCTGTACCGCAGTATCTTCATTAAATAAGGTTATTTTATTCAATTGCTTTACTCCCTTCTGTCGTTAATGCAACTGCCCTACATCAAAGCACCCAGCCTCCGTTACACTCCAGCTGGTGCTTCACGAAACGTGACAGTTTGTACTGACTCCATGGATCCAGCATCAGGTCAGGAGCGAGTAGCTGCTCCAGTATAACAGCTGGCGGCTCGTCTGGATCAACAGGAGGCTGCTCAGGAGCAAGTCATCCATGCCCTCCAAGGTCTGTCAAAAAGACTGGATACTATTCAAACAACTTTGCAAAAGGGCCAAGGGTCAACAGCTACACCGGCGCCACCGCCTAGACCCATATCCCCAACGACAGGAGTCACAGCCCATCTGCAACTTCCTACTCCAGCCAAGTTTGATGGCAATCCAAAAAATTGTAGAGGCTTCATGAACCAATGTGAAATTCACTTTGAGCTTCAATCTTCATATTTTCCTACTGATCGAACCAAGGTAGCCTATGTGATATCCCTCCTTACCGGCTCTGCTCTCAATTGGGCATCTCCCCTGTGGGAAAAAGCAGATCCACTTCTAGCTGACTATGCTCGTTTTATTTCCACTTTCAAAATCATCTTCGATGAATCAGGTCGAATCAGCTCAGCTGCAACCGAAATCCTGCGCCTACGTCAAGGCTCTAGGACTGTGGGACAGTATCTAATTCAATTTAAAATATTGGCAGCTGAATTGGCTTGGAACGAAGAGGCCTTCCTCGCGGCCTTTATGAATGGGCTCTCGGATAAGATCAAAGATGAGATTTGCCTTCCAGATTAGAGGACCTGATCTCTCTATGTACAAAAATTGATTTGAGACTCAGAGAAAGAAATCAAGAGAGGAACCGAGCTACTCCTAGTCCAGCTTCACATGTGTCTAAACCTTTATCGCTACCAGCGGAAGAACCTATGCAGGTTAACCGCTTCAAATTGACTCCAGCCGAACGTAGACGTCGTCATGAAGAACGTCTTTGTCTTTATTGTGTTGATCCTCAACACTCCGTCGATTCCTGTCCAAAGAAGCCGGGAAACGCCAGAACCTAACCTGTAAGAGAGAGGGCAGGTTAGGGGTTGTTGTTACCTCTCCGAATAACAAAGACTGTATTCTTCAAGTTTCATTGCAAGTTAAACATCAGTTCAGACAGTTGCCAGCCCTTCTCGACTCAGGAGCAGCAGAGAGTTTCATCACCACTGATGTTGTCAAACGATGGCATCTGCCTACCATTCCCCTCCAGCGTCCAGTATATCTAACCGCTGTGGATGGGAGTCGTATATTAGGAGAGACTGTCACTCTATGAACTCAACCTTTAACTTTACTGGTTGTACTACAACATAGTGAAAAAATACAGTTCTTTGTGATACCCAAGTCCTCTTACCCAATCGTTTTGGGTCTCCCCTGGTTATGTACCCATAATCCCAGTATCAATTGGGTAACGTCCCAGGTCCAAGCATGGGGTGCTTCCTGTACAAGCTGCACATTAATAACAAATTAAATAAAAAAAATCCTAATCAATTTTTCTTGTCTTTAATTGTTCATTCTTTGTGTGTAGTACACCCATAGTATATACTGCCGGAAGGTGGGTGTGTAATATTTCGGCCTTCACGCAGTTATACGAGCTCTGTCCTCAAAAACAAGAACAAAATATATTTTGCTCTTATTTAAATTTAATAAAAAAGTGGAGAACAAATAGCTTGGACCGAATACTCCCGCACCAGCTGCTGCCATCATTCATGGTGATGAATATGGTACTACTACTAATACTAACGCTGTCGCTGGTTTGTATCCGTGTCCAATGTGTATGTCATTTTGTACAAGCTAAGGGTGCATGGGTGGCCCAGGGACAATTCTATCATGCACCAACTGCCATCCTGTCTGCCGCTGCAGTACCACTCCTAGATGAGCCACTTGCTTGTGCCGCACACTTGTGTGGCTTAGCATAGTTATCCAGCTACCCCGGTGCAACCTTTTGACCTAAAAACAATATTGTGAGGTGTAAAGTGGTCACAATTGTCTAGAAAGAGGGACAAAAAAACCCGCAAAAAATATGTGATTTGGGCATTTGACCATTTTTCTAAAAAATCCAAATCTAAAGCCCAGACCCGACCTATACACATCCTGCCCAGCACTGTCCCTATACACACCCTGCCCAGCACTGCCCTATACACACCCTGCCCAGCACCTCCCTTATACACACCCTACCCAGCACCACCCCTATACACACCCTGCCCAGCACCTCCCTTATACACACCGTGCCCAGCACTGTCCCTATACACACCCTACCCTGCATCTCCCCAATACACACCCTGCCCAGCACTGTCCCTATACACACCCTGCCCAGCACTGCCCTATACACACCCTGCCCAGCACCTCCCTTATAGACACCCTACCCAGCACCACCCCTATACACACCCTGCCCAGCACCACCCTTATACACACCGTGCCCAGCACTGTCCCTATACACACCCTACTCTGCATCTCCCCTATACACACCCTACCCAGAACCACCCCTATACACACCCTGCCCAGCACCACATCTATACACACCCTACCCAGCACTGTCCCTATACACACCCTGCCCTGCATCTCCCTTATACACACCCTGCCCAGCACTGCCCCTATACACACCCTGCCCAGCACTGCCCCTTTACACACCCTGCCCAGCACTGCCCCAATAAACACCCTGCCCAGCACTGTCCCTATACACACCCTACCCAGCACTGCCCTTATACACACCCTGCCCCGCACCTCCCTTATACACACCGTGCCCAGCACCTCCCTTATACACACCGTGCCCAGCACCTCCCTTATACACACCCTGCCCAGCACTGTCCCTATACACACCCTGCCCAGCACCACCCCTATACACACCCTACCCAGCACTGTCCCTATACACACCCTGCCCTGCATCTCCCTTATACACACCCTGCCCAGCACTGCCCCTATACACACCCTGCCCAGCACTGCCCCAATACACACCCTGCCCAGCACTGCCCCAATACACACCCTGCCCAGCACTGTCCCTATACACACCCTACCCAGCACTGCCCTTATACACACCCTGCCCAGCACCTCCCTTATACACACCGTGCCCAGCACCTCCCTTAAACACACCGTGCCCAGCACCTCCCTTATACACACCCTGCCCAGCACTGTCCCTATACACACCCTGCCCAGCACCACCCCTATACACACCCTACCCAGCACCGCCCCTATACACACCCTGCCCAGCACCACCCCTATACACACCCTGCCCAGCACCTCCCTTATACACACCCTGCCCAGCACCTCCCTTATACACACCCTACCCAGCACCACCCCTATACACACCCTGCCCAGCACCTCCCTTATACACACCCTGCCCAGCACTGTCCCTATACACACCCTACTCTGCATCTCCCCTATACACACCCTACCCAGAACCTCCCCTATACACACCCTGCCCAGCACCACATCTATACACACCCTACCCAGCACTGTCCCTATACACACCCTGCCCTGCATCTCCCTTATACACACCCTGCCCAGCACTGCCCCTATACACACCCTGCCCAGCACTGCCCCTATACACACCCTGCCCAGCACTGCCCCAATACACACCCTGCCCAGCACTGTCCCTATACACACCCTATCCAGCACTGCCCTTATACACACCCTGCCCAGCACTGTCCCTATACACACCCTGCCCAGCACTGTCCCTATACACACCCTGCCCAGCACTGTCCCTATACACACCCTGCCCAGCACTGTCCCTATACACACCCTGCCCTGCATCTCCCTTATACACACCCTGCCCTGCACCGCCCTTATACACACCCTGCCCAGCACTGTCCCTATACACACCCTGCCCAGCACTGTCCCTATACACACCCTGCCCAGCAATGTCCCTATACACACCCTGCCCAGCACCGCCCTTATACACACCCTGCCCTGCACCGCCCTTATACACACCCTGCCCAGTACTGTCCCTATACACACCCTGCCCAGCACCGCCCTTATACACACTCTACCCTGCACCGCCCTTATACACACCCTGCCCTGCACCGCCCTTATACACAACCTGCCCAGCACCGCCCCTATACACACCCTGCCCAGCACCGCCCTTATACACACCCTGCCCTGCATCTCCCTTATACACACCCTGCCCAGACCCGACCCTATACACACCCTGCCCAGCACCGCCCTATACACACCCTGCCCAGCACCGCCCCTATACACACCCTGCCCAGCACCGCCCTTATACACACTCTACCCTGCATCTCCCTTATACACACCCTGCCCAGCACCGCCCTTATACACACCCTGCCCTGCATCTCCCTTATACACACCCTGCCCAGCACCGCCCCTATACACACCCTGCCCTGCATCTCCCTTATACACACCCTGCCCAGACCCGACCCTATACACACCCTGCCCAGCACCGCCCTATACACACCCTGCCCAGCACCGCCCTATACACACCCTTCCCAGAAACACCCCTACACACACCCTACCCTGCATCTCCCTTATACACACCCTGCCCAGCACCGCCCTTATACACACCCTGCCCAGCACCGCCCTTATACACACCCTGCCCTGCACCGCCCTTATACACACCCTGCCCTGCATCTCCCTTATACACACCCTGCCCAGACCCGACCCTATACACACCCTGCCCAGCACCGCCCTATACACACCCTGCCCAGCACCGCCCTATACACACCCTTCCCAGAACCACCCCTACACACACCCTACCCTGCATCTCCCTTATACACACCCTGCCCAGCACCGCCCTTTTACACACTCTGCCCAGCACCGCCCTTATACACACCCTGCCCTGCACCTCCCTTATACACACCCTGTCCTGCATCTCCCTTATACACACCCTGCCCAGACCCGACCCTATACACACCCTGCCCAGCACCGCCCTATACACACCCTGCCCAGCACCGCCCTTATACACACCCTACCCTGCATCTCCCTTATACACACCCTGCCCAGCACCGCCCTTATACACACACTGCCCTGCAAAGCCCTTATACACACCCTGCCCAGCACCGCCCTTATACACACCCTGCCCAGCACCGCCCCTATACACACCCTGCCCTGTACTGTCCTTATACACACCCTGCCCAGCACCGCCCTTATACACACCCTGCCCAGCACCGCCCCTATACACACCCTGCCCTGTACTGTCCTTATACACACCCTGCCCAGCACCGCCCTTATACACACCCTGCCCAGCACCGCCCTTATACACACCCTGCCCAGCACTGCCCCTATACACACCCTGCCCTGCATCTCCCTTATACACACCCTGCCCAGACCCGACCCTATACACACCCTGCCCTGTACTGTCCTTATACACACCCTGCCCAGCACTGCCCCTATACACACCCTACCCAGAACCACCCTATACACACCCTGCCCAGCACTGTCCCTATACACACCCTGCCCTGCATCTCCCTTATACACACCCTGCCCAGACCCGACCCTATACACACCCTGCCCAGCACCGCCCTATACACACCCTGCCCAGCACCGCCCTTATACACACCCTACCCTGCATCTCCCTTATACACACCCTGCCCAGCACCGCTCTTATACACACCCTACCCTGCAAAGCCCTTATACACACCCTGCCCAGCACCGCCCCTATACACACACCCTGCCCTGTACTGTCCTTATACACACCCTGCCCAGCACTGCCCCTATACACACCCTGCCCAGCACCGCCCTTATACACACCCTGCCCAGCACCTCCCTTATACACACCCTGCCCAGCACCGCCCTTATACACACCCTGCCCAGACCCGACCCTATACACACCCTGCCCAGCACTGTCCCTATACACACCCTGCCCAGCACCGCCCTTATACACACCCTGCCCAGCACCGCCCCTATACACACCCTGCCCTGCATCTCCCCTATACACACCCTGCCCAGACCCGACCCTATACACACCCTGCCCTGTACTGTCCTTATACACACCCTGCCCAGCACTGCCCCTATACACACCCTACCCAGAACCACCCTATACACACCCTGCCCAGCACTGTCCCTATACACACCCTGCCCAGCACCGCCCTTATACACACCCTGCCCAGCACCGCCCCTATACACACCCTGCCCAGCACCGCCCCTATACACACCCTGCCCTGTACTGCCCCTATACACACCCTGCCCAGCACCGCCCCTATACACACCCTGCCCAGCACTGTCCCTATACACACCCTGCCCAGCACCGCCCCTATACACACCCTGCCCAGCACTGTCCTTATACACACCCTGCCCTGCACTGTCCCTATACACACCCTGCCCAGCACTGCCCTATACACACCCTGCCCAGCACCGCCCCTATACACACCCTGCCCAGCACCGCCCCTATACACACCCTGCCCAGCACCGCCCTTATACACACTCTACCCTGCATCTCCCTTATACACACCCTGCCCAGCACCGCCCTTATACACACCCTGCCCTGCATCTCCCTTATACACACCCTGCCCAGACCCGACCCTATACACACCCTGCCCAGCACCGCCCTATACACACCCTGCCCAGCACCGCCCCTATACACACCCTGCCCAGCACCGCCCTTATACACACCCTGCCCTGCATCTCCCTTATACACACCCTGCCCAGACCCGACCCTATACACACCCTGCCCAGCACCGCCCTATACACACCCTGCCCAGCACCGCCCTATACACACCCTTCCCAGAACCACCCCTACACACACCCTACCCTGCATCTCCCTTATACACACCCTGCCCAGCACCGCCCTTATACACACCCTGCCCAGCACCGCCCTTATACACACCCTGCCCTGCACCGCCCTTATACACACCATGCCCTGCATCTCCCTTATACACACCCTGCCCAGACCCGACCCTATACACACCCTGCCCAGCACCGCCCTATACACACCCTGCCCAGCACCGCCCTATACACACCCTTCCCAGAACCACCCCTACACACACCCTACCCTGCATCTCCCTTATACACACCCTGCCCAGCACCGCCCTTATACCCACTCTGCCCAGCACCGCCCTTATACACACCCTGCCCTGCACCTCCCTTATACACACCCTGCCCTGCATCTCCCTAATACACACCCTGCCCAGACCCGACCCTATACACACCCTGCCCAGCACCGCCCTATACACACCCTGCCCAGCACCGCCCTTATACACACCCTACCCTGCATCTCCCTTATACACACCCTGCCCAGCACCGCCCTTATACACACCCTGCCCTGCAAAGCCCTTATACACACCCTGCCCAGCACCGCCCTTATACACACCCTGCCCAGCACCGCCCCTATACACACCCTGCCCTGTACTGTCCTTATACACACCCTGCCCAGCACCGCCCTTATACACACCCTGCCCAGCACCGCCCTTATACACACCCTGCCCAGCACTGTCCCTATACACACCCTGCCCTGCATCTCCCTTATACACACCCTGCCCAGACCCGACCCTATACACACCCTGCCCTGTACTGTCCTTATACACACCCTGCCCAGCACTGCCCCTATACACACCCTACCCAGAACCACCCTATACACACCCTGCCCAGCACTGTCCCTATACACACCCTGCCCAGCACCGCCCTTATAGACACCCTGCCCAGCACCGCCCCTATACACACCTTGCCCAGCACCGCCCCTATACACACCCTGCCCAGCACCGCCCCTATACACACCCTGCCCTGTACTGCCCCTATACACACCCTGCCCAGCACCGCCCCTATACACACCCTGCCCAGCACCGTCCCTATACACACCCTGCCCAGCACCGCCCCTATACACACCCTACCCAGAACCACCCTATACACACCCTGCCCAGCACTGTCCCTATACACACCCTGCCCAGCACCGCCCTTATACACACCCTGCCCAGCACCGCCCCTATACACACCTTGCCCAGCACCGCCCCTATACACACCCTGCCCTGTACTGCCCCTATACACACCCTGCCCAGCACTGCCCCTATACACACCCTGCCCAGCACCGTCCCTATACACACCCTGCCCTGTACTGCCCCTATACACACCCTGCCCAGCACCGCCCTTATACACACCCTGCCCAGCACCGTCCCTATACACACCCTGCCCTGCACTGCCCTTATACACACCCTGCCCATCACCGCCCCTATACACACCCTGCCCAGCACTGTCCCTATACACACCCTGCCCTGCACTGCCCTATACACACCCTGCCCAGCACTGTCCCTATACACACCCTGCCCTGCACTGCCCTTATACACACCCTGCCCAGCACCGCCCCTATACACACCCTGCCCAGCACCGTCCTTATACACACCCTGCCCAGCACCGCCCTATACACACCCTGCCCAGCACCGCCCTTATACACACCCTGCCCAGCACCACCCCTATACACACCCTGCCCAGCACCGCCCCTATACACACCCTGCCCAGCACCGCCCTATACACACCCTGCCCAGCACTGCCCCTATACACACCCTGCCCAGCACCGCCCTTATACACACCCTGCCCAGCACCGCCCCTATACACACCCTGCCCAGCACCACCCTTATACACACCCTGCCCAGCACCGCCCTTATACACACCCTGCCCTGCATCTCCCTTATACACACCCTGCCCAGCACGCCCCTATACACACCCTGCCCAGCACCGCCCTATACACACCCTGCCCAGCACCGCCCTTATACACACCCTGCCCAGCACCGCCCCTATACACACCCTGCCCAGCACCGCCCTTATACACACCCTGCCCAGCACCGCCCTTATACACACCCTGCCCAGCACCGCCCTTATACACACCCTGCCCAGCACCGCCCCTATACACACCCTGCCCAGCACCACCCTATACACACCCTGCCCAGCATCTCCCTTATACAAAACGTGCCAAGTGAATTTGTGAAAATTTACAAGAAACATCTGTATTTACCTTAATGACCTGTGATGTCACCATAATGACCTGTGAGGTCACCATAATGACCTGTGAGGTCACCATAATGACCTGTGAGGTCACCATAATGACCTGTGAGGTCACCATAATGACCTGTGATGTCACCATAATGACCTGTGATGTCACCTTATATAGGAATCTTTTTTTACACAACAAGTTTTATTTGACTTTATATAACAAATGTGAGCGACGCTGGGATTTGTAGCAGATATTTTGCATATCTCTGATGTTGGCACTCAAAGGGTTAAGGTATAAGTGACAGACGAGTAATGTGAGTAGAAAGAGAGCAGTATCTCGGCCTGTAGGGATCAGTAGGGATCTCGGCCTGTAGAGAGCAGTAGGGATCTCGGCATGTAACGAGCAGTAGGGATCTCGGCCTGTAGGGATCAGTAGGGATCTCGGCGTGTAGAGAGCAGTAGGGATCTCGGCGTGTAGAGAGCAGTAGGGATCTCGGCGTGTAGAGAGCAGTAGGGATCTCGGCGTGTAGAGAGCAGTAGGGATCTCGGCATGTAACGACCAGTAGGGATCTCGCGGTGTAGAGAGCAGTAGGGATCTCGGCGTGTAGAGAGCAGTAGGGATCTCGGCGTGTAGAGAGCAGTAGGGATCTCGCAGTGTATACAGCTACAGGGATCTTGGTGTGTAGAGAGCAGTAGGGATCTCGGCCTGTAGAGATCAGTAGGGATCTCGGCCTGTAGAGAGCAGTAGGGATCTCGGCGTGTAGAGAGCAGTAGGGATCTTGCGGTGTAGAGAGCAGTAGGGATCTCGGCGTGTAACAAGCAGTAGGGATCTCGGCGTGTAGAGAGCAGTAGGGATCTCGGCATGTAACGACCAGTAGGGATCTCGCGGTGTAGAGAGCAGTAGGGATCTCGGCGTGTAGAGAGCAGTAGGGATCTCGGCGTGTAGAGAGCAGTAGGGATCTCGCAGTGTATACAGCTACAGGGATCTTGGTGTGTAGAGAGCAGTAGGGATCTCGGCCTGTAGAGATCAGTAGGGATCTCGGCCTGTAGAGAGCAGTAGGGATCTCGGCGTGTAGAGAGCAGTAGGGATCTTGCGGTGTAGAGAGCAGTAGGGATCTCGGCGTGTAACAAGCAGTAGGGATCTCGGCGTGTAGAGAGCAGTAGGGATCTCGGCGTGTAGAGAGCAGTAGGGATCTCGGCCTGTAGAGATCAGTAGGGATCTCGGCCTGTAGTGAGCAGTAGGGATCTCGGCATGTAGAGAGCAGTAGGGATCTTGGTGTGTAGAGAGCAGTAGGGATCTCGGCGTGTAACAAGCAGTAGGGATCTCGGCGTGTAGAGAGCAGTAGGGATCTCGGTGTGTAGAGAGCAGTAGGGATCTCGGCGTGTAGAGAGCAGTAGGAATCTCGGCATGTAACGAGCAGTAGGGATCTCGGCGTGTAGAGAGCAGTAGGGATCTCGGCGTGTAGAGAGCAGTAGGGATCTTGGCCTGTAGAGAGCAGTAGGGATCTCGCGGTGTAGATAGCTGCAGGGATCTTGGTGTGTAGAGAGCAGTAGGGATCTCGGCCTGTAGAGAGCAGTAGGGATCTCTGCCAGTAGAGAGCAGTAGGGATCTCGGCCTGTAGAGAGCAGTAGGGATCTCGGCCTGTAGAGAGCAGTAGGGATCTTGCGGTGTATACTTGTGGAATATAGCGGGTGCAACCCAGGGGAGGGGAAGGAGCACGCAACACAACGAACAGACACAACACAGATGATACTCACCGGATGTCTACCGGTCCCCTGACTGGTTGAGGGCCCTGGTATTGGCACCTGGAAATAAGCGCAACCTCACCTGTGGCCTAACGCTGACTTTCGCAACCTGCAGCCTAGCTCCAGATCAAGGGATACCACGGCCTAGCACCTGCGCAACCTAGGGTGCGTACGGCCACAGTGGACAAAGTGTTTGTCATTAGCATGCACCCAACCTTGCGGCGGGTGGGCAGGGGGGGTACGTGAGGCAGCAGGCAGGGGTACTCGCTGAGTGTTCCCATGGTAATCGCCCAATGATGTCGGCGCCGCTGGGCAGGCTTGTGCAATCCATTAGAATTCGATCATTTGCCTTCTAAATTCTGATTTATTCCATAAAATATCAAGGTTAAGGAAAAGGCAAATAGATCTGATATTGCATGGTCAATTTTTATCGGAATATTTTCATAAACAACGTATCCCTAGAGGTTTTAGGGTAGCAAATGCCCACACTGTCGGACGGGGCAATCCAGCCTTCTGCGTCTGATGGTGTGGGGTATTGAACAAATGCTCCCTGGACCTTATTGCCCTAGTGATAGTAGAAGTAAGTAAGGAATTGGTACAAGTAAGAGCAGACTTACAGATCACTATCTACATTGAAAGCTGATAAAACTGATAACTGGCTTGAACGACTACAAACTCAGATCGATAAATATCATACGGATCTGATCTCGTTCAAGAGGAAGAAACTTGAAACGGTAGAGGTTAATTATCAAAATCATAGTGTATTTAAGTGGCTTTCTGGCAATAGTGGAGGTGCAAGGAGATTCCAGACACATATATCTGATAGACGACATGTAAATAGAGATGAAGAGTTTTATAGATCCGATACTAACGATAGTTTACCCCCATCTGGTGCTTCTAAATCTATTAGCTCTGGATCGGGACAATTTACTAGAAGTTAAATCTGATAGGAGTGAGCCCAGTGATCGGCTGCCTTGGGTATCTACATACAACCACCACAGTCCTACCACTACTAATATAGTACGACAACATTGGCCACTCATAGTTACAATCTGATCCCCTCTTAGGATTGACACAAACTACAATAAAGTAGTAAAATCTGACGCCTCGCCATGTAATTAGAGTAGACCTTCTAATAGAGTAGGCCGTGTAAGATGTGTGTGTGTCACATGCAGCTTCTTAATCCCAGGGGCCTCCTTTAATCACCCACACACTGCTTGCTGTATCCCCATAAGATTTCTGTTAACCTGTAATACCCCTTTTACGGTATACCAAATAATTTGCCCTTGCGGGCTATCGTATATAGGAAATACAGAACGCCCTCTCAAAGAGCGGATGACGGCTCACAGGTCGCAAAGCTGTATTAAAGGGGACGAGCGACCAACCAGTCTCCGGACACTTTGTGCAGGCTAAACATAGTCTGTCATCGCTCAAATACCGCATGATAGATCATGTCCCTTCCTCCATACGGGGGGGAAACCGAGGTCTACAACTTTTGAGGTGTGAGGCACGTTGGATTGCGAAACTGGGAACCCCGGCGATTAAATGAGCATTCGGGTATCAATGTCTTGATTTAACATACATATCGATTGTGCCATCACACTGGTCCTTATTTCTCTGCTCGCTGGCCCTTCATAGATGGGTCCAGGGTTGTACCTTGATGTGTATATGTATATCACAGTATCTGTGTACACTATATGTAATGTTTCTTGTAGTGTTATGTTGTCGCTATAGTGCGACAACATAACACCCATGTCGCACACTATAGGGGCCTTTCTAAATGTGTTTTTATATGTTCACTTGATGTATCTTTATTTTTGATTTTTATAGTTTGTTTGTTGCAAAATGTATTATGTAGCACGATGATGGGGTTAAACAGACTTGCCTCAGGTTTCCTTGGTAACACAGGGAAGCTGAAGGGCAGGTGTGTCCTAACACGCTGTTACGTAGGGGGTGGTCCTAGTGAGGATCCCTCCAGCGTAATGTACACCTGGGGGTATTTAAGAAGGTAGAAGTGTTGTTTGCATTGAGTCTGATGATAATGCTGTTGCATTAAAACGTTGCTGTTCACTCAATAAAGAAATCTTGTTGTTCACGAAAGCCTGGAGTGCCGCGTCCATCCCTACAGATATATATATATATTGAGAATTAGGCTCATAAAGGTCCGACAAACAGACCCAATAGTTGAACAGTAATAGCTGGGACAATCTGGAAGCCGCTCAACCTCGGCATAAACTAAATCTTTATTTTATTTTTACGGAAAAAACAGAACATTTGTGTTTTATTTCCCCATGTGTTTCTCATGCCTTCACATCCCTATCATTTCCTCAGTGGTATATTTAAAGATGGCTGCCACCAGGTCAAGAGACCTTGGCATTTCCTTAAGACTGGCCAAGATTTCCTGTAGATGGGGAGGGGAAAGAGGTGACAGGAATGGGATGGGATGGGAAGGGAAGTTTCCTGTCTCCATTTATATTCCGCACACTTAAACACACGCGCAGCAATAGCAGAGAGATGCTGTAGTATCAGGCCGAGGGTGGTCTGGTGTCAGCTGGGTAAGAGTACTCGTGCCTTCCTGTGCGTTATACTATGTGCCTTATGCGGTGTGTGTTATACTATGTGCCTTATGCGGTGTGTGTTATACTATGTGCCTTCCTGTGCGTTATTCTATGTGCCTTATGCGGTGTGTGTTATACTATGTGCCTTATGCGGTGTGTGTTATACTATGTGCCTTATGCGGTGTGTGTTATACTATGTGCCTTCCTGTGCGTTATTCTATGTGCCTTATGCGGTGTGTGTTATACTATGTGCCTTATGCGGTGTGTGTTATACTAGGTGCGTTATGTTATATGCGTTGTATTATGCGTATTATGCTGTGTACGTTATACTAGGTGTGTTATGTGCGTTGTACTATGCGTATTATGCTGTGTGTGTTATACTAGGTGCGTTATGTTATGTGCGTTGTATTATGCGTATTATGCTGTGTGTTATACTAGGTGCGTTATGTTATATGCGTTGTATTAAGCGTGTTATGCTGTGTGTGTTATACTAGGTGTGTTATGTTGTGTGTGTTATACTACAGTAGGTGCGTTATGTTATGTGCGTTGTATTATGCGTATTATGCTGTGTGCGTTATACTAGGTGCGTTATTTTATGTGCGTTGTATTAAGCGTGTTATAATGTGTGTGTTATACTAGGTGTGTTATGTTATGTGCATTGTATTATGCATATTATGCTGTGTGTGTTATACTAGGTGTGTTAAGTTATGTGCGTTGTATTAAGCGTGTTATGCTGTGTGCTTTATACTAGATGTGTTATGTTATGTGCGTTGTATTAAGCGTGTTATGCTGTGTGTGTTATACTAGGTGTGTTATGTTGTGTGTGTTATACTACAGTAGGTGCGTTATGTTTTGTGCGTTGTATTATGCATATTATGCTGTGTGTGTGTTATACTAGGAGTGTTATGTTATGTACCTTGTACTAGGGATGTGCACCGGTCACTTTTTGGGTTTTGGGTTCTGATTACCTTGAGGTTTTGGGTTCTAATGGGTTTTGGCAAAACACCTCCTAAGTGTTTTGTGTTTGGATTTTTGGGTTCTAATTTTTTTGTTAAAAAAGTATAAAAACTGCTAAAATCAGAATTTTTGTTTTTTTTTGCTCTTACACTATATTAACCTCAATAACATTAATTTCCACTCATTTCCAGTCTATTCTGAACACCTCACAATATTGTTTTTAGGGCAAAAGGTTGCACCGAGGTAGCTGGATAACTATGCTAAGCCACACAAGTGTGCGGCACAAACACTTGGCTCATGTAAGAGTGGTACTGCAGCGGTAGATACGGCAGTACTAGGCAGTGGGCCGCAAAACTGACGGTAGATACGGCAGTATTAGGCAGTGAGCCCCAAAACTGACGGTAGATACGGCAGTATTAGGCAGTGGGCCCCAAAACAGACAGGTAGATGCGGCAGTATTAGGCAGTGGGCCCCAGATCAGACAGGTAGATACGGCAGTACTAGGCACCAGACAGGTAGATACGGCAGTACTAGGCACCAGACAGGTAGATACGGCAGTACTAGGCACCAGACAGGTGGATACGGCAGAAATACTAGTATGTGCACCAGCAGAATTTATAATAATTAATATTATATTAGGTACTGCTTGGCACTCAATGCACCAGCAGCATGGAATTATTTTTTACAGTCCCACACAGCACAAGTATTATTTTTTTATTAAATTAGATATAGCAGCCTAGTATGTAGTTGTACTACTAGGTAGGTACACTTAGGCAGTAACACTGTTATGCAGTGTGTATTATACTAGGTGCACTATGTTATGTGTGTTATGCTGTGTGTGTAATACTAGGTGCATTATCTTATGTGTGTTATACTAGGTGTGCTATGTTATGTGTGTTATGCTGTGTGTGTAATACTAGGTGCATTATGTTATGTGTGTTATGCTGTGTGTGTTATACTAGGTGCGCTATGTTATGTGTGTTATGCTGTGTGTGTTATACTAGGTGCATTATGTTATGTGTGTGATGCTGTGTGTGTTATACTAGGTGTGTTATGTTATGTGCATTGTATTATGCATATTATGCTGTGTGTGTTATACTAGGTGCGCTATGTTATGTGTGTTATGCTGTGTGTGTTATACTAGGTGCATTATGTTATGTGTGTTATGCTGTGTGTGTTATACTAGGTGCGCTATGTTATGTGTGTTATGCTGTGTGTGTTATACTAGGTGCATTATGTTATGTACGTTGTATTATGCTTTGTGCGTTATGCTGTGTGTGTGTTATACTATGTGCGTTATGCTGTGTGCGTTAGGCTGTGTGACTGATGCTGTGTGACTGATGCTGTGTGACTGATGCTGTGTGACTTATGCTGTGTGACTTATGCTGTGTGACTTATGCTGTGTGACTTATGCTGTGTGACTTATGCTGTGTGACTTATGCTGTGTGACTTATGCTGTGTGACTTATGCTATGTGTGTTATGCTGTGTCTGTTACCCTATGTTGTGTGCTTTATACTATGTGCGTTATACTATGTGCGTTACATTATGAGTGTTATATGCTATGTGTGTGTTATGCTATGTGCGTTATGCTGTGTGTGTTATGCTGTGTGTGTTATGCTATATGTGTGCGTTATGCTGTGTGCGTTATGCTGTGTGTGTTATGCTATGTGTGTTATGCTGTGTGTGTTATGCTATATGTGTGCGTTATACTATGTGCGTTATACTATGTGCGTTACATTATGAGTGTTATATGCTATGTGTGTTATGCTATGTGTGTTATGCTGTGTGTGTTATGCGGTGTGTGTTATGCTATGTGTGTTATGCTGTGTGTGTTATGCTATATGTGTGCGTTATACTATGTGCGTTATACTATGTGCGTTACATTATGAGTGTTATATGCTATGTGTGTTATGCTATGTGCGTTATGCTGTGTGTGTTATGCTGTGTGTGTTATGCTGTGTGCGTTATGCTGTGTGCGTTATGCTGTGTGCGTTATGCTGTGTGCGTTATGCTGTGTGTGTTATGCTGTGTGCATTATGCTGTGTGCGTTATGCTGTGTGTGTTATGCTGTGTGCGTTATGCTGTGTGTGTTATGCTGTGTGTGTTATGCTGTGTGTGTTATGCTGTGTGTGTTATGCTGTGTGTGTTATGCTGTGTGTGTTATGCTATATGTGTGCGTTATGCTGTGTGTGTTATGCTGTGTGTGTTATGCTGTGTGTGTTATGCTATGTGCGTTATGCTGTGTGCGTTATGCTATGTGCGTTATGCTGTGTGCGTTATGCTGTGTGCGTTATGCTGTGTGCGTTATGCTGTGTGCGTTATGCTGTGTGCGTTATGCTGTGTGCGTTATGCTGTGTGTGTTATGCTGTGTGTGTTATGCTGTGTGTGTTATGCTGTGTGTGTTATGCTATGTGTGTTATGCTGTGTGCGTTATGCTATATGTGTGCGTTATGCTATGTGCGTTATGCTGTGTGCGTTATGCTGTGTGTGTTATGCTGTGTGTGTTATGCTGTGTGTGTTATGCTGTGTGTGTGTGTTATGCTGTGTGTGTGTGTTATGCTATATGTGTGTGTTATGCTATATGTGTGTGTTATGCTGTGTGTGTTATGCTATATGTGTGCGTTATGCTATATGTGTGCGTTATGCTATATGTGCGTTATGCTGTGTGTGTTATGCTGTGTGTGTTATGCTGTGTGTGTTATGCTGTGTGTGTTATGCTGTGTGTGTTATGCTGTGTGTGTTATGCTGTGTGTGTTATGCTGTGTGTGTTATGCTATGTGCGTTATGCTGTGTGCGTTATGCTGTGTGCGTTATGCTATGTGTGTTATGCTGTGTGTGTTATGCTGTGTGTGTTATGCTGTGTGTGTTATGCTATGTGTGTTATGCTATGTGTGTTATGCTGTGTGTGTTATGCTATATGTGTGTGTTATGCTATATGTGCGTTATGCTATATGTGTTATGCTGTGTGTGTTATGCTGTGTGTGTTATGCTATGTGTGTTATGCTGTGTGTGTTATGCTATATGTGTGCGTTATACTATGTGCGTTATACTATGTGCGTTACATTATGAGTGTTATATGCTATGTGTGTTATGCTATGTGCGTTATGCTGTGTGTGTTATGCTGTGTGTGTTATGCTGTGTGCGTTATGCTGTGTGCGTTATGCTGTGTGCGTTATGCTGTGTGTGTTATGCTGTGTGTGTTATGCTGTGTGCATTATGCTGTGTGCGTTATGCTGTGTGTGTTATGCTGTGTGCGTTATGCTGTGTGTGTTATGCTGTGTGTGTTATGCTGTGTGTGTTATGCTGTGTGTGTTATGCTGTGTGTGTTATGCTGTGTGTGTTATGCTATATGTGTGCGTTATGCTGTGTGTGTTATGCTGTGTGTGTTATGCTGTGTGTGTTATGCTATGTGCGTTATGCTGTGTGCGTTATGCTATGTGTGTTATGCTGTGTGCGTTATGCTGTGTGCGTTATGCTGTGTGCGTTATGCTGTGTGCGTTATGCTGTGTGCGTTATGCTGTGTGTGTTATGCTGTGTGTGTTATGCTGTGTGTGTTATGCTGTGTGTGTTATGCTGTGTGTGTTATGCTATGTGCGTTATGCTGTGTGCGTTATGCTATGTGTGTTATGCTGTGTGCGTTATGCTGTGTGCGTTATGCTGTGTGCGTTATGCTGTGTGCGTTATGCTGTGTGCGTTATGCTGTGTGTGTTATGCTGTGTGTGTTATGCTGTGTGTGTTATGCTGTGTGTGTTATGCTGTGTGTGTTATGCTATGTGTGTTATGCTGTGTGCGTTATGCTATATGTGTGCGTTATGCTATGTGCGTTATGCTGTGTGCGTTATGCTGTGTGTGTTATGCTGTGTGTGTTATGCTGTGTGTGTTATGCTATGTGTGTTATGCTGTGTGTGTGTGTTATGCTATATGTGTGTGTTATGCTATATGTGTGTGTTATGCTGTGTGTGTTATGCTATATGTGTGCGTTATGCTATATGTGTGCGTTATGCTATATGTGCGTTATGCTGTGTGTGTTATGCTGTGTGTGTTATGCTGTGTGTGTTATGCTGTGTGTGTTATGCTGTGTGTGTTATGCTGTGTGTGTTATGCTGTGTGTGTTATGCTGTGTGTGTTATGCTATGTGCGTTATGCTGTGTGCGTTATGCTGTGTGCGTTATGCTATGTGTGTTATGCTGTGTGTGTTATGCTGTGTGTGTTATGCTGTGTGTGTTATGCTATGTGTGTTATGCTATGTGTGTTATGCTGTGTGTGTTATGCTATATGTGTGTGTTATGCTATATGTGCGTTATGCTATATGTGTTATGCTGTGTGTGTTATGCTGTGTGTGTTATGCTATGTGTGTTATGCTATGTGTGTTATGCTGTGTGTGTTATGCTGTGTGTGTTATGCTGTGTGTGTTATGCTGTGTGTGTTATGCTATGTGCGTTATGCTGTGTGCGTTATGCTGTGTGTGTTATGCTATATGTGTGCGTTATGCTATGTGCGTTATGCTGTGTGCGTTATGCTGTGTGCGTTATGCTGTGTGTGTTATGCTGTGTGTGTTATGCTGTGTGTGTTATGCTGTGTGTGTTATGCTGTGTGTGTTATGCTATGTGCGTTATGCTGTGTGCGTTATGCTGTGTGTGTTATGCTGTGTGTGTTATGCTGTGTGTGTTATGCTGTGTGTGTTATGCTGTGTGTGTTATGCTGTGTGTGTTATGCTGTGTGTGTTATGCTATGTGTGTTATGCTATGTGTGTTATGCTGAGTGTGTTATGCTATATGTGTGTGTTATGCTATATGTGTGCGTTATGCTATATGTGTTATGCTGTGTGTGTTATGCTGTGTGTGTTATGCTATGTGTGTTATGCTGTGTGTGTTATGCTGTGTGTGTTATGCTGTGTGTGTTATGCTATATGTGTGCGTTATGCTATGTGCGTTATGCTATGTGTGTTATGCTGTGTGTGTTATGCTATATGTGTGTGTTATGCTATATGTGTGCGTTATGCTATATGTGTTATGCTGTGTGTGTTATGCTGTGTGTGTTATGCTGTGTGTGTTATGCTGTGTGTGTTATGCTGTGTGTGTTATGCTGTGTGTGTTATGCTGTGTGTGTTATGCTATATGTGTGCGTTATGCTATGTGCGTTATGCTATGTGTGTTATGCTGTGTGTGTTATGCTGTGTACGTTATGCTATGTGTGTTATGCTATGTGTGTTATGCTATGTGCGTTATGCTGTGTGCGTTATGCTATGTGCGTTATGCTATGTGCGTTATGCTATGTGCGTTATGCTGTGTGCGTTATGCTGTGTGTGTTATGCTATGTGCGTTATGCTATATGCGTTATGCTGTGTGTGTTATGCTGTGTGTGTTATGCTGTGTGTGTTATGCTGTGTGTGTTATGCTGTGTGTGTTATGCTGTGTGTGTTATGCTGTGTGTGTTATGCTATGTGCGTTATGCTATATGTGTTATGCTGTGTGTGTTATGCTATGTGCGTTATGCTGTGTGCGTTATGCTATGTGTGTTATGCTGTGTGCGTTATGCTGTGTGCGTTATGCTATGTGCGTTATGCTATGTGCGTTATGCTGTGTGTGCGTTATGCTGTGTGTGCGTTATGCTGTGTGTGTTATGCTGTGTGTGTTATGCTGTGTGTGTTATGCTATGTGCGTTATGCTATGTGCGTTATGCTATGTGTGTTATGCTATGTGTGTTATGCTGTGTGCGTTATGCTGTGTGCGTTATGCTGTGTGTGTGTTATGCTATGTGCGTTATGCTGTGTGTGTGTTATGCTATGTGCGTTATGCTGTGTGCGTTATGCTATGTGTGTTATGCTGTGTGCGTTATGCTGTGTGTGTGTTATGCTATGTGCGTTATGCTATGTGCGTTATGCTATGTGCGTTATGCTGTGTGCGTTATGCTGTGTGCGTTATGCTGTGTGTGTGTGTTATGCTATGTGCGTTATGCTATGTGCGTTATGCTGTGTGCGTTATGCTGTGTGCGTTATGCTATGTGTGTTATGCTGTGTGCGTTATGCTGTGTGTGTGTTATGCTGTGTGTGTTATGCTGTGTGCGTTATGCTGTGTGCGTTATGCTGTGTGTGTTATGCTGTGTGTGTTATGCTGTGTGCGTTATGCTGTGTGCGTTATGCTGTGTGCGTTATGCTGTGTGCGTTATGCTGTGTGTGTTATGCTATATGTGTGTTATGCTATATGTGTGTTATGCTGTGTGCGTTATGCTATGTGTGTTATGCTATATGTGTGCGTTATGCTATGTGTGTTATGCTGTGTGTGTTATGCTATGTGTGTTATGCTGTGTGTGTTATGCTATGTGCGTTATGCTATGTGCGTTATGCTGTGTGCGTTATGCTATGTGCGTTATGCTGTGTGCGTTATGCTGTGTGCGTTATGCTGTGTGCGTTATGCTGTGTGTGTTATGCTGTGTGTGTTATGCTGTGTGTGTTATGCTGTGTGTGTTATGCTGTGTGTGTTATGCTGTGTGTGTTATGCTATGTGTGTTATGCTATGTGTGTTATGCTATGTGCGTTATGCTGTGTGCGTTATGCTGTGTGCGTTATGCTGTGTGTGTTATGCTATGTGCGTTATGCTATATGTGTGTTATGCTGTGTGCGTTATGCTATGTGTGTTATGCTATATGTGTGCGTTATGCTATGTGTGTTATGCTGTGTGCGTTATGCTGTGTGCGTTATGCTGTGTGCGTTATGCTGTGTGCGTTATGCTGTGTGTGTTATGCTGTGTGTGTTATGCTGTGTGTGTTATGCTGTGTGTGTTATGCTGTGTGTGTTATGCTATGTGTGCGTTATGCTGTGTGCGTTATGCTGTGTGCGTTATGCTGTGTGTGTTATGCTGTGTGTGTTATGCTGTGTGTGTTATGCTGTGTGTGTTATGCTATGTGTGTTATGCTGTGTGCGTTATGCTGTGTGTGTGTTATGCTATGTGCGTTATGCTGTGTGCGTTATGCTGTGTGCGTTATGCTGTGTGTGTTATGCTGTGTGCGTTATGCTGTGTGTGTTATGCTGTGTGCGTTATGCTGTGTGTGTCATGCTATGTGTGTTATGCTATGTGTGTTATGCTGTGTGCGTTATGCTGTGTGTGTGTTATGCTATGTGCGTTATGCTATGTGCGTTATGCTGTGTGCGTTATGCTATGTGCGTTATGCTGTGTGTGTTATGCTGTGTGCGTTATGCTGTGTGTGCTATGCTGTGTGCGTTATGCTATGTGTGTTATGCTATGTGTGCTTTATGCTGTGTGCGTTATGCTGTGTGCTTTATGCTGTGTGCGTTATGCTATGTGCGTTATGCTGTGTGTAGTGGATTAGTAGTAATATACCGTGCAGTGAGTGTATAGTAGTGGACTAGTAGTAATATACAGTGCGCAGTGAGTGTATAGTAGTGGACTAGTAGTAAAATACAGTATGCAGTGAGTGTATAGTAGTGGACTAGTAGTAATATACAGTATGCAGTGAGTGTATAGTAGTGGACTAGTAGTAATATACAGTGCGCAGTGAGTGTATAGTAGTGGACTAGTAGTAATATACAGTATGCAGTGAGTGTATAGTAGTGGACGAGTAGTAATATACAGTGCGCAGTTAGTGTATAGTAGTGGACTAGTAGTAATATACAGTGCGCAGTGAGTGTACAGTAGTGGACTAGTAGTAATATACAGTGCGCAGTGAGTGTACAGTAGTGGACTAGTAGTAATATACAGTATGCAGTGAGTGTATAGTAGAGGACTAGTAGTAATATACAGTGCGCAGTGAGTGTACAGTAGTGGACTAGTAGTAATATACAGTATGCAGTGAGTGTATAGTAGCGGACTAGTAGTAATATACAGTATGCAGTGAGTGTATAGTAGTGGACTAGTAGTAATATACAGTATGCAGTGAGTGTATAGTAGTGGACTAGTAGTAATATACAGTGCGCAGTGAGTGTATAGTAGTGGACTAGTAGTAATATACAGTGCGCAGTGAGTGTATAGTAGTGGACTAGTAGTAATACACAGTGCATAGAGTGTATAGTAGCAGACTAGTAGTAATATACAGTGCGCAGTTAGTGTATAGTAGTGGACTAGTAGTAATATACCGTGCAGTGAGTGTATAGTAGTGGACTAGTAGTAATATACAGTATGCAGTGAGTGTATAGTAGTGGACTAGTAGTAATATACAGTATGCAGTGAGTGTATAGTAGTGGACTAGTAGTAATACACAGTGCAGTGAGTGTATAGTAGCAGACTAGTAGTAATATACAGTGCGCAGTGAGTGTATAGTAGTGGACTAGTAGTAATATACAGTGCGCAGTGAGTGTATAGTAGAGGACTAGTAGTAATATACAGTGCGCAGTGAGTGTACAGTAGTGGACTAGTAGTAATATACAGTATGCAGTGAGTGTATAGTAGCGGACTAGTAGTAATATACAGTATGCAGCGAGTGTATAGTAGTGGACTAGTAGTAATATACAGTATGCAGTGAGTGTATAGTAGTGGACTAGTAGTAATATACAGTGCGCGTGAGTGTATAGTAGTGGACTAGTAGTAATACACAGTGCATAGAGTGTATAGTAGTGGACTAGTAGTAATATACAGTATGCAGTGAGTGTATAGTAGTGGACTAGTAGTAATACACAGTGCATAGAGTGTATAGTAGCAGACTAGTAGTAATATACAGTGCGCAGTTAGTGTATAGTAGTGGACTAGTAGTAATATACAGTGCGCAGTGAGTGTATAGTTGTGGACTAGTAGTAATATACAGTATGCAGTGAGTGTATAGTAGTGGACTAGTAGTAATACACAGTGCATAGAGTGTATAGTAGCAGACTAGTAGTAATATACAGTGCGCAGTGAGTGTATAGTAGTGGACTAGTAGTAATATACAGTATGCAGTGAGTGTATAGTAGTGGACTAGTAGTAATATACAGTATGCAGTGAGTGTATAGTAGTGGACTAGTAGTAATATACAGTATGCAGTGAGTGTATAGTTGTGGACTAGTAGTAATATACAGGATGCAGTGAGTGTATAGTTGTGGACTAGTAGTAATATACAGTATGCAGTGAGTGTATAGTAGTGGACTAGTAGTAATATACAGTGCGCAGTGAGTGTATAGTAGTGGACTAGTAGTAATATACAGTGCGCAGTGAGTGTATAGTAGTGGACTAGTAGTAATACACAGTGCATAGAGTGTATAGTAGTGGACTAGTAGTAATATACAGTATGCAGTGAGTGTATAGTAGTGGACTAGTAGTAATATACAGTATGCAGTGAGTGTATAGTAGTGGACTAGTAGTAATATACAGTGCATAGAGTGTATAGTAGCAGACTAGTAGTAATATACAGTGCGCAGTGAGTGTATAGTAGTGGACTAGTAGTAATATACAGTGCGCAGTGAGTGTATAGTAGTGGACTAGTAGTAAAATACAGTATGCAGTGAGTGTATAGTAGTGGACTAGTAGTAATATACAGTGCACAGTTAGTGTATAGTAGTGGACTAGTAGTAATATACAGTGCGCAGTGAGTGTATAGTAGTGGACTAGTAGTAATATACAGTGCGCAGTGAGTGTATAGTAGTGGACTAGTAGTAATATACAGTGCGCAGTGAGTGTATAGTAGTGGACTAGTAGTAATATACAGTATGCAGTGAGTGTATAGTAGTGGACTAGTAGTAATATACAGTGCGCAGTGAGTGTATAGTAGTGGACTAGTAGTAATATATAGTGCGCAGTGAGTGTATAGTAGTGGACTAGTAGTAATATACAGTATGCAGTGAGTGTATAGTAGTGGACTAGTATTAATATACAGTGCGCAGTGAGTGTATAGTAGTGGACTAGTAGTAATATACAGTGCATAGAGTGTATAGTAGCAGACTAGTAGTAATATACAGTGCGCAGTTAGTGTATAGTAGTGGACTAGTAGTAATATACAGTGCGCAGTGAGTGTATAGTAGTGGACTAGTAGTAATATACTGTGCATAGAGTGTATAGTAGTGGACTAGTAGTAATATACAGTATGCAGTGAGTGTATAGTAGTGGCCTAGTAGTAATATACCGTGCAGTGAGTGTATAGTAGTGGACTAGTAGTAATATACAGTATGCAGTGAGTGTATAGTTCTGGACTAGTAGTAATATACAGTATGCAGTGAGTGTATAGTAGTGGACTAGTAGTAATACACAGTGCATAGAGTGTATAGTAGCAGACTAGTAGTAATATACAGTGCGCAGTTAGTGTATAGTAGTGGACTAGTAGTAATATACAGTGCGCAGTGAGTGTATAGTAGTGGACTAGTAGTAATATACAGTATGCAGTGAGTGTATAGTAGTGGACTAGTAGTAATATACCGTGCAGTGAGTGTATAGTAGTGGACTAGTAGTAATATACAGTATGCAGTGAGTGTATAGTAGTGGACTAGTAGTAATATACAGTGAGTGTATAGTTGTGGACTAGTAGTAATATACAGTATGCAGTGAGTGTGTAGTAGTGGACTAGTAGTAATACACAGTGCATAGAGTGTATAGTAGCAGACTAGTAGTAATATACAGTGCGCAGTTAGTGTATAGTAGTGGACTAGTAGTAATATACAGTGCGCAGTGAGTGTATAGTAGTGGACTAGTAGTAATATACAGTGCGCAGTGAGTGTATAGTTGTGGACTAGTAGTAATATACAGTATGCAGTGAGTGTATAGTAGTGGACTAGTAGTAATACACAGTGCATAGAGTGTATAGTAGCAGACTAGTAGTAATATACAGTGCGCAGTGAGTGTATAGTAGTGGACTAGTAGTAATATACAGTATGCAGTGAGTGTATAGTAGTGGACTAGTAGTAATATACAGTATGCAGTGAGTGTATAGTAGTGGACTAGTAGTAATATACAGTATGCAGTGAGTGTATAGTAGTGGACTAGTAGTAATATACAGTATGCAGTGAGTGTATAGTTGTGGACTAGTAGTAATATACAGTATGCAGTGAGTGTATAGTTGTGGACTAGTAGTAATATACAGTATGCAGTGAGTGTATAGTAGTGGACTAGTAGTAATACACAGTGCATAGAGTGTATAGTAGCAGACTAGTAGTAATATACAGTGCGCAGTGAGTGTATAGTAGTGGACTAGTAGTAATATACAGTGCGCAGTGAGTGTATAGTAGTGGACTAGTAGTAATATACAGTATGCAGTGAGTGTATAGTAGTGGACTAGTAGTAATATACAGTGCGCAGTGAGTGTATAGTAGTGGACTAGTAGTAATATACAATATGCAGTGAGTGTATAGTAGCAGACTAGTAGTAATATACAATATGCAGTGAGTGTATAGTTGTGGACTAGTAGTAATATACAGTATGCAGTGAGTGTATAGTAGTGGACTAGTAGTAATACACAGTGCATAAAGTGTATAGTAGCAGACTAGTAGTAATATACAGTGCACAGTTAGTGTATAGTAGTGGACTAGTAGTAATATACAGTGCGCAGTGAGTGTATAGTAGTGCACTAGTAGTAATATACAGTGCGTAGTGAGTATATAGTAGTGCACTAGTAGTAATATACAGTGCACATTAAATAGCAGAATAATAGGAATAGAGCTTTGCAAAGGTGACATCACTTACAGATGACATCACAAGTGAAAGTGTGAATTGAGAGATAATAATTTCCAGTCTCTCTCTGTTACAATCTCCAGGACTGAGACCATGCCTGTTACAGCCCCCAATCGCTTTGATGAGAAGAATACCCTAGACCGTCCCTCCCCGGAAGGGGGCAACCCTTTCCTAGATGATGAAGGAGAAGGAAAGAGGGATCCAATGGGATCAGATGCAAAGCGCAGGGGAACATTGGAGAAAATTGCAGGACTATCGCCTTTCTGGAAAGGAGGAAAAAGTCTTCTAGGGGTCCGAGGAGCCCCAGAGAAAAGGCGGGGAAGGCGCAAGTCAGAAGATGTGAATCTTCTGTCTCTAGGGCGCAAGAAGGAGGGAGGTGAAGAGGACGGTGGGGGTCCTGGCGGAGGTGTGAAGCGGCTCTCCTTCCTTTGGCTTGGTGGAGGAGGAGGAAGCGGAGGCAACCGATCACGGAGGGAGTCCATGGTGGAAGCGGTGCCAGAACGCAATGAAGTGATCCGGGAGCCAGAAAAGACAAGAGAGCCTCTATCAGGTGAGGAGATGGGGCACTGCTCTGTATAATAGTAAGGATACAGGGGGTGCTGCTCTGTATAATAGTAAGGGTACAGGGGGCTCTGCTCTCTATAACAGTGAGGAGACGGGGCACTGCTCTGTATAATAGTGAGGAGACAGGGGGCGCTGCTCTGTAGAATAGTGAGGAGACGGGGAACTGCTCTGTATAATAGTAAGGGTACAGGGGGCGCTGCTCTGTATAATAGTGAGGAGAAATGGCACTGCTCTGTATAATAGTGAGGAGACAAGGCACTGCTCTGTATAATAGTGAGGAGACGGGGAACTGTTCTGTATAATAGTAAGGGTACAGGGGGCGCTGCTCTGTATAATAGTGAGGAGACGGGGAACTGCTCTGTATAATAGTGAGGAGACAGGGGGCGCTGCTCTGTATAATAGTGAGGAGATGGGGCACTGCTCTGTATAATAGTGAGGAGACAGGGGGCGCTGCTCTGTATAATAGTGAGGAGACAGGGCACTGCTCTGTATAATAGTGAGGAGACAGGGGGCGCTGCTCTGTATAATAGTGAGGAGACGGGGAACTGCTCTGTATAATAGTGAGGAGACAGGGAGCGCTGCTCTGTATAACAGTGAAGAGACAGGGAGCGCTGCTCTGTATAACAGTGAAGAGACGGGGCACTGCTCTGTATAATAGTGAGGAGACGGGGCGCTGCTCTGTATAATAGTGAGGAGACAGGGCACTGCTCTGTATAATAGTGAGGAGACAGAAGGCGCTGCTCTGTATAATAGTGAGGAGACAGAAGGCGCTGCTCTGTATAATAGTGAGGAGACAGGGGGAACTGCTCTGTATAATAGTGAGGAGACAGGGGGCGCTGCTCTGTATAATAGTGAGGAGACGGGGCACTGCTCTGTATAATAGTGAGGAGACAGGGGGCGCTGCTCTGTATAACAGTGAGGAGACAGGGCGCACTGCTCTGTATAATAGTGAGGAGACAGGGGGCGCTGCTCTCTATAATAGTGAGGAGACGGGGCACTTGATCTTGCTGCCTTCTCAAACACGCTGGGTCCTCTTCTCGCCCCAATCGCCCTCATGTCCTGCCCAAACCTCGCTGCCTCCCTCTGTAATGAAACCCTATCTTCGGCATTGGACTCTGCCTGCCCTCCCTCCTCTATCCCCCTTCGATGCTCCAACCCCCAACCGTGGCACTCACCTATCACCCGATTCCTTAAAAAGTGCTCTCGCACTGCTGAGCGCTTCTGGAAGAAATCACGCTCCCTTGCGGATTATCTCCATTTCAAATTCATTCTTTCCTCCTTCAGCTCTGCCCTTGCTCTGGCCAAGGAATCCTACTTTAAGTCCCTCATCCTTTCCCAATCATCCAATCCCCGCAGGCTCTTCGCCACCTTCAACTCCTTGCTCTCCCCCCCTCCTCCAGCTCTTCCGTCCTCCATCGTAGCCGCTGATTTTGCTACCTACTTTTCAACCAAAATCTCCTCTCTCAGGACTGCCATCACTGCTGCCATGACCTCACCCTCTCCCTCCTCCCCTCCTACATCTCCACTCCCCTCCTTCCAACCCCTGTCCTCATTTTACCCCACCACTGCTGCTGAAGTCCACTCTATCCTTCAATCCGCTTCTCCCTCCACCTGCCCGCTCGATCCTATCCCCTCCAATATTATCCGTCGTCTCAGTCCATCAGTCTGCTCTCACCTGGCTCACCTCTTTAATCTTTCCCTATCATCTGGGATCTTCCCTTCCTCCTTCAAACACGCTCTTGTCTCCCCAATTCTCAAAAAAACAAATCTGGAGCCCAACTCTCCATCCAACTACAGGCCCATCTCCCTCCTCCCTTTTGCCTCCAAACTCCTAGAACGTCTGACCTATAATCGTCTCCTAAGCCACCTTACTGCCAACTCCATTCTAGACCCCCTCCAATCCGGGTTTCCACTGAAACTGCCCTGACCAAAGTCACTAACGATCTACTATCGGCTAAATCCAAAGGCCTCTTCTCTATCCTCATCCAGCTTGATCTGTCGGCTGCCTTTGACACTGTTGACCACCCTCTCCTGCTCAACACCCTCCGCTCCTTTGGCATCACTGGCACGGTCTTCTCCTGGTTCACCTCATACCTCTCCGATCGCTCCTTCTCCGTCTCCACTCCGAGCTCCTCCTCTCCTACTACCCCCCAGCCAGTCGGTGTTCCCCAAGGGTCAGTCCTTGGCCCTCTCCTCTTCTCCCTCTACACCACCTCTCTGGGCACCCTCATCAGCTCCTATGGTTTTCATTACCACCTTTATGCTGATGATACCCTAATCTATCTCTCCTCCCCCGACTTATCCCCATCACTCCTGTCCAAGGTCTCCGAATGCCTCACGGCCATCTCAGCCTGGATGACCCAACGCTTCCTGAAACTAAACATGGCTAAAACTGAACTTCTAATCTTCCATCCCCCGAACATCCCCTCTTCTCCCACTATCTCCATCAGCATTGGTGAAACCGAGATCACGTCCACCGACCAAACGCGCTGCCTCGGTGTCATCATTGACTCCTCCCTCTCTTTCACCCCCCACATTCGTGCTCTCTCACAGTCTTGCCGCTTTCACCTACGCAACATCTCACGCATCAGACCATTCCTCTCCACTGACGCGACCAAAATTCTCATTCGCTCTCTTGTCATCTCCCGCCTTGACTACTGCAACATCCTTCTCTCTGGGCTACCTCTCACCCGCCTCGCACCTCTCCAATCCATTCTTAACGCTGCTGCTAGGCTCATCTTCCTCTCCCGCCGCTCTACCTCCGCCTCCCCCCTCTGTTTATCTCTTCACTGGCTCCCCATTCCTTTCCGAGTTCTCTTTAAATTCCTCACCACCACCTACAAGGCTCTTTCCTCCTCCACAGCTCCCTACCTCTCTTCACTGATCTCTATCCACACTCCCTCCCGTCCTCTTCGCTCCATCGCTGACCCCGCCGACTGACCTTTCACATAATCACCTCCTCCCACTCCCGTGTCCAAGACTTCTCTCGCGCTGCCCCCCCCCCTGCACTGGAACAACCTCCCGCCACCCATCAGGCTATCTGATTCCCTTACCTCCTTCAAGCGCTCCCTCAAAACCCACATTTTTCGACTAGCTTATCCCTCCTCCTAACCTCTTTTGATCCTCCTATCCTGCCTCCGTTCCTACTTATCCTATTGTATTTCGTTCGTCCACCCACCTATTTTTAGTATGTTAACTCTTATGAGCAGGGCCCTCCTTCCTCACGTACTCACCCTACCTCATTACCTCACCTGTGCTCCTGTCCTGTTCTTCCCTTCCTCTACTTCATCTTCAGTCTCCTTGACAATTTTGACACCTACTTCTGAACTGATGCTGATTTTAGTTCGACTAGCTATACCCCTATTTATACTGTATCTTTCAACACACCCTGTACGTTACCTTGTAATTTGTTTTTTTTGTTTGCTATGTACGGCGCTGAGGACACTTTGCAGCGCCTTATAAATAAACGTACTACTACTACTACTACTACTGCTCTGTATAATAGTAAGGAGACAGGGGGCACTGCTCTGTATAATAGTGAGGAGACAGGGGGCACTGCTCTGTATAACAGTGAGGAGACGGGGCGCTGCTCTGTATAACAGTGAGGAGACAGGGCACTGCTCTGTATAACAGTGAGGAGACGGGGCACTGCTCTGTATAATAGTGAGGAGACAGGGGGCACTGCTCTGTATAACAGTGAAGAGACAGGGGGTGCTGCTCTGTATAATAGTAAGGGTACAGGGGGCACTGCTCTGTATAATAGTGAGGAGACAGGGGGCGCTGCTCTGTATAATAGTGAGGAGACAGGGGGCGCTGCTCTGTATAACAGTGAGGAGACAGGGGGCGCTGCTCTGTATAATAGTAAAGGAGACGGGGCACTGCTCTGTATAATAGTAAAGGAGACGGGGCACTGCTCTGTATAATAGTAAGGAGACAGGGGGCGCTGCTCTGTATAATAGTGAGGAGACAGGGGGCGCTGCTCTGTATAATAGTGAGGAAACAGGGGGCACTGCTCTGTATAACAGTGAGGAGACGGGGTGCTGCTCTGTATAACAGTGAGGAGACAGGGCACTGCTCTGTATAATAGTGAGGAGACATGGCACTGCTCTGTATAATAGTGAAGAGACAGGGGGCACTGCTCTGTATAACAGTGAGGAGACGGGACACTGCTCTGTATAATAGTGAGGAGACAGGGGGCGCTGCTCTGTATAATAGTAAGGGTACAGGGGGCGCTGCTCTGTATAATAGTGAGGAGACGGGGCACTGCTCTGTATAATAGTGAGGAGACGGGGCACTGCTCTGTATAATAGTGAGGAGACGGGGCACTGCTCTGTATAATAGTGAGGAGACGGGGCGCTGCTCTGTATAATAGTGAGGAGACAGGGCACTGCTCTGTATAATAGTGAGGAGACAGAAGGCGCTGCTCTGTATAATAGTGAGGAGACAGGGGGCGCTGCTCTGTATAATAGTGAGGAGATGGGGCACTGCTCTGTATAATAGTGAAGAGACAGGGGGCACTGCTCTGTATAACAGTGAGGAGACGGGGCACTGCTCTGTATAATAGTGAGGAGACAGGGGGCGCTGCTCTGTATAATAGTGAGGAGACGGGGCACTGCTCTGTATAACAGTGAAGAGACAGGGGGCACTGCTATGAATAATAGTAATGGTACAGGGGGCACTGCTCTGTATAATAGTGAGGAGACGGGGCACTGCTCTGTATAACAGTGAAGATACAGGGGGCACTGCTATGTATAATAGTAACGGTACAGGGGGCACTGCTCTGTATAATAGTGAGGAGACGGGGCACTGCTCTGTATAACAGTGAAGAGACAGGGGGCACTGCCCTGTATAATAGTGAGGAGACATGGGGCACTGCTCTGTATAACAGTGAAGAGACAGGGGGCACTGCTCTGTATAATAGTGAGGAGACATGGGGCACTGCTCTGTATAATAGTGAGGAGACAGGGGGCGCTGCTCTGTATAATAGTGAAGAGACATGGGGCACTGCTCTGTATAATAGTGAGGAGATGGGGCACTGCTCTGTATAACAGTGAAGAGACAGGGGGCGCTGCTCTGTATAATAGTGAGGAGATGGGGCACTGCTCTGTATAACAGTGAGGAGACAGGGGGCACTGCTCTGTATAATAGTGAGGAGACAGGGGGCACTGCTCTGTATAATAGCGAGGAAACAGGGGGCACTGCTCTGCATAATAGTGAGGAGACGGGGCACTGCTCTGCATAACAGTGAAGAGACAGGGGGCACTGCTCTGTATAATAGTGAGGAGACATGGGGCGCTGCTCTGTATAACAGTGAAGAGACAGGGGGCACTGCTCTGTATAATAGTGAGGAGATGGGGCACTGCTCTGTATAACAGTGAAGAGACAGGGGGCACTGCTCTGTATAATAGTGAGGAGACGGGGCACTGCTCTGTATAACAGTGAAGAGACAGGGGGCACTGCTCTGTATAATAGTGAGGAGACATGGGGCACTGCTCTGTATAATAGTGAGGAGACAGGGGGCGCTGCTCTGTATAATAGTGAAGAGACATGGGGCACTGCTCTGTATAATAGTGAGGAGATGGGGCACTGCTCTGTATAACAGTGAAGAGACAGGGGGCGCTGCTCTGTATAATAGTGAGGAGATGGGGCACTGCTCTGTATAACAGTGAGGAGACAGGGGGCACTGCTCTGTATAATAGAGAGGAGACAGGGGGCACTGCTCTGTATAATAGTGAGGAGACATGGGGCGCTGCTCTGTATAACAGTGAAGAGACAGGGGGCACTGCTCTCTATAACAGTGAAGAGACAGGGGGCACTGCTCTCTATAACAGTGAAGAGACAGGGGGCACTGCTCTGTATAATAGTGAGGAGACAGGGGGCACTGCTCTGTATAATAGCGAGGAAACAGGGGGCACTGCTCTGCATAATAGTGAGGAGACGGGGCACTACTCTGTATAATAATGAGGAGACAGGGGGCACTGCTCCATATAATAGTAAGGAGACAGGGGGCGCTCCTCTGTATAATAGCAAGGAAACAGTCGGAGCTGCTCCGTATAATAGTGAGGAGACAGGGGGTGCTGCTCTGTATAATAGTGAGGAGACGCTGCTCTGTATAATAGTGAGGAGACAGGGGGCACTGCTCTGCATAATAGTGAGGAGACAGGGGGTGCTGCTCTGCATAATAGTGAGGAGACAGGGGGCCCTGCTCCGTATAATAGTGAGGAAACAGGGAGCGCTGCTCTGCATAATAGTGAGGAGACAGGGGGCCCTGCTCCTTATAATAGTGAAGAGATAGGGGGCCCTGCTCCTTATAATAGTGAGGAAACAGGGAGCACTGCTCTGTATAATAGTGAGGAGACAGGGGGCACTGCTCTGTATAATAGTAAGGAGACAGGGGGCGCTGCTCTGTATAATAGTGAGGAGACAGGGAGCGCTGCTCTGTATAATAGTGAGGAGACAGGGAGCGCTGCTCTGTATGATAGTGAGGAGACAGGGGGTGCTGCTCTGTTGGATAGTGAGGAGACAGGGGGTGCTGCTCCATATAATAATGAAGAGACAGGGGGCACTCCTCTGCATAATAGTGAGGAAACAGAGGGCGCTGCTCCATATAATATTGAGAAGACAGGGGGTGCTGCTCTGTATAATAGTGAGGAGACAGGGGGCGCTGCTCTGTATAATAGTGAGGAGACAGGGGGCGCTGCTCTGTATAATAGTGAGGAGACAGGGGGTGCTGCTCTGTATAATAGTGAGGAGACAGGGGGCGCTGCTCTGTATGATAGTGCGGAGACAGGGGGTGCTGCTCTATAGGATAGTGAGGAGACAGGGGGCACTGCTCTATATAATATTGAGGAGACAGGGGGCGCTGCTCTGTATAATAATGAGGATACAGGGAGCACTGCTCTGTATAACATTGAGGAGACAGGGGGCGCTGCTCTGTATAATAGTGAGGAGACAGGGGGCACTGCTCTGTATAATAGTGAGGAGACAGGGGGCGCTGCTCTGTATGATAGTGCGGAGACAGGGGGTGCTGCTCTATAGGATAGTGAGGAGACAGGGGGCACTGCTCTATATAATATTGAGGAGACAGGGGGCGCTGCTCTGTATAATGAGGATACAGGGAGCACTGCTCTGTATAACATTGAGGAGACAGGGGGCACTGCTCTGTATAACATACCTCCCAACACTCACGATTTCAGCGGGACAGTCCCGATTACCGGGTCCTGTCCCGCTGTCCCACCCACGGCCGGAGGTGTCCCGCTGCAGGGGGGGGCAGTTGGGAGCCCCCCAATTTGACAGAATAGACGCTGTGTGCATGCTCATTTGCATAAGCCGCACCCCTCATTTACATAAGCCGTCCCCCCTTTTTGGACGCTATTAGTGTCCCTATTTCTGCAGCTACAAAGTTGGGAGGTATGGTATAATAGTGAGGAGACAGGGTACGCTGCTCTGTATAATAATGAGGATACAGGGAGCACTGCTCTGTATAACATTGAGGAGACAGGGGGCGCTGCTCTGTATAATAGTGAGGAAACAGCGTTCGCTGCTCCGTATAATAATGAGGAGACGGGGGCGCTGCTCTGTATAATATTGAGGAGATAGGGGGCACTGCTCTATATAACATTGAGGAGATATGGGGCGCTGCTCTCTAGGATAGTGAGGAGACAGGGGGCGCTGCTCTATATAACATTGAGGAGACAGGGGGTGCTGCTCTGTATAATAGTGAGGAAACATAGGGCGCTGTTTCGTATAATAATGAGGAGACAGGGGCCGCTGCTCTGTATAACATTGAGGAGACAGGGGGCGCCGCTCTGTATAATAGTGAGGAAACATAGGGCGCTGTTTCGTATAATAATGAGGAGACAGGGGGTGCTGCTCTGTATAACATTGAGGAGATATGGGGCGCTGCTCTGTATAATAGTGAGGAAATAGAAGGCGCTGCTCCGTATAATAATGAGGAGACAGGGGGCGCTGCTCTGTAAACCATTGAGGAGATAGGGGGCACTGCTCTATATAACATTGAGGAGACAGGGGGTGCTGCTCCGTATAATAATGAGGAGACAGGGGGCGCTGCTCCATGTAATAGTAAGGAGACAGGCGGGACCGGTGCTAGGGTGCTCAGTGCCCCCCTGCAAACTATAAATTTGTGCTCTTCCATATTTTGCGAAGGCGCATGCTGAAAAAAAGGGTGTACAGTATAATGCCCGTAGTAGTATTGCCTCATACACATAATATGCCCAGTAGCAGCAATGCCATAACTAGATATTTTGTTGCCCTTTGCCAGAAAAGGAATTGGTGCCCAAACACGCATAAAATAGGGACAGTGCGCGTCGTAGGCACGGGTCAAAAAATTTGCACTGTAATGCCCCTCGCACTATCATGCCACACAATGTAATGTTTATTGCACATTGTACAATAATGTGTAATTCCCATTACACATTATGTCACACACCGTAATTCCCATTACACCACACACCAGGTAGTGTCCATTGCACATTATGCCAAACTGTAATGTCCATTACACATTATGCCACAGATCGTTATGCTTGTTACACATTATACCATACACTGTAATGCATATTACATATTATTCAACATAAGTGCCACTTACCTACATGCTCGACCTTCCCCCTTGCTTCATGCAGTCCAGAGCCGTCTTTCCCATTGGGCACGATGGGCAGTTGCCCAGGGGCCCTTGGACCTAGGGGCCCACCCCAATGGGAAAGACGGTGGGGTCTGGGCAGCAGGGATCCTATCATTCGGGTGGCGGTGATCAGGGCAGTGCCGTTCCAGGTCCCTGTAGTCCAGCCCGCTTTGCAGAATGTGACTGGCCACCGAGCAGCCCGGGCAGGTGTCGCTGTTGCTGCCGCCGCTCTCGGCATTCATCCTCTGCCAGCAGAACAGAGAGCCGGTAGTGCAGCCCAGCCGCCCGCTCTCCCGCACAGCCGGCAGCACTCTTGCCTGAGGTGAGCCGCAGAAGTGCCGCATCCCCCAGCTCCACTGACAGCTGCTTAAAGCCGGGGCAGGACACAGTGACGGTACCACATCGATGTCTCCTTCTTTCATCTACTAGGGATGGGTAATCATATGATGTTTCATCGGTAACATGGGATTTATGGTTCCAATGTTCGATGTTTAACCCTGCAATGTTGAGGATCCAATGTTTTATCAACATCACTAGATTTCTCCCCCGATGTTTTTCTCAATCTTCCAATGTTTTTTCTTTTGTGTGTCAATGTGTGCTGTTTTCAATGCTTTGCAGCCAGCTCACTCTCTCCTTGATTTATATTCATTAAAATCTTAAGAGACTGATAAAAAACATTAACAAACATGACAGTATCACTGCTGGCTGGGCTTTCATATGTGTGTGTGACTGTGTGCTGCTGCTGTGGGTGGTAGCTGACAGTGAAAGACAGTCTGGCCAGCCATTCAGCAGCAGCACACAGGACAGCCCCACCCCTGCCTCACTGCAACTGGTGCTGTTAGTGAGTCACTGTCGCTGTCTGCTGTGGTGTTTCTAGCACAGGTCTGGTTTGCATATCAGTGCTGATATACAGACCACACTGTGCTAGAAGCACTACAGCAGACAGCGACACTCCAGGCAGGGAAGAGGAACTGCATGGGGTTTTCAAAGATAGCGGGTGCTAGAATGAACAGTATAATACGATAGTCACTAGTAGTGACATTGTGATGAACTCCCTTCATATTTATTTATTTATTAATAGTTTCCTATATAGCGCAGTATATTCACTTGCGCTTTACAATAGGAGACAGTGATACAACAAACTGGGTATTTACAGTCAGTCAAAGGTATGAGGGCCCTGCTCACAAGCTTACAATCTATCAATTGATTTATTATTATGCAGCAAGCATATCACAGCACCTTACAAAGGGCCTGATTCAGTTGTGGATGCAGACATTTGCACAGTTTATTTCTGTGCAGTGATTTATTAGTAACAGCGGACGCAGATACTGAGTGACAGGTACAGTAGTTTCTATTTGAGGGAGGGGATGGGGGCTGGTTTGTCAAATGCAGACGTGTTTCAAACATTAATTTGCAGTTGCACTGGCTCCAGCGTCTTTGTTCTGATGGTTATTCTAAGCAACAATGTAGCATACCTCCCAACTGTCACGATTACAGCGGGACAGTCCCGATTTATTAGGACCTGTCCCACCCATGGGCGGCAGTGTCCCGCGGTGTGGGGGGGGGGCTGTTGGGAGACCCCTCCTGTCAGCTGCTAAGCAGCGGGGAATAAACGCTGCATACCTCCCAACTGTCACGATTACAGCGGGACAGTCCCGATTTTCGTGTCCTGTCCCGCTGTCCCACCCGCGGCAGGCATTGTCCCGCTGCGGGGGGTGGCAGTTGGGAGACCCCCCAATCTAATAGAATAGACGCTGTGCGCATGCGCACAGCGTCTATTCTCGTATGAAAATGAGGTTGCAGCTAATTAGCATAAGCCGCTCCCTCATTTGCATACGCCCCGCACCCTTTTCGGTCGCTAGTGTCCCTATTTCCCCAACACAGAAGTTGGGAGGTATGATGTAGTATGTTCTATGTTGCCCTGTGTGTACAGTTTTTTTGCTATTTTCTATGATCAACATAAGTTATTAGCCTGTTGCTACAGTTAAAAATCTAGGTAAAAATAGCAGATTGTGAGTTGTTGCAATAAAGGTTTGATAGTTAACGCTTCATGTTTTTTTTCCTTCCGTAACAAATTTGATTTACCCCAAAACATGAATCATATATCCATTGTGTGTGTATAAACTGTAAGCCTCCAACAAGATAAACGTAATAGAGGGATTATTTATAATTTCAGAAGTTTATTAGTGTATTATATGCTTTGGTAACCAGTTTATTTAAAAAAATATAAAAAATATCGAAACATCGGTTAACATCGGGTTCACAGTACCAATGTTTAGGTCTAAATGATGTTTTGCAACCAATGTTGAAAAATATCATTTGACCGATGTTTTCTTTCAATGTCCCATCCCTATCATCTACTGCGTGAGTGATGCTCTACCTGCTGCACATACAGTAGGTGGTGGGGGGTGGGGGGGGGGGGGTGGTGGTGTGAGGCTCACCCCCCACCTATGTGCAGCAGTGGTCTTCCGGGCAGCTGCAACTAGGAGCCTGTACTGCTATTTGCGGGGCGGGAAGCGCTGCTGAATTTGAAAAGACAGGCCCTGATTGGCTGAATTCAGCCAATCAGCATCCGGCCAAATTCAGCAGCGCTTCCCGCCCCGCTGGCAAATAGCGCTACAGACTCCTAGCCCCAGCCCTGATCCCCGCTGCTGCACAGAGGTGTGGGGGGGGGGGGGGGGAATGGGGGCTCCTGGGAAAACTAATGGAGGGGCCCCAGTGAATTATTTTGCCCAGGGGCCCTCACTTATGTTAAGACGGCCCTGATGCAGTCCAGATGTCAGTCTGTCTCACTGCTCTCTTAGGAGCCAGCGCTGCGGCTGTCAGCTTCAAACATACATACAGGGCCATTGGACTGGTGAGCGGTGAACCACACCGAAACCCCCCCCCCAACCCCCTTCACCCCCCCCCCCCCCAGACTCGGCGGCCACTTTAAGCTCGCCCCACCACTCGGCAATGCCCGCGGCAGCTTCAAACCCCCCCTGGACTCGGCGGCAGCGGCCGCATTCCCCCCAGACTCGGCAGCATTGCCCAGTGGCGTAACTATCGCCCTGCAGCCCCCGCGGTGGCGGGGAGGCGCTTGGAAGTTGAGGTCGCCAGGGGGGCTACGAGGCTATTGTTACCTGCTGCGTCTGCCCCGGGACCTTTTGCCGGCTCTCTGTCTCCTCTCCCTGCTCTCCCGGCTCCGTCTGCAATAAAAAATGTGAAACACAGAAAATGGCTGCCCCCTTAATGCAGACCGTTTTTGAGGATGCTAGAGGAGGCGGAGGTCTCCTCTAGCATCCACAAAAAAACGGTCTGCTGTACGGGGGCAGCCATTTTCTGAGTGACATGTTTTTTATGACAGCAGGAGCCGGGAGACGGAGAGCCGCAGTGCAGACTGATTCGCCGACGGAAGGTCCCGGGGCAGACGCAGCTGCACTATGTGGAGGGGTAAGGGGGTTGGGGGGGGTCAATGTGTGTGTGGGGGGGAGGCGTGCAAAAGAGTTTTGGCGGGGGGAGATTTTTTCATAGTTACGCCTCTGGCATTGCCCTCTCCCCCCTAGGTTGCGGCAGCTTAGTCCCCCCTCCTGGACTCAGCAGCGGACACTGCTTCAGTGGACACTGCATCAGCCCCCCTCCCCCCGTGAGCGTCAGGGCATCCCCCTCGCCTGCCCCTGCATACATATAAATATCGGACACCTGGGCGGATAGATCTGCGGGGGTTTATAGATACTCGGACCCAGTGACGTGCGGTGAGGTCGTTGGTCGGTGAGGCACTAGCAGCAGCATGACAGGGGACCGGTGGGTCCTGCAAACATCAAGAATGCCCACAGAATGCTCCTTACACATATCTCCTGGCCCCACAACTTTTCTCCCTTCCCTGAACAGCACAATGAACAGTGGGTTTGGGGCTGACACCTTCACTCTGCTAAACAAAAAAAGGGGGGGATTGTTACTATGCACAGGCTAAAACAATTTCATTCAGCCAGAATTTTTGGAAAAATAAGGGTATATCCTATTAATTTATGGAGACCCTAACCATGTTATACAGGATTATTTTATAAACTAAATAACATGTCTGGCGGTGCTCCCATAGAGTTTAAATTAAATATTCAAAAAGAAAAGAGAAAAGAAACTCTTTTTTGCTGGGGCACTACTTACTAAATCTATACAATGTTTAAAATATTTTATTCAATTTTGATAAAAAAACATACATCACATATAACTAAGACAAACATACAGTGCGAGATTAGTTTGTGCTACTAATATATACGTTTTATCTATGTGTGTAGCACAAAAATCAAGTAGAATGAACCGTGCTAGGCGAAGAATTGTACATTAGAATTCAAGAAGATATGGGTAAGAAAATTGTATTACCACTTTAATAAGTTAGAGATGTCCCTGTGATCTGGTAAGTCTGAAATTGGATATTATGTATCACACAAAAGTATATTGCAACAAATTATATTGGAACTTAAATCCTATTTGTGGAAAGTAAGAGTGGATAGTACAAGTAAGAAAAGATAAGGCTATCAGGGCAGATTACCTGCTGTGCTGCATCATATAGAATGGGCAACAGTAATGCATAAAAAAACAGTAACCTGAGCTTGTATTCTCTATAGGGAAACTTTGTGGCTATATATTTAAAATACAATCCAACCAGACTTATATTGTACCAATTCTGTGTTCTGTACACACTAACCAATCTATAAACATTAGAATCCACATATTCTGTGGACTTTCTCAATCTTTCCTTTTCTGATACTTATTCAGAGTTCACTCATCGGCGGGTTAACAAAGGGCTAGATGCCGACAGCAGTAACTCCTTAAGAGCTGTCAGGATTCTGAGACACGGAGCTTAGACACTGAACCTCCCTCTCCGCTGTTACATACATGAGAGGAACCAGTAAGTGTTAGTGGCTAGTCCTGTACAAGCTCCCCTTTAATATTCTCCAATCCTTTTTCTGCTCTGTTTTCTATATTTAAAAATATAAGGTTTTTTGGTTAGCAGAAGAAACTCATGCTGTATCCAATGTAATTCTATATGATGCAGCACAGCAGGTAATCTGCCCTGATAGCCTTATCTTTTCTTACTTGTACTATCCACTCTTACTTTCCACAAATAGGATTTAAGTTACAATATAATTTGTTGCAATATACTTTTGTGTGATACATAATATCCAATTTCAGACTTACCAGATCACAGGGACATCTCTAACTTATTAAAGTGGTAATACAATTTTCTTACCCATATCTTCTTGAATTCTAATGTACAATTCTTCGCCTAGCACGGTTCATTCTACTTGATTTTTGTGCTACACACATAGATAAAACGTATATATTAGTAGCACAAACTAATCTCGCACTGTATGTTTGTCTTAGTTATATGTGATGTATGTTTTTTTATCAAAATTGAATAAAATATTTTAAACATTGTATAGATTTAGTAAGTAGTGCCCCAGCAAAAAAGAGTTTCTTTTCTCTTTTCTTTTTGAACCTTCACTCTGCTGTGATCTGCGTGACCAGCAAACATTTGTCCTTCAGCCCCCTTGCCTTACTCACCGGCACCCGGGATCCATCTTCCAGACATTAGGCACCCGGTACTTGCATTCTACTCGGCTGCTGTGTAACCACCGGCAACGGGAACACAATTACCTTGTTAAACCAATTCACACCCAGTCTTCTTCCTATTTGGTCAGGAGTCTTCTCACTTCCACGTAATGGACACCAAGGAAAGATAGACAACAAATATCAATTTTGACCCTTTTATTCTGCGGTCTGTAACAAGGGGCACCAACCTTATTATTCAGAACAGTATTCAGCACAAAATAAGCACATCAACAGCACACAATAATCACAATGCAGAAATCCAACAATTCAGCAATAATTCACAATACATGCTAACCTGCAGTACCCGGGTACTCTCTATTACTAGGGCCGGCCAGTCTTGAATGGAACCGGTGCACCGTGTTAGCGTCCAGGGAGAAAATCACACTTTGACTAATAAGGGTCTTCTCTTCAAGTTATAACAAAGGCTGTACTTTCACTCTTGGGCCACCGGGTGGCACTATTACTTCAGGGATTCTGATGTAGACCCTTAAACAGTAAACTGGTCCTCAATGTATTTTCTGGGAACCTCAAAGGCAGGTCTCTATATGGATGAGGCCTTGGCAATTCTTGGTGCAACCTCCAGGTCACGCTAGTGTGGGCGCTTTTGCGTTGCCACACTCAGCTACACCTCGGTATGTTACTGGGGACGTGCTATCACCAACTCCTTCAGACGGTCTGCCAAGGATTAACTCCAACTATGCCCTCACCCTCTGGCCATTTGCTTTGACACAGCAGCCCATAAATCACAATGACACACTCACTATTAGCAGGCAGGGTTCAGCTGGGCTCACCATGTTGCTGGGCTCTGTTGCTGCTGTTGCTGCTTTAATCTGGGACTGGGCTCTGCTGCTGCTGCTGCACCCCTTGCTTGCCACCTGTGCTCTGTGGTGCTGGGGCTCCTCTCTCTCTCTCCCATGAACTCTACATGAGTCTTTTCCTGCAGGCTTCTCTCTACTTCCTCTTCCTGCTCTGCCTGTCCATCAGGGGATCACTCCCGCCCCCTGCTGCAATTAACTCTGGCTGGGCTGGCAGCATACATTATGCTGGGGCATTAACCCCTTACTAACTGTGGCACCTGGTGACTGATATTACCTAATGTCAGGGTGTTACATCTGCAATACTGTCTCCAGCTTTGTCCCGTCTCAGGCTCTGGGCATGGCTCCTAGGATGGTTCTCCGGCTGGATGTCCCCTGCGGCCCCCGTGCTTGGTGCACACAGGTTTGGGAGCTGCCTATCACGGGCATGCAGGGAGGGCGGCTGGGGTGCGGAGTTCCGTCGCGTGGGGAAGGGGAGGTTTCAGAGGACCCGTAATGTGCCCGCCAGGGGAGGGGGAGATGTGGGTGTGCATGCCGGGTAAGGAAGAGGCACGGAGGTTTCATATTGCGCATGCCAGGAGACGGGGGAAGGGTGGGTGTCCGAATGAGCAGTCGCCAGGGGGGGAGGGGGTGCGGAGGTCCGTGCACCCGCCAGGTGGGGAAGGGGGCGTGTGGGGGGAGTGTTGGGAAGGACTGTGCCTGGTGCAGCTGGATGACTTCTACTGCGCTGACCAATCGCAGCTGCCTCACTGACAGGGGCTTGCTTTCACAGCATGTCCCTGTCACTGAGGCACCGCTATAGATGCCACTTATAGAGGTTTTTTAGATGGGATTTTACAGCCTAGTGCTTTGCCCTGCCCCCTGGCCACCCCTCTTTCATGAACCTTAACATTAACAGCCGGAGGCACTGCTCTAGGTGCCTCTGAAACACTAAAGCAACAAATGATGGTGTAAAAATGAATAGATTAATATAAAGCATATACTTATGACACATAATATGTATATTCTTTGTATTTATTTTGTTATGTTTATCACTAATGACAGGGGAGGCACTGCCACTCCTGCCTCCCCTGACTGCACGTGCCTGCTCGGACCCCCCCTCCATGAGTACACGGGAGGCTTTCCATGCTGCATAACTCCAAATAAATTTAAATATTTTACAGTCTTTGCACTGTGTCAATTAATCAAAGTGCTCTGCTCTGTCCTCACTCCATTTAATTAAGGGGTTCTCCTGCGAGCTGTAAAGGGGTGCTGTAGTAAATTTTACATCACAGTTAACTGTGAAGACACTTTGAGGAATGATTCGGTCACTGTGGGAGAGGGGTGCTGCCATACAGGGGTGCTGTTGCAGATATTAAATTGCAAGGAAGACTTTCTAGAGTAAGACAAAGCCAGTTGTGCAAGGCCCAATTCAAACATTGCATCTTTTACCTGCCAGTATATTATTAGATGATTGCATACTTGTCTACTTTTGAAAACTAGTTTCAGGGAGATTATAGTTGGTAGTAGATTTTGTACAACGCGCCATTGAGTGTGTGTGTCATTCTCCACCCAAAGCGCGTGTCTAGTTCCATATATGGAGAGATTGTGAAAAGAGATTGTGAACGTGGCACCTAGAAGCGTGGGTGTGTACTGCTACGTCTGAGAAGAATCTTGTAAAATTACTTATATACAAATGTAGATGAGCCCCAAAGCAGTTAGTAAGAGCTACTGTACTTGGTAATGTGCTGGGAAATGGTGCTGAGGATTCAATGTAAATGTATCTATCTCTCATTCCTTTAAAAAAAAAAAATGTAACAGTGTAATGTGGGCTAGGTGATAGCAGGGAGATCGCTAGACTAATGAGGGAGAGAGGGAGATAGCTGCTATGTCAGGGAGTCTCCTGCAGAATGCTGGAGGGGAGGAAACTATTATGTAACAGTGTAATGTGGGGTAGGTGACATGAGGGAGATTGCTAGACTGATGAGGGAGAGAGGGAGATTGCTGCTATGTCAGGGAGTCTCCTGCAGAATGCTGGAGGGGAGGTAACTATGATGTAAAAGTCTAATGTGGGGTAGGTGACATGAGAGAGATTGCTAGACTAATGAGGGAGAGAGGGAGATTGCTGCTATGTCAGGGAGTCTCCTGCAGAATGCAGGAGGGGAGGTAACTATGATGTAACAGTGTAATGTGGGCTAGGTGACATGAGGGAGATTGCTAGACTAATGAGGGAGAGAGGAAGATTGCTGTTATGTCAGGGAGTCTCCTACAGAATGCAGGAGGGGAGGTAACTATGATGTAACAGTGTAATGTGGGCTAGGTGACATGAGTCAGATTGCTAGACTAATGAGGGAGAGAGGGAGATTGCTGCTATGTCACTGAGTCTCCTGCAGAATGCAGGAGGGGAGGTAACTATGATGTAACAGTGTAATGTGGACTAGGTGACATGAGGGAGATTGCTAGACTAATGAAGGAGAGAGGGAGATTGATGCTATGTCAGGGAGTCTCCTGCAGAATGCAGGAGGGGAGGTAACTATGATGTAACAGTGTAATGTGGGCTAGGTGACATGAGGGAGATTGCTAGACTAATGAGGGAGAGAGGGAGATTGATGCTATGTCAGGGAGTCTCCTGCAGAATGCAGGAGGGGAGGTAACTATGATGTAACAGTGTAATGTGGGCTAGGAGACATGAGGGAGATTGTTAGACTAATGAGGGAGAGAGGGAGATTGCTGCTATATCAGGGAGTCTCCTGCAGAATGCAGGAGGAGAGATAACTATGATGTAACAGTGTAATGTGGGCTAGGTGACATGAGGGAGATCGCTAGACTAATGAGGGAGAGAGGGAGATTGCTGCTATGTCAGGGAGTCTCCTGCAGAATGCAGGAGGGGAGGTAACTATGATGTTATGGTGTAATGTGGGCTAGGTGACACGAGGGAGATTGCTAGACTAATGAGGGAGAGAGGTAGATTGCTGCTATGTCAGGGAGACTCCTGCAGAATGCAGGAGGGGAGGTAACTATGATGTAACAGTGTAATGTGGACTAGGTGACAGGAGGGAGATTGCTGCTATGTCAGGGAGTCTCCTGCAGAATGCAGGAGGGGAGGTAACTATGATGTAACAGTGTAATGTGGGCTAGGTGACATGAGGGAGATTGCAAGACTAATGAGGGAGAGAGAGAGATTGCTGCTAAATCAGGGAGTCTCCTGCAGAATGCAGGAGGGGAGGCAACTATGATGTAACAGTATAATGTGGGAAAGGTGACATGAGGGAGATTGCTAGACTAATGAGGGAGAGATGGAGATTGCTGCTATGTCAGGGAGTAATGCAGGAGGGGAGGTAACTATGATGTAACAGTGTAATGTGGGCTAGGGGACATGAGGGAGATTGCTAGACTAATGAGAGAGAGAGGAAGACTGCTGTTATGTCAGGGAGTCTCCTGCAGAATGCAGGAGGGGAGGTAACTATGATGTAACAGTGTAACGTGTGCTAGGTGAAATGAGGGAGATTGTTAGACTAATGAGGGAGAGAGATTGCTGCTAAATCAGGGAGTCTCCTGCAGAATGCAGGAGGGGAGGCAACTATGATGTAACAGTATAATGTGGGAAAGGTGACATGAGGGAGATTGCTAGACTAATGAGGGAGAGAGGGAGATTGCTGCTATGTCAGGGAGTCTCCTGAAGAATGCGGGAGGAGGGGTAACTGATGTAACAATGTATTGTGGGCTAGGTGTCATGAGGGAGATTACTAGACTAATGAAGGAGAGAGGGAGATTGCTGCTATGTCAGGGAGTCTCCTGCAGAAAGCAGGAGGGCAGAAAGCAGGAGGGGAGGCAACTATGATGTAACAGTGTAATTTCGACTAGGTGACATGAGGGAGATTGCTAGACTAATGAAGGAGAGAGGGAGATTGCTGCTATGTCAGGGAGCCTCCTGCAGAATGCAGGAGGAGAGGTAAGTAACTATGATGTAACAGTGTAATGTGGACTAGGTGACATGAGGGTGATTGCTAGACTAATGAGGGAGATTGCTGCTATGTCAGGGAGTCTCCTGCAGAATGCTGGAGGGGAGGTAACTATGATGTAAAAGTGTAATGTGGACTAGGTGACATGAGGGAGATTCCTAGACTAATGAAGGAGAGGGGGAGATTGCTGCTATGTCAGGGAGTCTCCTGCAGAATGCAGGAGGGGAGGTAACTATGATGTAACAGTGTAATGTAGGCTAGGTGACATGAGGGAGATTGCTAGACTAATGAGGGAGAGAGGGAGATTGCTGCTTTGTCAGGGAGTCTCCTGCAAAATGCAGGAGGGGAGGTAACTATGATGTAACAGTGTAATGTGGGCTAGGTGACATGAGGGAGATTGCTAGACTAATTAGGGAGAGAGGGAGATTGCTGCTATGTCAGGGAGTCTCCTGCAGAATGCAGGAGGGGAGGCAACTATGATGTAACAGTGTAATGTGGGCTAGGTGACATGAGGGAGATTGCTAGACTAATGAAGGAGAGAGGGAGATTGCTGCTATGTCAGGGAGTCTCCTGCAGAATGCAGGAGGGGAGGTAACTATGATGTAACAGTGTAATGTGGGCTAGGTGACAGGAGGGAGATCGCTAGACTAATGAGGGAGAGAGGGAGATTGCTGCTATGTCAGGGAGTCTCCTGCAGAATGCAGGAGGGGAGGCAACTATGATGTAACAGTGTAATGTGGGCTAGGTGACAGGAGGGAGATCGCTAGACTAATGAGGGAGAGAGGGAGATTGCTGCTATGTCAGGGAGTCTCCTGCAGAATGCAGGAGGGGAGGCAACTATGATGTAACAGTGTAATGTGGGCTAGGTGACAGGAGGGAGATCGCTAGACTAATGAGGGAGAGAGGGAGATTGCTGCTATGTCAGGGAGTCTCCTGCAGAATGCAGGAGGGGAGGCAACTATGATGTAACAGTGTAATGTGGGCTAGGTGACATGAGGGAGATTGCTAGACTAATGAGGGAGAGAGGGAGATTGCTGCTATGTCAGGGAGTCTCCTGCAGAATGCAGGAGGGGAGGCAACTATGATGTAACAGTGTAATGTGGGCTAGGTGACAGGAGGGAGATCGCTAGACTAATGAGGGAGAGAGGGAGATTGCTGCTATGTCAGGGAGTCTCCTGCAGAATGCAGGAGGGGAGGCAACTATGGTGTAACAGTGTAATGTGGGCTAGGTGACATGAGGGAGATTGCTAGACTAATGAGGGAGAGAGGGAGATTGCTGCTATGTCAGGGAGTCTCCTGCAGAATGCAGGAGGGGAGGCAACTATGCATGATTATAAGCTTAGAAGCAGGGCCCTCCTCCTGTACCTCTATGTCTGTCTGTTACTAGCACTACCCAGTTTTTTCATCACTGTCTACATGGATGCTGTTACTGAATGAAATAAATAATCCTCCACCATTCTTTCAATGGTGACAGCATCATATGCAGTGACAGTAGACATGTCCATCATTGTAGGGGGTGTGTTTGAAAAATAAAGAAGGAGATGTTGCCATGTCACATGCCACATGCCACGTGAGCTGACCTTTTTCTCACCAATAGCTCTTGGAACCTCTACAGATTTGTGTCCATCGGAAATAATGATACAGGTTTATAATACCTGGGATTAAGGATTATGGCCAAAAATTAGTGATCTCATTTCAACAGACTGACCACTCTTTTTTTAGGCCACCGACCACTGGACTGACCACTCTTTTTTTAGGCCACCGACCACTGGACTGACCACTCTTTTTTTAGGCCACCGACCACTGGACTGACCACTCTTTTTTTAGGCCACCGTCCACTGGACTGACCACTCTTTTTTTAGGCCACCGTCCACTGGACTGACCACTCTTTTTTTAGGCCACCGACCACTGGACTGACCACTCTTTTTTTGGGCCACTGACAGCATCTCCTTCATACCCCTTGTAATAAAATTATCCTCCACTGTCAAATAAATTATGTCAGCAAAACATGGAACATGTTGAAATTTGTAGTTACAGTATTTGTCTCCCAACATAAATTATCCCTACAATGAATGTGTTTGCGTACAATACATGTGGTAAGGCAGGGGTGGGCCACGTGCGGCCTGCAAACAGCTCCTGACTGGTCCGCCACTCGGCGCTGCTGTATGTGTGTCCGATTTCAGCTGTGTGTACGCGGTGTAGTTCTGTGTAGCAGATGCTCAGTCAGTGGGTAGCAGGTGCCAGGTGTGGCCCGGCGCAAGAACCAAAGACTGCAGGACTACACCACACGCACACACAGCCGCCATTGGACACACATCGGCCACCCCCACATCTCACTACAACCGCAGCACCGCCGCCGAGGATAGCTGAGTCGCTGTGACTGCATGTGGCTGCAATCGGCTCCATTTTTCAAGGCTGGCATGCAGGTGTTACTGCATTACTAATGGGGGCGGGTGTGTGGCATTACTAATGGGGGCAGGTGTTACTGCATTACTAATGGGGGCAGGTGTGTGTGGCATTACTAATGGGGGCGGGTGTGTGGCATTACTAATGGGGGCAGGTGTTACTGCATTACTAATGGGGGCAGGTGTGTGTGGCATTACTAATGGGGGCGGGTGTGTGGCATTACTAATGGGGGCAGGTGTTACTGCATTACTAATGGGGGCGGGTGTGTGGCATTACTAATGGGGGCAGGTGTGTGGCATTACTAATGGGGGCGGGTGTGTGGCATTACTAATGGGGGCAGGTGTTACTGCATTACTAATGGGGGCGGGTGTGTGGCATTACTAATGGGGGCGGGTGTGTGGCATTACTAATGGGGGCAGGTGTGTGGCATTACTAATGGGGGCAGGTGTTACTGCATTACTAATGGGGGCGGGTGTGTGGCATTACTAATGGGGCGGGTGTGTGGCATTACTAATGGGGGCAGGTGTGTGACATTACTAATGGGGGCAGGTGTGTGGCCTTACTAATGGGGGCAGGTGTGTGTGGCATTACTAATGGGGGCAGGTGTGTGTGGCATTACTAATGGGGGCAGGTGTGTGGCATTACTAATGGGGGCGGGTGTGTGGCATTACTAATGGGGGCGGGTGTGTGGCATTACTAATGGGGGCAGGTGTTACTGCATTACTAATGGGGGCAGATGTGTGGCATTACTAATGGGTGCAGGTGTTACTGCATTACTAATGGGGGCGGGTGTGTGGCATTACTAATGGGGGCAGGTGTGTGGAATTACTAATGGGGGCGGGTGTGTGGCATTACTAATGGGGGCGGGTGTGTGGCATTACTAATGGGGGCAGGTGTTACTGCATTACTAATGGGGGCGGGTGTGTGGCATTACTAATGGGGGCAGGTGTTACTGCATTACTAATGGGGGCAGGTGTGTGGCATTACTAATGGGAGCAGGTGTGTGACATTACTAATGGGGGCGGGTGTGTGACATTACTAATGGGGGCAGGTGTGTGACATTACTAATGGGGGCAGGTGTGTGACATTACTAATGGGAGCAGGTGTGTGGCATTACTAATGGGGGCAGGTGTGTGGCATTACTAATGGGGGCAGGTGTGTGGCATTACTAATGGGGGCAGGTGTGCGGCATTACTAATGGGTGAAGGTGTGTGGCGTTACTAATGGGGGCAGGTGTGTGGCGTTACTAATGGGGGGCAGGTGTGTGGCGTTACTAATGGGGGGCAGGTGTGTGGCATTACTAATGGGGGCAGGTGTGTGGCATTACTAATGGGTGAAGGTGTGTGGCATTACTAATGGGTGAAGGTGTGTGGCATTACTAATGGGGGCAGGTGTGCGGCATTACTAATGGGGGCAGGTGTGCGGCATTACTAATGGGGGCAGGTGTGTGGCATTACTAATGGGTGAAGGTGTGTGGCATTACTAATGGGGGCAGGTGTGCGGCATTACTAATGGGGGCAGGTGTGTGGCATTACTAATGGGGGCAGGTGTGTGGTGTTACTAATGGGGGCAGGTGTGTGGCATTACTAATGGGTGAAGGTGTGTGGCATTACTAATGGGGGCAGGTGTGTGGCATTACTAATGGGGGCAGGTGTGTGGCATTACTAATGGTGGCAGGTGTGTGGCATTACTAATGAGGGCGGGTGTGTGGTGTTACTAATGGGGGCAGGTGTGTGGCGTTACTAATGGGGGCAGGTGTGTGGCGTTACTAATGGGGGCGGGTGTGTGGCGTTACTAATGGGGGCGGGTGTGTGGCATTACTAATGGGGGCAGGTGTGCGGCATTACTAATGGGGGCAGGTGTGTGGCATTACTAATGAGGGCGGGTGTGTGGTGTTACTAATGGGGGCAGGTGTGTGGCGTTACTAATGGGGGCAGGTGTGTGGCGTTACTAATGGGGGCGGGTGTGTGGCGTTACTAATGGGGGCGGGTGTGTGGCGTTACTAATGGGGGCAGGTGTGTGGCATTACTAATGGGGGCAGGTGTGCGGCATTACTAATGGGGGCAGGTGTACGGCATTACTAATGGGGGCAGGTGTACGGCATTACTAATGGGGGCAGGTGTGTGGCATTACTAATGGGGGCAGGTGTGTGGAATTACTAATGGGGGCAGGTGTGTGGCATTACTAATGGGGGCAGGTGTGTGGCATTACTAATGGGGGCAGGTGTGTGGCATTACTAATGGGGGCAGGTGTGGCGTTACTAATGGGGGCAGGTGTGTGGCATTACTAATGGGGGCAGGTGTGTGACATTACTAATGGGGGCAGGTGTGTGGCATTACTAATGGGGGCATGTGTGCGGCATTACTAATGGGGGCAGGTGTGGGGCATTACTAATGTGGGCAGGTGTGTGACGTTACTAATGGGGCAGATGTGTGGTATTACTAATGGGGGCAGGTGTGCGCCATTACTAATGGGGGCAGGTGTGTGACGTTACTAATGGGGGCAGGTGTGCGACATTACTAATGGGGGCAGGTGTGTGGCATTACTAATGGGGGCAGGTGTGTGGCATTACTAATGGGGGCATGTGTGTGACATTACTAATGGGGGCAGGTGTGTGGCGTTACTAATGGGGGCAGGTGTGCGACATTACTAATGGGGGCAGGTGTGTGGCATTACTAATGGGGGCAGGTGTGTGGCATTACTAATGGGGGCATGTGTGCGGCATTACTAATGGGGGCAGGTGTGCGACATTACTAATGGGGGCAGGTGTGCGACATTACTAATGGGGGCAGGTGTGCGGCGTTACTAATGAGGGCAGGTATGTGACATTACTAATGGGGGCATGTGTGCGGCATTACTAATGGGGGCGGGTGTGTGACATTACTAATGGGTGAAGGTGTGCGGCATTACTAATGGGGGCAGGTGTGCGGCATTACTAATGGGGGCATGTGTGCGGCGTAACTAATGGGGGCAGGTGTGTGGCATTACTAATGGGGGCAGGTGTGTGGTATTACTAATGGGAGCTGGTGTGTGGCATTACTAATGGGGGCAGGTGTGTGGCATTATTAATGGGGGCATGTGTGCGGCGTAACTAATGGGGGCAGGTGTGTGGCATTACTAATGGGGGCAGGTGTGTGGCATTATTAATGGGGGCATGTGTGCGGCGTAACTAATGGGGGCAGGTGTGTGGCATTACTAATGGGAGCAGGTGTGTGGCATTACTAATGGGGGCAGGTGTGTGGTATTACTAATGGGAGCTGGTGTGTGGCATTACTAATGGGGGCAGGTGTGTGGCATTATTAATGGGGGCATGTGTGCGGCGTAACTAATGGGGGCAGGTGTGTGACATTACTAATGGGGGCAGGTGTGTGGTATTACTAATGGGAGCTGGTGTGTGACATTACTAATGGGAGCAGGTGTGTGGCATTACTAATGGGAGCAGGTGTGTGGTGTTACTAATGGGAGCTGGTGTGTGGCATTACTAATGGGAGCTGGTGTGTGGCATTACTAATGGGAGCAGGTGTGTGGCATTACTAATGGGGGCAGGTGTGTGGCGTTACTAATGGGAGCAGGTGTGTGGCATTACTAATGGGGGCAGGTGTGTGGTGTTACTAATGGGAGCTGGTGTGTGGCATTACTAATGGGAGCTGGTGTGTGGCATTACTAATGGGAGCAGGTGTGTGGCATTACTAATGGGGGCAGGTGTGTGGTGTTACTAATGGGGGCAGGTGTGTGGCATTATCAATGGGGGCAGGTGTGTGGCATTACTAATGGGGGGCAGGTGTGTGTGGTATTACTAATGGGGGCAGGTGTGCGGCATTACTAACGGGGGCAGGTGTGTGGCATTACTAATGGGGGCAGGTGTGCGGCATTACTAACGGGGGCAGGTGTGTGACGTTACTAATGGGGGCAGGTGTGTGGCGTTATTAATGGGGGGAGATGTGTGGCATTACTAATGGGGGCGGGTGTGTGGCATTACTAATGGGGGCAGGTGTGTGGTGTTACTAATGGGGGCAGGTGTGTGGCGTTACTAATGGGAGCTGGTGTGTGACATTACTAATGGGACCGGGTGTGTGGCATTACTAATAGGGGCAGGTGTGTGGCATTACTAATGGGGGCAGGTGTGCGGCATTACTAATGGGTGAAGGTGTGTGGCATTACTAATGGGGGCAGGTGTGTGGCGTAACTAATGGGGGGCAGGTGTGTGGTATTACTAATGGGGGCAGGTGTGTGGCGTTACTAATGGGGGCAGGTGTGTGGCATTACTAATGGGGGCAGGTGTGTGGCATTACTAATGGGGGCAGGTGTGTGGCATTACTAATGGGGGCAGGTGTGCGGCATTACTAATGGGTGAAGGTGTGTGGCGTTACTAATGGGGCAGGTGTGTGGTATTACTAATGGGGGCAGGTGTGTGGCATTACTAATGGGGGCAGGTGTGGCATTACTAATGGGGGCAGGTGTGCGGCATTACTAATGGGTGAAGGTGTGTGGCGTTACTAATGGGGGCAGGTGTGTGGCATTACTAATGGGGGCAGGTGTGTGGCATTACTAATGGGGGCAGGTGTGTGGCATTACTAATGGGGGCAGGTGTGTGTGGTATTACTAATGGGGGCAGGTGTGTGTGGTGTTACTAATGGGGGCAGGTGTGTGGCATTACTAATGGGGGCAGGTGTGTGGCATTACTAATGGGGGCAGGTGTGTGGCATTACTAATGGGGGCAGGTGTGTGTGGTGTTACTAATGGGGGCAGGTGTGTGGCATTATCAATGGGGGCAGGTGTGTGGCATTACTAATGGGGGGCAGGTGTGTGGCATTACTAATGGGGGCAGGTGTGTGTGGTATTACTAATGGGGGCAGGTGTGCGGCATTACTAACGGGGGCAGGTGTGTGGCATTACTAATGGGGGCAGGTGTGTGACATTACTAATGGGGGCAGGTGTGTGGCATTACTAATGGGGGGCAGGTGTGTGGTGTTACTAATGGGGGCAGGTGTGTGGCGTTACTAATGGGGGGCAGGTGTGTGGCATTACTAATGGGGGCAGGTGTGTGACATTACTAATGGGGGCGGGTGTGTGGCGTTACTAATGGGGGCGGGTGTGTGGCGTTACTAATGGGGGCAGGTGTGTGGCATTACTAATGGGGGCAGGTGTGTGGCATTACTAATGGGGGCAGGTGTGTGGCATTACTAATGGGGGCAGGTGTGTGACATTACTAATGGGGGCAGGTGTGTGACATTACTAATGGGGGCAGGTGTGTGGTATTACTAATGGGGGCAGGTGTGCGCCATTACTAATGGGTGAAGGTGTGCGGCATTACTAATGGGGGCAGGTGTGTGGCATTACTAATGGGGGCAGGTGTGTGGTATTACTAATGGGGGCAGGTGTGTGACATTACTAATGGGGGCAGGTGTGTGGCATTACTAATGGGGGGCAGGTGTGTGGTGTTACTAATGGGGGCAGGTGTGTGGCGTTACTAATGGGGGGCAGGTGTGTGGCATTACTAATGGGGGCAGGTGTGTGACATTACTAATGGGGGCGGGTGTGTGGCGTTACTAATGGGGGCAGGTGTGTGGCGTTACTAATGGGGGCAGGTGTGTGGCGTTACTAATGGGGGCAGGTGTGTGGCATTACTAATGGGGGCAGGTGTGTGGCATTACTAATGGGGGCAGGTGTGTGACATTACTAATGGGGGCAGGTGTGTGACATTACTAATGGGGGCAGGTGTGTGGTATTACTAATGGGGGCAGGTGTGCGCCATTACTAATGGGTGAAGGTGTGCGGCATTACTAATGGGGGCAGGTGTGCGGCTTTACTAATGGGGGCAGGTGTGTGGCATTACTAATGGGTGAAGGTGTGCGGCATTACTAATGGGGGCAGGTGTGTGGCGTTACTAATGGGGGGCAGGTGTGTGGCATTACTAATGGGGGCAGGTGTGTGGCATTACTAATGGGGGCAGGTGTGTGGTGTTACTAATGGGGGCAGGTGTGTGACATTACTAATGGGGGCAGGTGTGCGGCATTACTAATGGGGGAAGGTGTGTGACATTACTAATGGGGGGCAGGTGTGTGGCATTACTAATGGGGGCAGGTGTGTGGCGTTACTAATGGGGGCAGGTGTGCGGCATTACTAATGGGGGCAGGTGTGTGGCATTACTAATGGGGGCAGGTGTGTGGCATTACTAATGGGGGCAGGTGTGCGGCATTACTAATGGGGGCAGGTGTGTGGCGTTACTAATGGGGGCATGTGTGCGGCATTACTAATGGGGGCAGGTGTGTGACGTTACTAATGGGGGCAGGTGTGTGGTATTACTAATGGGAGCTGGTGTGTGGCATTACTAATGGGTGAAGGTGTGTGGCATTACTAATGGGGGCAGGTGTGTGGCATTACTAATGGGGGCATGTGTGTGACATTACTAATGGGGGCAGGTGTGTGGCGTTACTAATGGGGGCAAGTGTGCGACATTACTAATGGGGGCAGGTGTGCGACATTACTAATGGGGGCAGGTGTGTGGCATTACTAATGGGGGCAGGTGTGTGGCATTACTAATGGGGGCATGTGTGCGGCATTACTAATGGGGGCAGGTGTGTGACATTACTAATGGGGGCAGGTGTGCGACATTACTAATGGGGGCAGGTGTGCGGCGTTACTAATGAGGGCAGGTATGTGACATTACTAATGGGGGCATGTGTGCGGCATTACTAATGGGGGCGGGTGTGTGACATTACTAATGGGTGAAGGTGTGCGGCATTACTAATGGGGGCAGGTGTGCGGCATTACTAATGGGGGCATGTGTGCGGCGTAACTAATGGGGGCAGGTGTGTGGCATTACTAATGGGGGCAGGTGTGTGGTATTACTAATGGGAGCTGGTGTGTGGCATTACTAATGGGGGCAGGTGTGTGGCATTATTAATGGGGGCATGTGGGCAGGTGTGTGGCATTACTAATGGGGGCAGGTGTGTGACATTACTAATGGGGGCAGGTGTGTGGCATTACTAATGGGGGGCAGGTGTGTGGTGTTACTAATGGGGGCAGGTGTGTGGCGTTACTAATGGGGGGCAGGTGTGTGGCATTACTAATGGGGGCAGGTGTGTGACATTACTAATGGGGGCGGGTGTGTGGCGTTACTAATGGGGGCAGGTGTGTGGCGTTACTAATGGGGGCAGGTGTGTGGCATTACTAATGGGGGCAGGTGTGTGGCATTACTAATGGGGGCAGGTGTGTGGCATTACTAATGGGGGCAGGTGTGTGACATTACTAATGGGGGCAGGTGTGTGACATTACTAATGGGGGCAGGTGTGTGGTATTACTAATGGGGGCAGGTGTGCGCCATTACTAATGGGTGAAGGTGTGCGGCATTACTAATGGGGGCAGGTGTGTGGCATTACTAATGGGGGCAGGTGTGTGGTATTACTAATGGGGGCAGGTGTGTGACATTACTAATGGGGGCAGGTGTGTGGCATTACTAATGGGGGGCAGGTGTGTGGTGTTACTAATGGGGGCAGGTGTGTGGCGTTACTAATGGGGGGCAGGTGTGTGGCATTACTAATGGGGGCAGGTGTGTGACATTACTAATGGGGGCGGTTGTGTGGCGTTACTAATGGGGGCGGGTGTGTGGCGTTACTAATGGGGGCAGGTGTGTGGCGTTACTAATGGGGGCAGGTGTGTGGCATTACTAATGGGGGCAGGTGTGTGGCATTACTAATGGGGGCAGGTGTGTGACATTACTAATGGGGGCAGGTGTGTGACATTACTAATGGGGGCAGGTGTGTGGTATTACTAATGGGGGCAGGTGTGCGCCATTACTAATGGGTGAAGGTGTGCGGCATTACTAATGGGGGCAGGTGTGCGGCTTTACTAATGGGGGCAGGTGTGTGGCATTACTAATGGGTGAAGGTGTGCGGCATTACTAATGGGGGCAGGTGTGTGGCGTTACTAATGGGGGGCAGGTGTGTGGCATTACTAATGGGGGCAGGTGTGTGGCATTACTAATGGGGGCAGGTGTGTGGTGTTACTAATGGGGGCAGGTGTGTGACATTACTAATGGGGGCAGGTGTGCGGCATTACTAATGGGGGAAGGTGTGTGGCATTACTAATGGGGGGCAGGTGTGTGGCATTACTAATGGGGGCAGGTGTGTGGTGTTACTAATGGGGGCAGGTGTGCGGCATTACTAATGGGGGCAGGTGTGTGGCATTACTAATGGGGGCAGGTGTGTGGCATTACTAATGGGGGCAGGTGTGCGGCATTACTAATGGGGGCAGGTGTGTGGCGTTACTAATGGGGGCATGTGTGCGGCATTACTAATGGGGGCAGGTGTGTGACGTTACTAATGGGGGCAGGTGTGTGGTATTACTAATGGGAGCTGGTGTGTGGCATTACTAATGGGTGAAGGTGTGTGGCATTACTAATGGGGGCAGGTGTGTGACATTACTAATGGGGGCAGGTGTGTGACATTACTAATGGGTGAAGGTGTGTGGCATTACTAATGGGGGAAGGTGTGTGACATTACTAATGGGGGCAGGTGTGTGGCATTACTAATGGGGGCATGTGTGCGGCATTACTAATGGGGGCAGGTGTGTGACATTACTAATGGGTGAAGGTGTGTGGCATTACTAATGGGGGCATGTGTGCGGCATTACTAATGGGGGCAGGTGTGTGACATTACTAATGGGGGCAGGTGTGTGGCATTACTAATGGGGGCAGGTGTGTGGTATTACTAATGGGGGCATGTGTGTGGCATTACTAATGGGGGAAGGTGTGTGGCATTACTAATGGGGGCAGGTGTGTGGCATTACTAATGGGGGCATGTGTGTGGCATTACTAATGGGGGAAGGTGTGTGGCATTACTAATGGGGGCAGGTGTGTGACATTACTAATGGGGGCATGTGTGTGGCATTACTAATGGGTGAAGGTGTGTGGCATTACTAATGGGGGAAGGTGTGTGACATTACTAATGGGGGCAGGTGTGTGGCATTACTAATGGGGGCATGTGTGCGGCATTACTAATGGGGGCAGGTGTGTGACATTACTAATGGGGGCAGGTGTGTGGCATTACTAATGGGGGCAGGTGTGTGGTATTACTAATGGGTGAAGGTGTGTGGCGTAACTAATGGGGGCAGGTGTGTGACATTACTAATGGGGGCAGGTGTGCGGCATTACTAATGGGGGCAGGTGTGTGGCATTACTAATGGGGGCGGGTGTGTGACATTACTAATGGGGGCAGGTGTGTGACATTACTAATGAGGGCAGGTATGTGACATTACTAATGGGGGCAGCTGTGTGGTGTTACTAATGGGGGCAGGTGTTCGGCATTACTAATGGGGGCTGGTGTGTGGCATTACTAATGGGGGCAGGTGTGCGGCATTACTAATGGGGGCAGGTGTGCGGTATTTCTAATGGGTGAAGGTGTGTAGCATTACTAATGGGGGCAGGTGTGCGGTATTTCTAATGGGTGAAGGTGTGTGGCATTACTAATGGGGGCAGGTGTGTGGCATTACTAATGGGGGGCAGGTGTGTGGCATTACTAATGGGGGCAGGTGTTACTGCATTACTAATGGGGGCGGGTGTGTGGCATTACTAATGGGGGCAGGTGTACGGCATTACTAATGGGGGCAGGTGTGCGACATTACTAATGAGGGCAGGTATGTGACATTACTAATGGGGGCAGCTGTGTGGTGTTACTAATGGGGGCAGGTGTGCGCCATTACTAATGGGTGAAGGTGTGCGGCGTTACTAATGGGGGCAGGTGTGTGGCATTACTAATGGGGGCAGGTGTGCGGCATTACTAATGGGGGCAGGTGTGCGGCATTACTAATGGGGGCAGGTGTGTGGCATTACTAATGGGTGAAGGTGTGTGGCATTACTAATGGGGGCAGGTGTGTGGTATTACTAATGGGTGAAGGTGTGCGGCATTACTAATGGGGGCAGGTGTGTGACATTACTAATGGGGGCAGGTGTGTGGCATTACTAATGGGGGCAGGTGTGTGACATTACTAATGGGGGCAGGTGTGCGGCATTACTAATGGGGGAAGGTGTGTGACATTACTAATGGGGGCAGGTGTGTGACATTACTAATGGGGGCAGGTGTGTGGCATTACTAATGGGGGAAGGTGTGTGACATTACTAATGGGGGCAGGTGTGTGGCATTACTAATGGGGGAAGGTGTGTGACATTACTAATGGGGGCAGGTGTGTGGCATTACTAATGGGGGCATGTGTGCGGCATTACTAATGGGGGCAGGTGTGTGACATTACTAATGGGTGAAGGTGTGTGGCATTACTAATGGGGGCATGTGTGCGGCATTACTAATGGGGGCAGGTGTGTGACATTACTAATGGGGGCAGGTGTGTGGCATTACTAATGGGGGCATGTGTGTGGCATTACTAATGGGTGAAGGTGTGTGGCATTACTAATGGGGGCAGGTGTGTGACATTACTAATGGGGGCAGGTGTGTGACATTACTAATGGGTGAAGGTGTGTGACATTACTAATGGGGGCAGGTGTGTGGCATTACTAATGGGGGCAGGTGTGTGGCATTACTAATGGGTGAAGGTGTGTGACATTACTAATGGGTGAAGGTGTGTGACATTACTAATGGGTGAAGGTGTGTGGCGTTACTAATGGGGGCATGTGTGCGGCATTACTAATGGGGGCAGGTGTGTGACATTACTAATGGGTGAAGGTGTGTGGCGTAACTAATGGGGGCAGGTGTGTGGCATTACTAATGGGGGCAGGTGTGTGGCATTACTAATGGGGGCAGGTGTGTGGCATTACTAATGGGGGCGGGTGTGTGACATTACTAATGGGGGCAGGTGTGTGACATTACTAATGAGGGCAGGTATGTGACATTACTAATGGGGGCAGCTGTGTGGTGTTACTAATGGGGGCAGGTGTTCGGCATTACTAATGGGGGCAGGTGTGCGGCATTACTAATGGGGGCAGGTGTGCGGTATTTCTAATGGGTGAAGGTGTGTAGCATTACTAATGGGGGCAGGTGTGCGGTATTTCTAATGGGTGAAGGTGTGTGGCATTACTAATGGGGGCAGGTGTGTGGCATTACTAATGGGGGGCAGGTGTGTGGCATTACTAATGGGGGCAGGTGTTACTGCATTACTAATGGGGGCGGGTGTGTGGCATTACTAATGGGGGCAGGTGTACGGCATTACTAATGGGGGCAGGTGTGCGACATTACTAATGAGGGCGGGTATGTGACATTACTAATGGGGGCAGCTGTGTGGTGTTACTAATGGGGGCAGGTGTGCGGCATTACTAATGGGGGCAGGTGTGTGGCATTACTAATGGGTGAAGGTGTGTGGTGTTACTAATGGGGGCAGGTGTGCGCCATTACTAATGGGTGAAGGTGTGCGGCATTACTAATGGGGGCAGGTGTGCGGCGTTACTAATGGGGGCAGGTGTGTGGCGTTACTAATGGGGGCAGGTGTGTGGCATTACTAATGGGTGAAGGTGTGTGGCGTATCTAATGGGGGCAGGTGTGCGGCATTACTAATGGGGGCAGGTGTGCGCCATTACTAATGGGTGAAGGTGTGCGGCATTACTAATGGGGGCAGGTGTGCGGCGTTACTAATGGGGGCAGGTGTGTGGCATTACTAATGGGGGCAGGTGTGTGGCATTACTAATGGGTGAAGGTGTGTGGCGTAACTAATGGGGGCAGGTGTGTGGCATTACTAATGGGGGCAGGTGTGCGGCATTACTAATGGGGGCAGGTGTGCGGTATTTCTAATGGGTGAAGGTGTGTGGCATTACTAATGGGGGCAGGTGTGTGGCATTACTAATGGGGGGCAGGTGTGTGGCATTACTAATGGGGGCAGGTGTGTGACATTACTAATGAGGGCAGGTATGTGACATTACTAATGGGGGCAGCTGTGTGGTGTTACTAATGGGGGCAGGTGTGCGCCATTACTAATGGGTGAAGGTGTGCGGCATTACTAATGGGGGCAGGTGTGTGGCATTACTAATGGGGGCAGGTGTGTGGCGTTACTAATGGGGGGCAGGTGTGTGGCGTTACTAATGGGGGCAGGTGTGTGGCGTTACTAATGGGGGGCAGGTGTGTGGCGTTACTAATGGGGGCAGGTGTGTGGCGTTACTAATGGGGGCAGGTGTGCGGCATTACTAATGGGGGCAGGTGTGCGCCATTACTAATGGGTGAAGGTGTGCGGCATTACTAATGGGGGCAGGTGTGTGGCATTACTAATGGGGGCAGGTGTGTGGCGTTACTAATGGGGGGCAGGTGTGTGGCATTACTAATGGGGGCAGGTGTGTGGCGTTACTAATGGGGGGCAGGTGTGTGGCATTACTAATGGGGGCAGGTGTGTGGCATTACTAATGGGTGAAGGTGTGTGGTGTTACTAATGGGTGAAGGTGTGTGGCGTTACTAATGGGGGCAGGTTTGTGGCATTACTAATGGGGGCAGGTGTGTGACATTACTAATGGGGGCAGGTGTGTGGCATTACTAATGGGGGGCAGGTGTGTGGTGTTACTAATGGGGGCAGGTGTGTGGCATTACTAATGGGGGGCAGGTGTGTGGCATTACTAATGGGGGAAGGTGTGTGACATTACTAATGGGGGGCAGGTGTGTGGCATTACTAATGGGGGCAGGTGTGTGGCATTACTAATGGGTGAAGGTGTGTGGCATTACTAATGGGGGCAGGTTTGTGGCATTACTAATGGGGGCAGGTGTGCGACATTACTAATGGGGGCAGGTGTGCGGCATTACTAATGGGGGCAGGTGTGTGGCATTACTAATGGGTGAAGGTGTGTGGCATTACTAATGGGGGCAGGTGTGTGGTATTACTAATGGGTGAAGGTGTGCGGCATTACTAATGGGGGCAGGTGTGCGACATTACTAATGGGGGCAGGTGTGCGGCATTACTAATGGGGGAAGGTGTGTGACATTACTAATGGGGGCAGGTGTGTGGCATTACTAATGGGGGCATGTGTGCGGCATTACTAATGGGGGCAGGTGTGCGACATTACTAATGGGTGAAGGTGTGCGGCATTACTAATGGGGGCAGGTGTGCGGCATTACTAATGGGGGCAGGTGTGTGGCATTACTAATGGGGGCATGTGTGCGGCATTACTAATGGGGGCAGGTGTGTGACATTACTAATGGGTGAAGGTGTGTGGCGTAACTAATGGGGGCAGGTGTGTGGCATTACTAATGGGGGCAGGTGTGTGGTATTACTAATGGGTGAAGGTGTGTGGCGTAACTAATGGGGGCAGGTGTGTGGCATTACTAATGGGGGCAGGTGTGCGGCATTACTAATGGGGGCAGGTGTGTGGCATTACTAATGGGGGCGGGTGTGTGACATTACTAATGGGGGCGGGTGTGTGACATTACTAATGAGGGCAGGTATGTGACATTACTAATGGGGGCAGCTGTGTGGTGTTACTAATGGGGGCAGGTGTTCGGCATTACTAATGGGGGCTGGTGTGTGGCATTACTAATGGGGGCAGGTGTGTGGCATTACTAATGGGGGCAGGTGTGTGACATTACTAATGGGGGCAGGTATGTGACATTACTAATGGGGGCAGCTGTGTGGTGTTACTAATGGGGGCAGGTGTGCGGTATTTCTAATGGGTGAAGGTGTGTGGCATTACTAATGGGGGCAGGTGTGTGGCATTACTAATGGGGGGCAGGTGTGTGGCATTACTAATGGGGGCAGGTGTGTGACATTACTAATGAGGGCAGGTATGTGACATTACTAATGGGGGCAGGTGTGCGGCATTACTAATGGGGGCAGGTGTGCGCCATTACTAATGGGTGAAGGTGTGCGGCATTACTAATGGGGGCAGGTGTGCGGCGTTACTAATGGGGGCAGGTGTGTGGCATTACTAATGGGTGAAGGTGTGTGGCGTAACTAATGGGGGCAGGTGTGTGGCATTACTAATGGGGGCAGGTGTGCGCCATTACTAATGGGTGAAGGTGTGCGGCATTACTAATGGGGGCAGGTGTGCGGCGTTACTAATGGGGGCAGGTGTGTGGCATTACTAATGGGGGCAGGTGTGTGGCATTACTAATGGGTGAAGGTGTGTGGCGTAACTAATGGGGGCAGGTGTGTGGCATTACTAATGGGGGCAGGTGTGCGGCATTACTAATGGGGGCAGGTGTGCGGTATTTCTAATGGGTGAAGGTGTGTGGCATTACTAATGGGGGCAGGTGTGTGGCATTACTAATGGGGGGCAGGTGTGTGGCATTACTAATGGGGGCAGGTGTGTGACATTACTAATGAGGGCAGGTAAGTGACATTACTAATGGGGGCAGCTGTGTGGTGTTACTAATGGGGGCAGGTGTGCGCCATTACTAATGGGTGAAGGTGTGTGGCATTACTAATGGGGGCAGGTGTGCGCCATTACTAATGGGTGAAGGTGTGCGGCATTACTAATGGGGGCAGGTGTGCGGCGTTACTAATGGGTGAAGGTGTGCGGCATTACTAATGGGGGCAGGTGTGTGGCATTACTAATGGGGGCAGGTGTGTGGCGTTACTAATGGGGGGCAGGTGTGTGGCGTAACTAATGGGGGCAGGTGTGTGGCATTACTAATGGGGGCAGGTGTGTGACATTACTAATGGGGGCAGGTGTGCGACATTACTAATGGGGGCAGGTGTGCGGCATTACTAATGGGGGCAGGTGTGTGGCGTTACTAATGGGGGGCAGGTGTGTGGCGTAACTAATGGGGGCAGGTGTGTGGCATTACTAATGGGGGCAGGTGTGTGACATTACTAATGGGGGCAGGTGTGTGGCATTACTAATGGGGGGCAGGTGTGTGGTGTTACTAATGGGGGCAGGTGTGTGGCATTACTAATGGGGGGCAGGTGTGTGGCATTACTAATGGGGGAAGGTGTGTGACATTACTAATGGGGGGCAGGTGTGTGGCATTACTAATGGGGGCAGGTGTGTGGCATTACTAATGGGTGAAGGTGTGTGGCATTACTAATGGGGGCAGGTGTGCGGCATTACTAATGGGGGCAGGTGTGCGGCATTACTAATGGGGGCAGGTGTGCGGCATTACTAATGGGGGCAGGTGTGTGGCATTACTAATGGGTGAAGGTGTGTGGCATTACTAATGGGTGAAGGTGTGCGGCATTACTAATGGGGGCAGGTGTGCGGCATTACTAATGGGGGCGGGTGTGTGGCATTACTAATGGGGGCAGGTGTGTGACATTACTAATGGGTGAAGGTGTGTGGCATTACTAATAGGGGCAGGTGTGCGGCATTACTAATGGGGGCAGGTGTGCGCCATTACTAATGGGTGAAGGTGTGTGGCGTAACTAATGGGGGCAGGTGTGTGGCATTACTAATGGGGGCAGGTGTGTGGCGTTACTAATGGGGGGCAGGTGTGCGGCATTACTAATGGGGGCAGGTGTGCGGCATTACTAATGGGGGCAGGTGTGCGGTATTTCTAATGGGTGAAGGTGTGTGGCATTACTAATGGGGGCAGGTGTGTGGCATTACTAATGGGGGGCAGGTGTGTGGCATTACTAATGGGGGCAGGTGTGTGACATTACTAATGGGGGCAGCTGTGTGGTGTTACTAATGGGGGCAGGTGTGCGCCATTACTAATGGGTGAAGGTGTGTGGCATTTCTAATGGGGGCAGGTGTGCGCCATTACTAATGGGTGAAGGTGTGCGGCATTACTAATGGGGGCAGGTGTGCGGCGTTACTAATGGGTGAAGGTGTGCGGCATTACTAATGGGGGCAGGTGTGTGGCATTACTAATGGGGGCGGGTGTGTGGCGTTACTAATGGGGGCAGGTGTGTGGCGTTACTAATGGGGGCAGATGTGTGGCATTACTAATGGGGGCAGGTGTACGGCATTACTAATGGGGACAGGTGTGTGGTATTACTAATGGGGGCAGGTGTGTGGCATTACTAATGGGGGCAGGTGTGTGGCGTTACTAATGGGGGGCAGGTGTGTGGCGTAACTAATGGGGGCAGGTGTGTGGCATTACTAATGGGGGCGGGTGTGTGGCATTACTAATGGGGGCAGGTGTGTGGCATTACTAATGGGGGGCAGGTGTGTGGTGTTACTAATGGGGGCAGGTGTGTGGCATTACTAATGGGGGGCAGGTGTGTGGCATTACTAATGGGGGAAGGTGTGTGACATTACTAATGGGGGGCAGGTGTGTGGCATTACTAATGGGGGCAGGTGTGTGGCATTACTAATGGGTGAAGGTGTGTGGCATTACTAATGGGGGCAGGTGTGTGGCATTACTAATGGGGGCAGGTGTGCGGCATTACTAATGGGGGCAGGTGTGCGGCATTACTAATGGGGGCAGGTGTGTGGCATTACTAATGGGTGAAGGTGTGTGGCATTACTAATGGGTGAAGGTGTGCGGCATTACTAATGGGGGCAGGTGTGCGGCATTACTAATGGGGGCGGGTGTGTGGCATTACTAATGGGGGCAGGTGTGTGACATTACTAATGGGGGCAGGTGTGTGACATTACTAATGGGTGAAGGTGTGTGGCATTACTAATAGGGGCAGGTGTGTGACATTACTAATGGGGGCAGGTGTGCGGCATTACTAATGGGGGCAGGTGTGTAGCATTATTAATGGGGGAAGATGTGTGGCATTACTAATGGGGGCGGGTGTGTGGCATTACTAATGGGGGCAGGTGTGTGGCATTACTAATGGGGGGCAGGTGTGTGGCATTATTAATGGGGGAAGATGTGTGGCATTACTAATGGGGGCAGGTGTGTGGCATTACTAATGGGGGGCAGGTGTGTGGCATTACTAATGGGGGCAGGTGTGTGGCATTACTAATGGGGGCAGGTGTGTGACATTACTAATGGGGGCAGGTGTGTGGCATTACTAATGGGTGAAGGTGTGCGGCATTACTAATGGGGGCAGGTGTGTGGCGTTACTAATGGGGGGCAGGTGTGTGGCATTACTAATGGGGGCAGGTGTGTGGCATTACTAATGGGTGAAGGTGTGCGGCGTTACTAATGGGGGGCAGGTGTGCGGTATTTCTAATGGGTGAAGGTGTGTGGCATTACTAATGGGGGCAGGTGTGTGACATTACTAATGGGGGCAGGTGTGTGACATTACTAATGGGGGCAGCTGTGTGGTGTTACTAATGGGGGCAGGTGTGCGGCATTACTAATGGGGGCAGGTGTGCGGCATTACTAATGGGGGCAGGTGTGCGGTATTTCTAATGGGTGAAGGTGTGTGGCATTACTAATGGGGGCAGGTGTGTGACATTACTAATGAGGGCAGGTATGTGACATTACTAATGGGGGCAGCTGTGTGGTGTTACTAATGGGGGCAGGTGTGTGGCATTACTAATGGGGGGCAGGTGTGTAGCATTATTAATGGGGGGAGATGTGTGGCATTACTAATGGGGGCAGGTGTGTTGCATTACTAATGGGGGCGGGTGTGTGGCATTACTAATGGGGGCAGGTGTGTGACATTACTAATGGGGGCAGGTGTGTGACATTACTAATGGGTGAAGGTGTGTGGCGTTACTAATGGGGGCAGGTGTGTGGCATTATTAATGGGGGCAGGTGTGTGGCATTACTAATGGGGGCAGGTGTGTGGCGTTACTAATGGGGGCAGGTGTGCGGTATTACTAATGGGGGCAGGTGTGCGGCATTACTAATGGGGGCAGGTGTGTGGTGTTACTAATGGGGGCAGGTGTGTGGTGTTACTAATGGGGGCAGGTGTGTGGCATTACTAATGGGGGCAGGTGTGTGGCATTACTAATGGGGGAGGGTGTGTGGCATTACTAATGGGGGCAGGTGTGTGGCATTATTAATGGGGGCAGGTGTGTCGCATTACTAATGGGGGCAGGTGTGTGGCATTACTAATGGGGGCGGGTGTGTGACATTACTAATGGGGGCGGGTGTGTGACATTACTAATGGCGGCAGGTGTGTGACATTACTAATGGGAGCAGGTGTGTGTGGTATTACTAATGGGGGCAGGTGTGTGGCATTACTAATGGGTGAAGGTGTGTGGCGTTACTAATGGGGGCAGGTGTGTGGCATTACTAATGGGGGCAGGTGTGTGACGTTACTAATGGGGGCAGGTGTGTGGCATTACTAATGGGGGCAGGTGTGTGGTGTTACTAATGGGGGCAGGTGTGTGGCATTATTAATGGGGGCAGGTGTGTCGCATTACTAATGGGGGCAGGTGTGTGGCATTACTAATGGGGGCAGGTGTGTGGCATTACTAATGGGGGCAGGTGTGTGGTGTTACTAATGGGGGCAGGTGTGTGTGGTATTACTAATGAGGGCAGGTGTGTGGCATTATTAATGGGGGCAGGTGTGTGGTGTTACTAATGGGGGCAGGTGTGTGGCATTATTAATGGGGGCAGGTGTGTGGCATTACTAATGGGGGCAGGTGTGTGGCATTACTAATGGGGGGCAGGTGTGTGGTGTTACTAATGGGGGCAGGTGTGTGGCATTACTAATGGGGGCGGGTGTGTGGCATTACTAATGGGGGCAGGTGTGTGGCATTATTAATGGGGGCAGGTGTGTGGTGTTACTAATGGGTGAAGGTGTGTGGTGTTACTAATGGGGGCAGGTGTGTGGCCTTACTAATGGGGGCAGGTGTGTGGCGTTACTAATGGGGGCGGGTGTGCGGCATTACTAATGGGGGCGGGTGTGTGGCATTATTAATGGGGGCGGGTGTGTGGCATTATTAATGGGGGCGGGTGTGTGGCATTACTAATGGGGGCAGGTGTGTGGCGTTACTAATGGGGGCAGGTGTGTGGCATTATTAATGGGGGCAGGTGTGTGGCATTACTAATGGGGGCAGGTGTGTGGCATTACTAATGGGGGCGGGTGTGTGGCATTACTAATGGGGGCGGGTGTGTGGCATTATTAATGGGGGCAGGTGTGTGGCATTACTAATGGGGGCAGGTGTGTGGCATTACTAATGGGGGGCAGGTGTGTGGCATTACTAATGGGGGGCAGGTGTGTGGCATTACTAATGGGGGCAGGTGTGTGACATTACTAATGGGGGCAGGTGTGTGACATTACTAATGGGGGCAGGTGTGTGACATTATTAATGGGGGCAGGTGTGTGGCATTACTAATGGGGGCAGGTGTGTGGCATTACTAATGGGGGCGGGTGTGTGGCATTACTAATGGGGGCGGGTGTGTGGCATTATTAATGGGGGCAGGTGTGTGGCATTACTAATGGGGGCAGGTGTGTGGCATTACTAATGGGGGGCAGGTGTGTGGCATTACTAATGGGGGGCAGGTGTGTGGCATTACTAATGGGGGCGGGTGTGTGGCATTATTAATGGGGGCAGGTGTGTGGCATTACTAATGGGGGCAGGTGTGTGGCATTACTAATGGGGGCAGGTGTGTGGCATTACTAATGGGGGGCAGGTGTGTGGTGTTACTAATGGGGGCAGGTGTGTGGCATTACTAATGGGGGCAGGTGTGTGGCGTTACTAATGGGGGCAGGTGTGTGGTGTTACTAATGGGGGCAGGTGTGTGACATTACTAATGGGGGCAGGTGTGTGTGGTATTACTAATGGGGGCAGGTGTGTGGCATTACTAATGGGTGAAGGTGTGCGGCATTACTAATGGGGGCAGGTGTGTGGCATTACTAATGGGGGCAGGTGTGTGGTGTTACTAATGGGGGCAGGTGTGTGACATTACTAATGGGGGCAGGTGTGTGGTGTTACTAATGGGGGCAGGTGTGTGGCATTATTAATGGGGGCAGGTGTGTCGCATTACTAATGGGGGCAGGTGTGTGGCATTACTAATGGGGGCAGGTGTGTGGCATTACTAATGGGGGCAGGTGTGTGGTGTTACTAATGGGGGGCAGGTGTGTGGCATTACTAATGGGGGCAGGTGTGTGGTGTTACTAATGGGGGCAGGTGTGTGACATTACTAATGGGGGCAGGTGTGTGGTGTTACTAATGGGGGCAGGTGTGTGACATTACTAATGGGGGCAGGTGTGTGGCGTTACTAATGGGGGCAGGTGTGTGGTGTTACTAATGGGGGCAGGTGTGTGTGGTATTACTAATGGGGGCAGGTGTGTGGTGTTACTAATGGGGGGCAGGTGTGTGGTGTTACTAATGGGGGCAGGTGTGTGGTGTTACTAATGGGGGCAGGTGTGTGGAATAAAAAGGGGTAGCTGGTGTCAGGAAATATGAGGGACATGGAGAAATTTCAATCATTCCTTGTGGCATAATGTGGTTCAATCTGTGCAGCATAATGGTCCTTATTCTGGATCACTCGTAAATGTAAATTCCTTCTCAAATGGACAAAACCATGTGCACTGCAGGTGGGGCAGATGTAACTTGTGCAGAGAGAATTAGATTTGGGTGGGGTTTTACTTCAAAGTGAGATCTATATTGCAGTGTAAAAATAAAGCAGTCAGTATTTACCCTGCACAGAAACAAAATAACAAAATTACTCACCCAATTCTAACTCTTTCTGCACATGTTACATCTGCCACCCCCCCCCCCTGCAGTGCACATGGTTTTGTCCATTTGAGAAGGACTTTGTGAGTGAACCAGAATAAGGGCCCCTTCTAGGGTTAAGCCACTCGAGATCCCTTCTGGGGTAATCACCTAAGATTCCCCTACTGGGGTTAGAAACTCTGGACAAGAAAAAAACATTGATTTTGCCTTTTGGGAATTCAGCATCCAATGTCCTCGTGTCAGGAATCTCAGTAGCAGAGGGACACATCATCTTCCAATTCCAGAGACCACAATGGGGTTCTATAATATTAGGACTCCAATTATAGGTCAGAGTACTTTGTATGAGTGGTTTAAGGGCAAGTTTCTCCGCCACAGTGGAGACAGGTACAGATCTTACAACTTGGCACAACTTTGCCGGAGGAAAAAACTTGTCACCACCACCAGATTTGCGCAATTCACAAACCTGGAGATAATGCCCTGTGAGAGCTTTGGCTGTAGAAAACTTTTGTGCCTCTTCTGGATCTCCTGGTTTGGGGACTCGCTGGCTAATAATTTTATAGCCATGGTCTCATTTGGGGCAGATAGAGACCCAATAACCTCAGAAAGGACCAGGAAAATTTTGGGTAAGAGGTTTGCCAAATAGCCGTATTTAAGGCAACCAATGACTCTTTCAGGACCTGCATAATTATGCTCAGCAACGAAACAAATAAAACCAGGCAACCTAGACAATGACAATGCTGAGCTGAAACAGACAAAAGCTGGGCTGGACAAGACAATACAAATGCGGGGGGATATATTTTTTTAAATTAGTGCCGGTTACAATGTTATTATTTTGGGGGTGAAGCCCAAGCCTTTGTGCGACTGGCAAAACCCCATTTTGCTCAAGCCATAACCACTATTTTGAATAGTTATGGCGGAATGTAATGAACCGGGTGTGAACCCACAGCCATGACCGGAGTATAGAACGGCAGGATTGAGGATTGTTTATCTCTATGGGGGGATGCAGAGCCGGAAGGAGGACTCTTTGTCTATACGGTGGTATGCAGAGCAGGATGGGGGACTGTTTGTCTCTATGGTGGGATGCAGAGCCGGAAGGAGGACTATTTGTCTATATGGTGGTATGCAGAGCAGGATGGGGGACTGTTTGTCTCTATGGTGGGATGCAGAGCCGGAAGGAGGACTCTTTGTCTATATGGTAGTATGCAGAGCAGGATGGGGGACTGTTTGTCTCTATGGTGGGATGCAGAGCAGGATGGGGGACTGTTTGTCTTTATGGTGGGATGCAGAGCAGTATAGGGGACTCTTTGTCTATATGGTGGGATGCAGAGCAGGATGGGGGACTGTTTGTCTCTATGTTGGGATGCAGAGCAGGATGGGGGACTGTTTGTCTCTATGGTGGGATGCAGAGCAGGATGGGGGACTGTTTGTCTCTATGGTGGGATGCAGAGCAGGATGGGGGACTGTTTGTCTCTATGGTGGGATGCAGAGCAGGATGGAGGACTGTTTGTCTCTATGGTGGGATGCAGAGTAGGATGGGGGACTGTTTATCTCTATGGTGGGATGCAGAGCAGGATGGGGGACTGTTTGTCTCTATGGTGGGATGCAGAGTAGGATGGGGGACTGTTTGTCTCTATGGTGGGATGCAGAGTAGGATGGGGGACTGTTTATCTCTATGGTGGGATGCAGAGCAGGACGGAGGACTATTTGTCTCTATGGTGGGATGCAGAGCAGGACGGAGGACTGTTTGTCTCTATGGTGGGATGCAGAGCAGTATAGGGGACTATTTGTCTCTATGGTGGGATGCAGAGTAGGACGGAGGACTGTTTGTCTCTATGGTGGGATGCAGAGCAGGACAGAGGACTGTTTGTCTCTATGGTGGGATGCAGAGCAGGATGGGGGACTGTTTGTCTCTATGGTGGGATGCAGAGCAGTATAGGGGACTATTTGTCTCTATGGTGGGATGCAGAGTAGGACGGAGGACTGTTTGTCTCTATGGTGGGATGCAGAGCAGGATGGGGGACTGTTTGTCTCTATGGTGGGATGCAGAGCAGGACAGAGGACTGTTTGTCTCTATGGTGGGATGCAGAGCAGGATGGGGGACTGTTTGTCTCTATGTTGGGATGCAGAGCAGGATGGGGGACTGTTTGTCTCTATGGTGGGATGCAGAGCAGGACGGAGGACTGTTTGTCTCTATGGTGGGATGCAGAGCAGGACAGAGGACTATTTGTCTCTATGGTGGGATACAGAGCAGGACGGAGGACTGTTTGTCTCTATGGTGGGATGCAGAGCAGGACGGAGGACTATTTGTCTCTATGGTGGGATGCAGAGTAGGATGGAGGACTATTTGTCTCTATGTTGGGATGCAGAGTAGGATGGGGGACTGTTTGTCTCTATGGTGGGATGCAGAGCAGTATAGGGGACTATTTGTCTCTATGGTGGGATGCAGAGCAGGATGGGGGACTGTTTGTCTCTATGGTGGGATGCAGAGCAGTATAGGGGACTATTTGTCTCTATGGTGGGATGCAGAGTAGGACGGAGGACTGTTTGTCTCTATGGTGGGATGCAGAGTAGGACGGAGGACTGTTTGTCTCTATGGTGGGATGCAGAGCAGGATGGAGGACTGTTTGTCTCTATGGTGGGATGCAGAGCAGGATGGGGGACTGTTTGTCTCTATGGTGGGATGCAGAGCAGGACAGAGGACTGTTTGTCTCTATGGTGGGATGCAGAGTAGGACGGAGGACTGTTTGTCTCTATGGTGGGATGCAGAGCAGGACAGAGGACTGTTTGTCTCTATGGTGGGATGCAGAGCAGGATGGGGGACTGTTTGTCTCTATGGTGGGATGCAGAGCAGTATAGGGGACTATTTGTCTCTATGGTGGGATGCAGAGTAGGACGGAGGACTGTTTGTCTCTATGGTGGGATGCAGAGCAGGATGGGGGACTGTTTGTCTCTATGGTGGGATGCAGAGCAGTATAGGGGACTGTTTGTCTCTATGGTGGGATGCAGAGCAGGATGGAGGACTATTTGTCTCTATGGTGGGATGCAGAGCAGGACAGAGGACTGTTTGTCTCTATGGTGGGATGCAGAGCAGGACAGAGGACTGTTTGTCTCTATGGCGGGATGCAGAGCAGGATGGGGGACTGTTTGTCTCTATGGTGGGATGCAGAGTAGGATGGAGGACTATTTGTCTCTATGTTGGGATGCAGAGTAGGATGGGGGACTATTTGTCTCTATGGTGGGATGCAGAGCAGTATAGGGGACTATTTGTCTCTATGGTGGGATGCAGAGCAGGATGGGGGACTGTTTGTCTCTATGGTGGGATGCAGAGCAGTATAGGGGACTATTTGTCTCTATGGTGGGATGCAGAGTAGGACGGAGGACTGTTTGTCTCTATGGTGGGATGCAGAGCAGGATGGAGGACTGTTTGTCTCTATGGTGGGATGCAGAGCAGGATGGGGGACTGTTTGTCTCTATGGTGGGATGCAGAGCAGGACAGAGGACTGTTTGTCTCTATGGTGGGATGCAGAGCAGGATGGAGGACTGTTTGTCTCTATGGTGGGATGCAGAGCAGGACAGAGGACTGTTTGTCTCTATGGTGGGATGCAGAGCAGTATAGGGGACTATTTGTCTCTATGGTGGGATGCAGAGCAGGATGGGGGACTGTTTGTCTCTATGGTGGGATGCAGAGCAGTATAGGGGACTATTTGTCTCTATGGTGGGATGCAGAGCAGGATGGGGGACTGTTTGTCTCTATGGTGGGATGCAGAGCAGTATAGGGGACTATTTGTCTCTATGGTGGGATGCAGAGTAGGACGGAGGACTGTTTGTCTCTATGGTGGGATGCAGAGCAGGATGGGGGACTGTTTGTCTCTATGGTGGGATGCAGAGTAGGACGGAGGACTGTTTGTCTCTATGGTGGGATGCAGAGCAGGACAGAGGACTGTTTGTCTCTTTGGTGGGATGCAGAGCAGGACAGAGGACTGTTTGTCTCTATGGCGGGATGCAGAGCAGGATGGGGGACTGTTTGTCTCTATGGTGGGATGCAGAGCAGGACAGAGGACTATTTGTCTCTATGGTGGGATGCAGAGTAGGATGGAGGACTATTTGTCTCTATGTTGGGATGCAGAGTAGGATGGGGGACTGTTTGTCTCTATGGTGGGATGCAGAGCAGTATAGGGGACTATTTGTCTCTATGGTGGGATGCAGAGCAGGATGGGGGACTGTTTGTCTCTATGGTGGGATGCAGAGCAGTATAGGGGACTATTTGTCTCTATGGTGGGATGCAGAGTAGGACGGAGGACTGTTTGTCTCTATGGTGGGATGCAGAGTAGGACGGAGGACTGTTTGTCTCTATGGTGGGATGCAGAGCAGGATGGAGGACTGTTTGTCTCTATGGTGGGATGCAGAGCAGGATGGGGGACTGTTTGTCTCTATGGTGGGATGCAGAGCAGGATGGAGGACTATTTGTCTCTATGGTGGGATGCAGAGCAGGACAGAGGACTGTTTGTCTCTATGGTGGGATGCAGAGCAGGACAGAGGACTGTTTGTCTCTATGGCGGGATGCAGAGCAGGATGGGGGACTGTTTGTCTCTATGGTGGGATGCAGAGTAGGATGGAGGACTATTTGTCTCTATGTTGGGATGCAGAGCAGGATGGGGGACTGTTTGTCTCTATGGTGGGATGCAGAGCAGTATAGGGGACTATTTGTCTCTATGGTGGGATGCAGAGCAGGATGGGGGACTGTTTGTCTCTATGGTGGGATGCAGAGCAGTATAGGGGACTATTTGTCTCTATGGTGGGATGCAGAGTAGGACGGAGGACTGTTTGTCTCTATGGTGGGATGCAGAGCAGGATGGGGGACTGTTTGTCTCTATGGTGGGATGCAGAGCAGTATAGGGGACTGTTTGTCTCTATGGTGGGATGCAGAGCAGGATGGAGGACTATTTGTCTCTATGGTGGGATGCAGAGCAGGACAGAGGACTGTTTGTCTCTATGGTGGGATGCAGAGTAGGACGGAGGACTGTTTGTCTCTATGGTGGGATGCAGAGCAGGACAGAGGACTGTTTGTCTCTATGGTGGGATGCAGAGCAGGACAGAGGACTGTTTGTCTCTATGGCGGGATGCAGAGCAGGATGGGGGACTGTTTGTCTCTATGGTGGGATGCAGAGTAGGACGGAGGACTGTTTGTCTCTATGGTGGGATGCAGAGCAGGACGGAGGACTGTTTGTCTCTATGGTGGGATGCAGAGCAGGACGGAGGACTGTTTGTCTCTATGGTGGGATGCAGAGCAGGACGGAGGACTGTTTGTTTCTATGGTGGGATGCAGAGCAGGACGGAGGACTATTTGTCTCTATGGTGGGATGCAGAGCAGGACGGAGGACTGTTTGTCTCTATGGTGGGATGCAGAGCAGGACGGAGGACTGTTTGTCTCTATGGTGGGATGCAGAGTAGGACGGAGGACTGTTTGTCTCTATGGTGGGATGCAGAGTAGGACGGAGGACTGTTTGTCTCTATGGTGGGATGCAGAGCAGGATGGGGGACTGTTTGTCTCTATGGTGGGATGCAGAGTAGGATGGGGGACTGTTTGTCTCTATGGTGGGATGCAGAGCAGGACGGAGGACTGTTTGTCTCTATGGTGGGATGCAGAGCAGGACGGAGGACTGTTTGTCTCTATGGTGGGATGCAGAGCAGGACAGAGGACTGTTTGTCTCTATGGTGGGATGCAGAGCAGGATAGAGGAGTATTTGTCTCTATGGTGGGATGCAGAGCAGGAAGGAGGACTATTTGTCTCTATGGTGGGATGCAGAGCAGGACAGAGGACTGTTTGTCTCTATGGTGGGATGCAGAGCAGGATGGGGGACTGTTTGTCTCTATGTTGGGATGCAGAGCAGGATGGGGGACTGTTTGTCTCTATGGTGGGATGCAGAGCAGGACGGAGGACTGTTTGTCTCTATGGTGGGATGCAGAGCAGGACAGAGGACTATTTGTCTCTATGGTGGGATACAGAGCAGGACGGAGGACTGTTTGTCTCTATGGTGGGATGCAGAGCAGGACGGAGGACTATTTGTCTCTATGGTGAAATGCAGAGTAGGATGGAGGACTGGGTCGATTAAGCAGCGCTGAGTTTACAATGAAAGAAATTAACCAATTAGCAATGAATTGATAATATTTATATATAGCAAGTAAATTAATAATACATACAATCACATATAATATAACATAATAAAAAGATAAAAATATATAAAATTCTCACTCTCGGATTGGATCAAGATCTGGGGTGACCAATGTCCAATGAAATGTCAGTCCAAATGGGAAGTGCACTTAACCATGTATTATTCTGCTGTATTGGGGAAACAAAAATTCAGGTGTTTTGTTGGGAGGAATTCCGCCGATCCTCTCTATTGGTGCGGATAGATGTTGATACCGCTGGAGGAATTGATGGAGGAATGTCCAGATTATATCCCCAGGGATTCCTCTGTCGGTTGGATGGAAAACTTCCTTTAGCTCTGGCCCAATTTGAGAACCTCCTAATGGTGGTAGAGGAGTCACAGTAGATGTTTATAAAGGAGGGTGGGCATCTGTTCTCCAATCTTGACTGGATTTAGGGGGGGGGGGGGCAGGACTCTCTAACAGGTGGCTGGGATGGTAGTCTGCTCACCCGGAGAGATGCACTCCCAGTAACCCCAGTCACTATTGATGGAGACGGCCAAGTTCTTAGTGAGGTACACTAATCTCGACAGGTGGCAGGGGATGGTATGGCTCACCTGGAGTTAAGTGTGCTGGAAGGAATCCCGGAGGGGAAATTGAGATGAAAGTTTCCAATAGGAAGCAGCAGTGGACTGAGAGTAGTTGGAGGTCCAATCTGATGAGAGTGAGAGGCTGCACCTAACGCGTTTCGCCACTAGCTTGTGGCTTTTTCAAAGGTGACTTCTAGTATGGTGGCTAGGGGTATATATACCCATGGTGATAGGTAGCCAATCAACAATCAATTAAAACAATAAACCTCAAAAATCACAATTTCAGTTTATATTGATGAAGTAGGAGACAAACATATTAATTCAACCTACAACCACGTGTTTCCACTTTGACTTCGCACATTAAGGACACTACTCATTTTTTGAATTTATTACAAAATATTATTTGGAAAGACACTTATTCATTTATTACCCTGGATGTGGAGAGTCTCTATTCGAATATACCACACGATCTGGGTATTCAGTGTATACAAAAGAGACTCCGAAATGATGACGATCTCCCAGTGGAAATGCAGAAATTCCTCACTGATTCTATTACTTTCATTTTGAAACACAATTATTTTTTATTTTTGGACACTTTTTACTTACAAGTCATGGGGACGGCCATGGGGACCAGGTTCGCGCCTAGTTACGCCAACCTATACATGGGGGACCTGGAAGAACAACTAATTTGGGGATCTGACTTTGGCGCGAACCTGGTCCTCTATGGCCGTTACATCGACGATCTATTTATTATTTGGGACGGGGACACTACCTCTATTCACTCTTTTGTTTCTCACTTGAATTCCAACACTTTTAATTTATCCTTTACCTTTACCCATCACCCCTCCACTATTGATTTTTTGGACATCACAGTGGAAGTTGTTGATGGCAAGATCCACACCTCCAATTACCAGAAATCGGTTAACACCAACTCATATTTAAATTATAAGAGTGCCCACCACCCGATGTGGATAAAAAACATCCCGAAGGGCCAAATGCTCCGACTCAGACGGAATTGTTCTCGTCTGGAGACATTTGATATCCAGGCCTCAAATCTGATGGAAGCTTTCCATAAATGTGGATACCCCAAACATCCCCTGCCACCTGTCGAGATTAGTGTACCTCACTAAGAACTTGGCCGTCTCCATCAATAGTGACTGGGGTTACTGGGAGTGCATCTCTCCGGGTGAGCAGACTACCATCCCAGCCACCTGTTAGAGAGTCCTGCCCCCCCCCCCCCTAAATCCAGTCAAGATTGGAGAACAGATGCCCACCCTCCTTTATAAACATCTACTGTGACTCCTCTACCACCATTAGGAGGTTCTCAAATTGGGCCAGAGCTAAAGGAAGTTTTCCATCCAACCGACAGAGGAATCCCTGGGGATATAATCTGGACATTCCTCCATCAATTCCTCCAGCGGTATCAACATCTATCCGCACCAATAGAGAGGATCGGCGGAATTCCTCCCAACAAAACACCTGAATTTTTGTTTCCCCAATACAGCAGAATAATACATGGTTAAGTGCACTTCCCATTTGGACTGACATTTCATTGGACATTGGTCACCCCAGATCTTGATCCAATCCGAGAGTGAGAATTTTATATATTTTTATCTTTTTATTATGTTATATTATATGTGATTGTATGTATTATTAATTTACTTGCTATATATAAATATTATCAATTCATTGCTAATTGGTTAATTTCTTTCATTGTAAACTCAGCGCTGCTTAATCGACCCTCTTTTTGTTTGCAAATATCTTTGTAAAACCACCCGTAGGGAGTGACTTCCCCTGCACCCCAGCAGCTGCTAGGAGACACATCACATACTATAGGCGCCCTTACTGCTCTCTGGTGGAGCAAATTTTCTTTTTTCTATTTAGGATGGAGGACTATTTGTCTCTATGTTGGGATGCAGAGTAGGATGGGGGACTATTTGTCTCTATGGTGGGATGCAGAGCAGTATAGGGGACTATTTGTCTCTATGGTGGGATGCAGAGCAGGATGGGGGACTGTTTGTCTCAATGGTGGGATGCAGAGCAGTATAGGGGACTATTTGTCTCTATGGTGGGATGCAGAGTAGGACGGAGGACTGTTTGTCTCTATGGTGGGATGCAGAGTAGGACGGAGGACTGTTTGTCTCTATGGTGGGATGCAGAGCAGGATGGAGGACTGTTTGTCTCTATGGTGGGATGCAGAGCAGGATGGGGGACTGTTTGTCTCTATGGTGGGATGCAGAGCAGGACAGAGGACTGTTTGTCTCTATGGTGGGATGCAGAGTAGGACGGAGGACTGTTTGTCTCTATGGTGGGATGCAGAGCAGGACAGAGGACTGTTTGTCTCTATGGTGGGATGCAGAGCAGGATGGGGGACTGTTTGTCTCTATGGTGGGATGCAGAGCAGTATAGGGGACTGTTTGTCTCTATGGTGGGATGCAGAGTAGGACGGAGGACTATTTGTCTCTATGGTGGGATGCAGAGCAGGACAGAGGACTGTTTGTCTCTATGGTGGGATGCAGAGCAGGACAGAGGACTGTTTGTCTCTATGGCGGGATGCAGAGCAGGATGGGGGACTGTTTGTCTCTATGGTGGGATGCAGAGTAGGATGGAGGACTATTTGTCTCTATGTTGGGATGCAGAGTAGGATGGGGGACTGTTTGTCTCTATGGTGGGATGCAGAGCAGTATAGGGGACTATTTGTCTCTATGGTGGGATGCAGAGCAGGATGGGGGACTGTTTGTCTCTATGGTGGGATGCAGAGCAGTATAGGGGACTATTTGTCTCTATGGTGGGATGCAGAGTAGGACGGAGGACTGTTTGTCTCTATGGTGGGATGCAGAGCAGGATGGAGGACTGTTTGTCTCTATGGTGGGATGCAGAGCAGGATGGGGGACTGTTTGTCTCTATGGTGGGATGCAGAGCAGGACAGAGGACTGTTTGTCTCTATGGTGGGATGCAGAGCAGGATGGAGGACTGTTTGTCTCTATGGTGGGATGCAGAGCAGGACAGAGGACTGTTTGTCTCTATGGTGGGATGCAGAGCAGGACAGAGGACTGTTTGTCTCTATGGTGGGATGCAGAGCAGTATAGGGCACTGTTTGTCTCTATGGTGGGATGCAGAGCAGGATGGGGGACTGTTTGTCTCTATGGTGGGATGCAGAGCAGTATAGGGGACTATTTGTCTCTATGGTGGGATGCAGAGCAGGATGGGGGTCTGTTTGTCTCTATGGTGGGATGCAGAGCAGTATAGGGGACTTTTTTGTCTCTATGGTGGGATGCAGAGTAGGACGGAGGACTGTTTGTCTCTATGGTGGGATGCAGAGCAGGACAGAGGACTGTTTGTCTCTATGGTGGGATGCAGAGCAGGATGGGGGACTGTTTGTCTCTATGGTGGGATGCAGAGCAGTATAGGGGACTATTTGTCTCTATGGTGGGATGCAGAGTAGGACGGAGGACTGTTTGTCTCTATGGTGGGATGCAGAGCAGGATGGGGGACTGTTTGTCTCTATGGTGGGATGCAGAGTAGGACGGAGGACTGTTTGTCTCTATGGTGGGATGCAGAGCAGGACGGAGGACTGTTTGTCTCTATGGTGGGATGCAGAGCAGGATGGAGGACTGTTTGTCTCTATGGTGGGATGCAGAGCAGGACAGAGGACTGTTTGTCTCTATGGTGGGATGCAGAGCAGGATGGGGGACTGTTTGTCTCTATGGTGGGATGCAGAGCAGTATAGGGGACTATTTGTCTCTATGGTGGGATGCAGAGTAGGACGGAGGACTGTTCGTCTCTATGGTGGGATGCAGAGCAGGATGGGGGACTGTTTGTCTCTATGGTGGGATGCAGAGCAGTATAGGGGACTGTTTGTCTCTATGGTGGGATGCAGAGCAGGACAGAGGACTATTTGTCTCTATGGTGGGATGCAGAGCAGGACAGAGGACTGTTTGTCTCTATGGTGGTATGCAGAGCAGGACAGAGGACTGTTTGTCTCTATGGCGGGATGCAGAGCAGGATGGGGGACTGTTTGTCTCTATGGTGGGATGCAGAGTAGGACGGAGGACTGTTTGTCTCTATGGTGGGATGCAGAGCAGGACAGAGGACTGTTTGTCTCTATGGTGGGATGCAGAGCAGGACAGAGGACTGTTTGTCTCTATGGCGGGATGCAGAGCAGGATGGGGGACTGTTTGTCTCTATGGTGGGATGCAGAGTAGGACGGAGGACTGTTTGTCTCTATGGTGGGATGCAGAGCAGGACGGAGGACTGTTTGTCTCTATGGTGGGATGCAGAGCAGGACGGAGGACTGTTTGTCTCTATGGTGGGATGCAGAGCAGGACGGAGGACTGTTTGTTTCTATGGTGGGATGCAGAGCAGGACGGAGGACTATTTGTCTCTATGGTGGGATGCAGAGCAGGACGGAGGACTGTTTGTCTCTATGGTGGGATGCAGAGCAGGACGGAGGACTGTTTGTCTCTATGGTGGGATGCAGAGTAGGACGGAGGACTGTTTGTCTCTATGGTGGGATGCAGAGTAGGACGGAGGACTGTTTGTCTCTATGGTGGGATGCAGAGCAGGATGGGGGACTGTTTGTCTCTATGGTGGGATGCAGAGTAGGATGGGGGACTGTTTGTCTCTATGGTGGGATGCAGAGTAGGACGGAGGACTGTTTGTCTCTATGGTGGGATGCAGAGCAGGACGGAGGACTGTTTGTCTCTATGGTGGGATGCAGAGCAGGACGGAGGACTCTGTGTAGGAATTGCTGACTTTGTTCCTTCTTCCTTTCTATCTCTTGCTGGAGGTTACTTTTTATTACAAGGCAGCCATTGATAAATTGGAATAGTTGAAGGTCTCTTTAGAAGTTGCATCATCCATTTGATCAGTGGTCATTCCTGGAAAGCAATAAGAGATTTTCTTTTTAAAAGGTTATGTTACTATGTGATGCTCTTCCTGTGTTGTCCCACATGTTACCTCTCTGATACACCTGACAGGGTCTCCAAGAGAGGGGCAGAGTGGGTACTTATTACTGGGTCCAGGAATGCTATATGGGCCTGAGTCCACAGTCACCCCTCTTAGCTGTCAGCAGCAGCATACTTTGTCTCCCAGCCCAGAATATGCTGAGGTGTGTTGGGCTTCAGTGGATCCAGGGAGGCTGAATCAGCAGCAGTGTGTGTGTGTGTGTGTGTGTGTGTGTGTGTGTGTGTGTGTGTGTGTGTGTGTGAGGGAGGGGGACTGAAGAGAGAGAGAGAGTGGTCAGACTACAGCGCCCCCCTTTTCATAAGTATTTATTTTATTATTTTTATTTTAAGGGGTCATGGACACACCTTTTACAATCAGACCACACCCTGTACAGTTAGGCCACACCTCTTACAATTAGGCCACACTTCCTATAGTTAGGCTACACCTCTGGCAATTGGTACACACCTCCCAGAGTTAGGCCACATATCTTACAGGCAGGTCACGTTTCTTATGATTAGGCCATACCCCCGGCGTTAGACCACACCTCCTACAATTAGGCCGCGCACCAAAAGTACCCAGGCCCCGGCCAGCTTTCTTTGACCGTGACACCCTATAGCACACACCAAATAACTTCTCCTCTTCCTTAATGCAGTGCTGGAAATTCTCCATCTCATCCAGCATCGGGATCTGCGATCAGCCGACCAGCACATTATAGAACTGGAAGCTGAATGTGACGGAGACTCAAGTCCTGTGATTCTGAAGAGTCCGGGTCGTCAGGCCAAGGATGTGACTCTGCTGTACGAAGCTCTGATGAAAGAAATGTGGGCCGTGGTGGAAGAGTCACTGAACAATAAAGGAAAACATCTAAAACTCGATGAAGTAATTGGTGTCATCCAGCAGGAGGAGTCCCGAGAAGGCCCACCCGGTGCTAAGAACATGAGGGCCAATTGGGTGAAGGCGGTGGGAAGAAGTGTGGAACAGCGGCTGAAGAGTCACCTGGAGGGGAAGATGGGCTCGCTGCCATCTCAGGCCACCCGGGTGAAGAGGGTTGTGCTGGAAGATCTGACCACCGTGAAGAACTACCTGGTGGGTTGGACATAAATGGGCCAGCCCCGCAATTGCAAAGGTCAACAGGCAATAGGGTGTCCACTATTGGTCGGCAGGCAATAAGTCGACACATTAAAGGTCAACATGGTCTAGGTCGACTTTGACAAAAGGTCGACACAAGCAAAAAATCCACATGCCATTGGTCGACATATGAAGGGTTGACATGAATTTTTCATAATTTTTTTTTAAAAACCAACTTCTTCATTCTTTTTGCTTCATGATCCAAGTGGGCAGAGACTATTATATTGTGCCGTCCGAGAGGATGCAGTAGACTAATACAGTGTTGGCAAATGGCAACACAGACGCCAAAAATGTGGAAAGAAGTGTCGACCATTTTCATGTTTTCACCTTTTGTGAATATGGGCCTACTACCTGTCGGCCATTAGTGGTTAATCTATTGACTGTCGAGCTATAATCCAACCCCGTATAACGTCTTTCTCACAATATGGATTCATGTTACACTATTGCTTGTTTTTAAAGACAATAATGTTTTACTTATTGGTAAGTCCCTGGGAAGGCCACACAGAGGTCACTGTGATGGGAACGCGGAGGTCGCTGTGAGTTCAGGGCGGAGGTCGCATTGAAGGCAAGGCAGAGGTAACTGTGATGGGAATGCGGAGGTCGCTGTTAGGGCAGGGCGGAGGTCGCAGTAATGGGAACACGGAGGTCGCTGTGAGGGCAGGGCGGAGGTCCCTGTGAGGGCAGGGCGGAGGTCGCAGTGATGGGAACGAGGAGGTCGCTGTGAGGGCAGGGCGGAGGTCCCTGTGAGGGCAGGGCGGAGGTCGCAGTGATGGGAATGCAGAGGTCTCTGTGATGGGAACGCGGAGGTCGCTGTGAGGGCAGGGCGGAGGTCGCATTGAAGGCCACACAGAGGTCACTGTGATGGGAACGTGGAGGTCGCTGTGAGGGCAGGGCGGAGGTCCCTGGGAAGGCCACACAGAGGTCACTGTGATGGGAACGCGGAGGTCGCTGTGAGGGCAGGGCGGAGGTCCCTGGGAAGGCCACACAGAGGTCACTGTGATGGGAACGCGGAGGTCGCTGTGAGGGCAGGGCGGAGGTCCCTGTGAGGGCAGGGCGGAGGTCGCAGTGATGGGAACGCGGAGGTCGCTGTGAGGGCAGGGCGGAGGTCCCTGTGAGGGCAGGGCGGAGGTCGCAGTGATGGGAACGCGGAGGTCGCTGTGAGGGCAGGGCGGAGGTCCCTGTGAGGGCAGGGCGGAGGTCGCAGTGATGGGAACGCGGAGGTCGCTGTGAGGGCAGGGCGGAGGTCCCTGTGAGGGCAGGGCGGAGGTCGCAGTGATGGGAACGCGGAGGTCGCTGTGAGGGCAGGGCGGAGGTCCCTGTGAGGGCAGGGCGGAGGTCGCAGTGATGGGAATGCGGAGGTCTCTGTGAGGGCAGGGCGGAAGTCCCTGTGATGGCCACACAGAGGTCACTGTGATGGGAACGTGGAGGTCGCTGTGAGGGCAAGGCGGAGGTCACATTGAAGGCAAGGCAGAGGTCGCTGTGATGGGAACACGGAGGTCGCTGTGAGGGCAGGGCGGAGGTCGCTGTGAGGGCAAGGCGGAGGTCGCATTGAAGGCAGGGCAGAGGTCGCTGTGATGGCAATGCGGAGGTCACTCTGATGGGAATGCAGAGGTCGCTGTGAGGGCAGGGCGGAGGTCGCTGTGAGGGCAAGGCGGAGGTCGCAGTGAGGGCAGGGCAGAGGTCGCTGTGATGGCAATGCGGAGGTCACTGATGGGAATGCGGAGGTCGCTGTGAGTTCAGGGCGGAGGTCGCATTGAAGGCAAGGCAGAGGTAACTGTGATCGGAACGCGGAGGTCGCTGTGAGGGCAGGGCGGAGGTCGCATTGAAGGCCACACAGAGGTCACTGTGATGGGAACGCGGATGTCCCTGTGAGTTCAGGGCGGAGGTCGCATTGAAGGCAAGGCAGAGGTAACTGTGATGGGAACGCGGAGGTCGCTGTGATGGCTTGGCGGAGGTCGCAGTGATGGGAACGCGGAGGTCGCTGTGAGGGCAGGGCGGAGGTCCCTGTGAGGGCAGGGCGGAGGTCGCAGTGATGGGAACGCGGAGGTCGCTGTGAGGGCAGGGCGGAGGTCCCTGTGAGGGCAGGGCGGAGGTCGCAGTGATGGGAACGCGGAGGTCGCTGTGAGGGCAGGGCGGAGGTCCCTGTGAGGGCAGGGCGGAGGTCGCAGTGATGGGAACGCGGAGGTCGCTGTGAGGGCAGGGCGGAGGTCCCTGTGAGGGCAGGGCGGAGGTCGCAGTGATGGGAATGCGGAGGTCTCTGTGAGGGCAGGGCGGAAGTCCCTGTGATGGCCACACAGAGGTCACTGTGATGGGAACGTGGAGGTCGCTGTGAGGGCAAGGCGGAGGTCACATTGAAGGCAAGGCAGAGGTCGCTGTGATGGGAACACGGAGGTCGCTGTGAGGGCAGGGCGGAGGTCGCTGTGAGGGCAAGGCGGAGGTCGCATTGAAGGCAGGGCAGAGGTCGCTGTGATGGCAATGCGGAGGTCACTCTGATGGGAATGCAGAGGTCGCTGTGAGGGCAGGGCGGAGGTCGCTGTGAGGGCAAGGCGGAGGTCGCAGTGAGGGCAGGGCAGAGGTCGCTGTGATGGCAATGCGGAGGTCACTGATGGGAATGCGGAGGTCGCTGTGAGTTCAGGGCGGAGGTCGCATTGAAGGCAAGGCAGAGGTAACTGTGATCGGAACGCGGAGGTCGCTGTGAGGGCAGGGCGGAGGTCGCATTGAAGGCCACACAGAGGTCACTGTGATGGGAACGCGGATGTCCCTGTGAGTTCAGGGCGGAGGTCGCATTGAAGGCAAGGCAGAGGTAACTGTGATGGGAACGCGGAGGTCGCTGTGATGGCTTGGCGGAGGTCGCAGTGATGGGAACGCGGAGGTCGCTGTGAGGGCAGGGCGGAGGTCCCTGTGAGGGCAGGGCGGAGGTCGCAGTGATGGGAACGCGGAGGTCGCTGTGAGGGCAGGGCGGAGGTCCCTGTGAGGGCAGGGCGGAGGTCGCAGTGATGGGAACGCGGAGGTCGCTGTGAGGGCAGGGCGGAGGTCCCTGTGAGGGCAGGGCGGAGGTCACAGTGATGGGAACGCGGAGGTCGCTGTGAGGGCAGGGCGGAGGTCCCTGTGAGGGCAGGGCGGAGGTCGCAGTGATGGGAATGCGGAGGTCTCTGTGAGGGCAGGGCGGAAGTCCCTGTGATGGCCACACAGAGGTCACTGTGATGGGAACGTGGAGGTCGCTGTGAGGGCAAGGCGGAGGTCACATTGAAGGCAAGGCAGAGGTCGCTGTGATGGGAACACGGAGGTCACTGTGAGGGCAGGGCGGAGGTCGCTGTGAGGGCAAGGCGGAGGTCGCATTGAAGGCAGGGCAGAGGTCGCTGTGATGGCAATGCGGAGGTCACTCTGATGGGAATGCAGAGGTCGCTGTGAGGGCAGGGCGGAGGTCGCTGTGAGGGCAAGGCGGAGGTCGCAGTGAGGGCAGGGCAGAGGTCGCTGTGATGGCAATGCGGAGGTCACTGATGGGAATGCGGAGGTCGCTGTGAGTTCAGGGCGGAGGTCGCATTGAAGGCAAGGCAGAGGTAACTGTGATCGGAACGCGGAGGTCGCTGTGAGGGCAGGGCGGAGGTCGCATTGAAGGCCACACAGAGGTCACTGTGATGGGAACGCGGATGTCCCTGTGAGTTCAGGGCGGAGGTCGCATTGAAGGCAAGGCAGAGGTAACTGTGATGGGAACGCGGAGGTCGCTGTGATGGCTTGGCGGAGGTCGCAGTGATGGGAACGCGGAGGTCGCTGTGAGGGCAGGGCGGAGGTCCCTGTGAGGGCAGGGCGGAGGTCGCAGTGATGGGAACGCGGAGGTCGCTGTGAGGGCAGGGCGGAGGTCCCTGTGAGGGCAGGGCGGAGGTCGCAGTGATGGGAATGCGGAGGTCTCTGTGAGGGCAGGGCGGAAGTCCCTGTGATGGCCACACAGAGGTCACTGTGATGGGAACGTGGAGGTCGCTGTGAGGGCAAGGCGGAGGTCGCATTGAAGGCAAGGCAGAGGTCGCTGTGATGGGAACACGGAGGTCGCTGTGAGGGCAGGGCGGAGGTCGCATTGAAGGCAGGGCAGAGGTCGCTGTGATGGCAATGCGGAGGTCACTCTGATGGGAATGCAGAGGTCGCTGTGAGGGCAGGGCGGAGGTCGCTGTGACGGCAAGGCGGAGGTCGCAGTGAGGGCAGGGCAGAGGTCGCTGTGATGGCAATGCGGAGGTCACTGATGGGAATGCGGAGGTCGCTGTGAGTTCAGGGCGGAGGTCGCATTGAAGGCAAGGCAGAGGTAACTGTGATCGGAACGCGGAGGTCGCTGTGAGGGCAGGGCGGAGGTCGCATTGAAGGCCACACAGAGGTCACTGTGATGGGAACGCAGATGTCCCTGTGAGGGCAGGGCGGAGGTTGCATTGAAGGCAAGGCAGAGGTAACTGTGATGGGAATGCGGAGGTCGCTGTGAGGGCTGGGCGGAGGTCCCTGTGAGGGCAGGGCGGAGGTCGCAGTGATGGGAACGCGGAGGTCGCTGTGCTGGCAGGGCGGAGGTCCCTGTGAGGGCAGGGCGGAGGTCGCAGTGATGGTAATGCGGAGGTCTCTGTGAGGGCAGGGCGGAAGTCCCTGTGATGGCCACACAGAGGTCACTGTGACGGGAACGTGAAGGTCGCTGTGAGGGCAAGGCGGAGGTCGCATTGAAGGCAAGGCAGAGGTCGCTGTGATGGGAACACTGAGGTCGCTGTGAGGGCAGGGCAGGGCGGAGGTCGCTGTGAGGGCAAGACGGAGGTTGCATTGAAGGCAGGGCAGAGGTCGCTGTGATGGCAATGCGGAGGTCACTGTGATGTCCACACAGAGGTCACTCTGATGGGAATGCAGAGGTCGCTGTGAGGGCAGGGCGGAGGTTGCTGTGAGGGCAAGGCGGAGGTCGCAGTGAGGGCAGGGCAGAGGTCGCTGTGATGGCAATGCGGAGGTCGCTGTGTTGGGAACGTGGAGGTCGCAGTGAGGGCAGGGCGGAGGTCTCTGTGAGGGCAGGGCAGAGGTCGCTGTGAGGGCAGGGCGGAGGTCGCAGTGAGGGCAGGGCAGAAGTCGCTGTGATGGCAATGCGGAGGTCACTGTGATGGCCGCGCCGAGGTTGCTGTGATGAGAACACAGAGGTCGCTGTGAGGCAGGGCGGAGGTTGCTGTGAGGGCAGGGTGGAGGTCGCAGTGATGGGAATGCGGAGGTCGCTGTGAGGCAGGGCGGAGGTCCCTGTGATGGCCACACAGAGGTAACTGTGATGGGAACGCGGAGGTCGCTGTGAGGGCAGGGCAGAGGTCCCTGTTATGGCCACACAGAGGTCACTGTGATGGGAACGCGGAGGTCGATGTGAGGGCAGGGCGGAGGTCGCAGTGAGGGCAGGGCAGAGGTCGCTGTGATGGGAATGCGGAGGTCGCTGTGAGGGCAGGGCGGAGGTCGTTGTGATGGCCACACAGACGTCACTCTGATGAGAACGCGGAGGTTGCTGTGAGGGCAGAGGTCGCTGTGATGGCAATGCGGAGGTCACTGTGATGGCCGCGCGGAGGTCGCTGTAATGGGAACATGGAGGTCGCTGTGAGGGCAGAGCAGAGGTCGCTGTGATGGCAATGCGGAGGTCATTGTGATGGCCACGCAGAGGTCACTGTGATGGCTGCACATAGGTCGCTGTAATGGGAACATGGAGGTCGCTGTGAGGGCAGGCCGGTGGTCACTGTTAGGGCAGGGCAGAGGTCGCTGTGATGGCAATGTGGAGGTCACTGTGATGGTCACACAGAGGTCGATGTGATGGGCGTGCAGAGTTCACTGTGATGGGAACGCGGAGGTCGCTGTGAGGGCAGGGCAGAGGTCGCTGTGATGGCCACACAGAGGTCACTGTGATGGGAACGCAGAGGTCGCTGTGAGGGCAAGGCGGAGGTAGCATTGAAGGCAGGGCAGAGGTCGCTGTGATGGCAATGCGGAGGTCACTGTGATGGCCACACAGAGGTCACTCTGATGGGAATGCAGAGGTCGCTGTGAGGGCAGGGCGGAGGTCACAGTGAGGGCAGGGCAGAGGTCGCTGTGATGGCAATGCGGAGGTCACTGTAATGGCTGCACATAGGTCACTGTGATGGGAATGCGGAGGTCACTGTGAGGGCAGGGCGGAGGTCGCTGTGATGGCCACACAGATGTCACTGTGATGTGAATGCGGAGGTTGCTGTGATGGCCACACAGAGGTCATTCTGATGGGAACGCAGAGGTCGCTGTGAGGGCAGGGCGGAGGTCACAGTGAGGACAGAGGTCGCTGTGATGGCAATGCGGAGGTCACTGTGATGGCTGCGCGGAGGTCGCTGTGATGGCTGCACATAGGTCACTGTGATGGGAATGCGGAAGTCGCTGTGAGGGCAGGGCGAAGGTCGCTGTGATGGCCACACAGATGTCACTGTGATGTGAATGCGGAGGTTGCAGTGATGGCCACACAGATGTCACTGTGATGGGAATGCGGAGGTTGCAGTGAGGGGAGGGCGGAGGTCGCTGCGATGGCAATGCCGAGGTCACTGTGATTGCACTGTGGAGGTTGCTGTGATGGCCCTGTGCGCTGTGATGGGCGTGCAGAGGTCACTGTAATGGCCGCGCGGAGGTCGCTGTGATGGCCACACATAGGTCACTGTAATGGGAACGCGGAGGTCGCTGTGAGGGCAGGGCAGAGGTCGCTATGAGGGTAGGGTGGAGGTATCTGTGATGGCAATGTGGAGGTCACTGTGATGGCCGCATGGGGGCTGCTGTGATGGCTGCACATAGGTCACTGTGCTGGGAAAGCAGAGGTCGCTGTGATGGCAGTGCGGAGGTTGCTGTGATGGCAGTGCGGAGGTCTCTGTGATGGCAATGTGGAGGTCACTGTGATGGCAATGTGGAGGTCACTGTGATGGCCACGTGGAGGTCGCTGTGATGGCTGCACATAGATCACTGTGATGGGAACGCAGAGGTCGCTGTGAGGGCAGGGTGGAGGTCGCTCTGAGGGTTGGGTGGAGCTCTCTGTGATGGCTGCGTGGAGGTCACTGTGATGGGAATGCGGAGGTCACTGTAAGGGCAGGGCGGAGGTTACTATGAGGGTAGGGTAGAGGTCTCTGTGATGGCAATGTGGAGGCCACTGTGATGGCCACATGGAGGTCGCTGTGATGGCTGCACATAGGTCACTGTGATGGGAAGTAAGCCCGAACTCTTACCTACATTTCTACAGCGCTCACTACCGTCTTGGAAATTAATATACCTAATCTGAATCTGCAAAAACTATTCTGATCTAGAAATATACTAACAACAAGGGAATATTATCCTTACAGAACCCTTCCGTGAGAGGGGATATTTGGAATACCTTATTAGCGAAGCAGGTCTACCAGATAGAACAAATCTATTCAAACCTAAAACGAACAAAACCACAGAAAAACAAATGGAAGAGAATGAGATCTCCTTCATTTCTTTTAATAGTGAATATTGGGAAACGAAGGGCATAATCGATAACATGATAAAATGTTGGCCTTCTGAGACATGGACCCAATGTTGGGGGATCTATTACCAACAAGACCTCACTTTATATTTCAGAAAAATAGATCAATTAAAAATATTCTGCACCTAAGAGAAAAAGCTCAATGACTCCGCAGCAAAACCAGATGTATCCCCTGCAAACACACAGAACAAGGGAATATTACCCAAAGCGAGAATATTCCGGACAGAATTCAACTTTCATAAACTGTGAAACGATGTATGTGATTTCTATGTTAACCTGGACGAACAACCAGATCCTAGAACACTGCAGAAACATTCTAAATAAAATATCTCATCACATTGTATCCAAACATTATATCACACAACATAACGGTGAACCTGCTGTTGACAGGGTTCTAGAGTTGGAACACTTTAAAGGCACTGAGGCCCCCATTTATCATTGGCGGGAATATTACTGCCCAGGATCGCATTGTAAAATGCGATCATTTCGGCCAAATGTATTAGATGGCAGGGCGCAGGGACAGGGCTCCGAAAGGAGCCCGTCCCTGCGATGCCTGAAGCCGGAAGGCGCGGGGTCTGCGCATGCGCGGTTACGCGCTGCCCCCCCCCGCGCGACCCCGCTGACCGCACTGCCGCTCGGGCAGTGCGATATGTAGCCATAGGCTACAACGGGCTATCGCCACATTAGAATGGCGATAGCCCAGGGGTGCGATGCCGGGCTGCCCGATGTTGATACATTGGGCAGCTTCGCATCCCCATAGAAACCTATGGGGGATGCAGCCGGCGGCGCTGCAGGGGGATCGCAGTAGGGATCGGAGATTCCTGCTGCGGTCTTCTTAATACATCGCAGTGCTACTTAATATTTGCGGGATTTAACCGCAAATATTACTTGATAAATGGGCCCCTAAAAGAGAAGGAGACTGTGTCAGAAAGAATGTATTGGATGCACAAGATGAACTCATGGGGGACAGTGCACCATAAGGTATCACTTCGTGCTCAAAGTTACTTGTACTGATTATATTGGAATAATCACCGTACTCCAACTGTTGTAATACATTATGCTTTATTGATCTCACAGGGGGCCAGATGTACTAAGTGATAAAATGGAGAGTGATAAACCACCAGCCAATCAGCTGCTACCTGCCATGTCACAAGCTGTGTTTGAAAGATGACAGGTAGGAGCTGACTGGCTGGTGTGTTATCACTCTCCATTTTATCACTTTTTAAGCTTAGTGCATCTGGCCATGGAAGAGGACAAACGCATAAAATTCAAATAAAATAATTGATGATATGTAATAAAATCTAACTTGTAGAATCTCAATAAATGAACATTATTAAATGAGAGAAATAAATATATATGAATGGATTCAGCAAAGAACTAAATAATAGAACTGATATATATATAAATTCTCAAACCTTTCTCTAATTGACACAGCCACTAATACCGGTATATGCACACACATAAGGGGGGGGGGGGGGGGGGGGTAAAGGAGGCAGCACAAACATAGAATAACAATGTATATATATATATGCTGGATCTAATTGACACAGCCACTAATACCGGTATATGCACACACATAAGGGGGGTGGTGGGGGGGGGGGGGTGGTGGTGAAGGAGGCAGCACAAACAGAATAACAATGTATATATATATATATATATATATATATATATATATATATATATATATATATGCTGGATCTAATTGACACAGCCACTAATACCGGTATATGCACACACATAAGGGGGGTGGGTGGGGGGGGGGGGTGGTGGTGAAGGAGGCAGCACAAACAGAATAACAATGTATATATATATATATATATATATATATGCTGGATCTAATTGACACAGCCACGAATACCGGTATATGCACACACATAAGGGGGGTGTGGGGGGGGGGGGGGGGGGGGTGGTGAAGGAGGCAGCAACAAACATAGAATAACAATGTATATATATATATGCTGGATCTAATTGACCTTTTGTAGTACAAGTCTTAGGGCCGCATTTATCAACTAATATTTGCGGCTAAATCCCCGAAAACACCCGTTCGGGGGTTAACCGCAAATATTAAGTATACCCCTAATGTATCACAGGGGATACATTAGCAGCGCCGCCGGCCTATAGGTTTCTATGTATCAACATCGGGCAGCCCGGCATCGCACCCCTGGGCTATCGCCATTCTGGTATGGCGATACCCCAGTGTAGCCTATGGCTACATATCGCACTGCCCGAGCGGCAGTGCGGTCAGCAGGGTCGCGGGGGGGGGGGTCAGCGCATAACCGCGCATGCGCAGACCCCCCAGCTTCCGGCTCCAGGCATCGCAGGGACACGCTCCTTTCGGAGCCCTGTCCCTGCTCACAGCAGGTGATAAATTCAGGTGATATGATCGCATTTTACAATGCGATCCTAAGCGGTAATATTCCGCCCAGATCGCATTGTAAATGCGATCAATGATAAATGTGGGCCTTAGTCCCAATCTTTATCTTAAGTAGATGAATTGTAGACTGATGAACTGAGTGTGGCTCAACTGAGCACGGTACCTTTTCCCAAACATCTATGAGTATACTCACATCAACTAGTTTCACCAGGACCTGGCTTCATCAGGATGGGTGTGACCCTTTACCTGGAAGTAAAACACAGAGTGCTTTCCACACATTGGAGGAAGGAAGGACGCCGTATGGGACACACCGGAGGGAAGGACGGACGCCGTATGGGACACACCGGAGGGAAGGACGGACGCCGTATGGGACACACCGGAGGGAAGGATGGATGCCGTATGGGACACATCGGAGTGAAGGACGGACGCCGTATGGGACACACTGGAGGGAAGGACAGATGCCGTATGGGACACATCGGAGTGAAGGACGGACACCATATAGGACACACCGGATTGAAGGACGGACACCATATAGGACACACCGGAGGAAGGATGGACGCCGTTTGGGACACACCAGAGGGAAGGACGGATGCCGTATGGGACACACCGGGGGGAAGGATGGACGCCGTATGGGACACACCGGAGGGAAGGACGGATGCCATATGGGACACAGCGGAGTGAAGGTCGGACACCATATGGGACACACCGGAGGGAAGGATGGACGCTGTATGGGACACACTGGAGGGAAGGACGGACGCCGTATGGGACACACCGGAGGGAAGGATGGACGCTGTATGGGACACACTGGAGGGAAGGACGGACGCCGTATGGGACACACTGGAGGGAAGGACGGACACCATATGGGACACACCGGAGGGAAGGATGGACGCCATATGGGACACACTGGAGGGAAGGACGGACGCCGTATGGGACACACTGGAGGGAAGGACGGACACCGTATGGGACACACGGAGGGAAGGATGGATGCCGTATGGGACACACCGGAGGAAGGACGGACACCATATGGGACACACTGGAGGGAAGGACGGACGCCGTATGGGACACACTGGAGGGAAGGATGGACGCCGTATGGGACACACTGGAGGGAAGGACGGACGCCGTATGGGACACACTGGAGGGAAGGACGGACGCCGTATGGGACACACTGGAGGGAAGAATGGATGCCGTATGGGACACACCGGAGGGAAGGACGGACACCGTATGGGACACACTGGAGAGAAGGACGGACGCCGTATGGGACACACTGGAGGGAAGGACGGACGCCGTATGGGACACACAGGAGGGAAGGACGGACACCGTGTGGGGCACATCGGAGGGAAGGACGGACACCGTGTGGGACACACCGGAGGGAAGGACGGACGCCGTATGGGACACACAGGAGGGAAGGACGGACGCCGTGTGGGGCACATTGGAGGGAAGGACGGACACCGTATGGGACACACCGGAGGGAAGGACGGACGCCGTATGGGACACACAGGAGGGAAGGACGGACACCGTATGGGACACACTGGAGGGAAGGACGGACGCCGTATGGGACACACCGGAGGGAAGGACGGACACCGTGTGGGGCACATCGGAGGGAAGGACGGACACCGTATGGGACACACCGGAGGGAAGGACGGACGCCGTATGGGACACACAGGAGGGAAGGACGGACACCGTGTGGGGCACATCGGAGGGAAGGATGGACGTGATATGCTTTCCAATAACTGGAAGTGGTTAAGAATAATGTGGAGATTTCTGCTATGAACAAATGATTATCTCGTTTGGTAACATAATTATTTGTTACAGATATATTAATTAGGTCTGCCTCCTTTATAGCCTCACTTGTGTATATTTTAAAGATCCCTTTTTTAAAATGTGACACTAATTAGATCAATTGGGTAATTGATTGATTGTATGAAGTGCACATCCTTTTATGACCGTGTATAAACCCTGACCATAAAACCGGTGCTAAACCTTGGAAAAGGTTGTTGTAAACAGCAGAACACGTCAGTGAGCACCGAGCGATCCATCAGCTTATAGGACACTAGAGGACCTGGACTCATATCCCACAATGAATCAGCTCAAACCCTACATTTCTTCTGATAGACCATACCCATTACCCTTATACTGCAACATTCTTGGGATACCATCACCTGCTAAATCTTTTCACCAATCCATCGGTAACATCATGCGGTCACTTCTAACATCCTCCAGCGGAACTCCAAACCAAGCCAGGTATATGGACTCCCACATTGTTTGATTCCATTCATGGTGGACCCAATGGGGAACCATTCTGCATCCAAGGACTGAGCAATGTGCACATGTTTTTATTTTATTTTTTAGGAATAAATCAATAAATAATATTTATATTGATCCAACCCTCTGTTGTGTTCTAACCCTTTGGGAACTGACTTTCCCTTGTGTGAGCAGCTTGATACAGTACCCCTGTAGGTGCTTGATCTACGTTTTGGCAAACCGCTTCTGCCTTCATTCTCCCCAGGTCTGTTCTTATCCCAGGGACTTTGAGGTGTTCAGGATCTACCACTCTGCTTATCACCACGGAATTTCTGATTGGCTGAACACTGTCGCCCAGCGTCATCTGGAGACCAATGACATTTACTTCATTCTAGATTGGAACAGTAACATCTATTGCAGGTCAGTTCTAGATACACAAGCTGGGAATGGGCACAATTGGGGGGGGGGGGGGGGGGGGGGGAGAGAGAGAGATCAGGCTAATGCTGACTGTTCTCACCAGGGATGTGCTGTCCAGGCCGGAGATATCCCCTCTCATCAACCCTTCCGAACTGGAGCCACTACTGACCAATGAGACGCGGAGGATGCTGGAGCAGCAATATGTCAGTGTCATACAGGTCAGTAGGGATGAGCACACCTAGTAATGCATGGAAGAAAATATCTACACTGTCTACATAGTCAATAGGTCAACACAAAGACATTGACGTGGACAAAGTAGACATTGGTCTACTCATTGTGAATGTAGACTCTGTAGATCTACCTGATACCAACGCTCACAGTAAATAAACTTTAATCGGGACTATGTAAAAACCGGACCTGGACTAAACCCCGGACCAGACAGAAAAATTTGCATTCCGGAGCTTGTAGTGTCCGGTCCAGGGGGTGTCCCGTCCGGGGGGGGGGGGGGGGGGGGGCCCTGTGATAGCTATCATCGGGGACTTGGGGAAGGGGAGATCGCTGCCTCCCCGTGTGGTTCGGACCGTCCAGTTTTTGCTACATGCCCGGACCATACAGGGAGTCTTTATTCTCCCCCTCCTCCACTCCCTGGTGACAGGCATCACAGGCAGAACCCCCAGACAGGACACCCTGGACTGCAGAATTTTATGTCCGGTCCGGTGGTCCGGGGGTCTTGTCCTGGTCCGGTTTTACCCATACCCACTTTAATCTCCCATCCACCACACATGTCTCTATATTTCAGCAACGAGTCTCCCAGAGGCTGGAGGAAGAATTAAAACTGGAACAAGAGCGCTGGAAACTGGAATTTAAAACTGACGATCTTCTATCAAGCTTCAGTGGGAGAGTGATTCAGGTAACCCCCTACCACCCCCCATGTCTCATCTCCATCATACCCAGTGGGAGAGTGATTCAGGTACCCCCACCCCCTACCACCCCCCATGTCTCATCTCCATCATACCCAGTGGGAGAGTGATCAGGTACCCCCACCCCCTTACACCCCCCATGTCTCATCTCCATCATACCCAGTGGGAGAGTGATCAGGTACCCCCACCCCCTTACACCCCCCATGTCTCATCTCCATCATACCCAGTGGGAGAGTGATCAGGTACCCCCACCCCCACAACCCCCCATGTCTCATCTCCATCATACCCAGTGGGAGAGTGATTCAGGTACCCCCACCCCCTTACACCCCCCATGTCTCATCTCCATCATACCCAGTGGGAGAGTGATTCAGGTACCCCCACCCCCTACCACCCCCCATGTCTCATCTCCATCATACCCAGTGGGAGAGTGATCAGGTACCCCCACCCCCTTACACCCCCCATGTCTCATCTCCATCATACCCAGTGGGAGAGTGATCAGGTACCCCCACCCCCTTTCACCCCCCATGTCTCATCTCCATCATACCCAGTGGGAGAGTGATCAGGTACCCCCACCCCCTACCACCCCCCATGTCTTATCTCCATCATGCCCAGTAGGAGAGTCATTATGTACTCCCATAACACCCCCCATGTCCCATTTCCATTATAACCAGTGGCATAGTGATTCAGATACCCCCCTAACAGCCCCCCATGTCCCATCTCCATCATACCAAGTGGGAGAGTGATTCAGATACCCCCTACCACCCCCCATGTCTCATCTCCATCATCCTCAGTGGGAGAGTCATCAGGTGCCCGTGTAAACCTCCCCGCCAAGTCCCAACTCCATTGTACCAAGTTGGAGAGTGATCAGGTACCCCCCGTAAGACACCCCCTATATCCCATCTCCATCATACCCAGTGGGAGAGTCATCAGGTGCCCCCTATCCTACCCAATGTCCCATCTCCATCATACCCAGTGGGAGAGTGATTTAGATACCCCCCCCCCGTGTCCCATCTCCATCATACCCAGTGGGAGAGTCATCAGGTACCCCCCTAACCCCCCCACCCCACTTCCCTCATGTCTCACCTCCATAATACCCAGTGGGAGAGTGATCAGGTACCCCCTATCCTACCCAATGTCCCATCTCCATCATACCCAGTGGCAGAGTCATCAGGTGCCCCCTATCCTACCCAATGTCCCATCTCCATCATACCCAGTGGTAGAGTGATTTAGATACCCCCCCCCCCCCCAACACTCCTGTGTCCCATCTCCATCATACTCAGTGGAAGAGTGATTAAGGTACCACCCTATCAACCCCCCCCCATGTCCTATCTCCATTATACACAGTGGGAGAGTGATTTAGGCACCCCCTAAACCCCCCCCCCCATGTCCCAATTCCATCAAACCCAGCGAGAGTCATCAGGTACCACAACATCCCCCCCCCCATGTCCCATCTCCAACACACTCAGTGGAAGAGTGATTCACGTACCCCCCTAACACCCTCCTCACATATGCTGGTGTCTCGCACTTATCATATGCTGGTGTCTCGCACTTATCATATGCTGGTGTCTCACACTTATTATATGCTGGTGTCTCACACTTATTATATGCTGGTGTCTCGCACTTATCATATGCTGGTGTCTCGCACTTATCATATGCTGGTGTCTCACACTTATCATATACTGGTGTCTCGCACATATCATATGTTGGTGACTCACACATATCATATGCTGGTGTCTCACACTTATCATATGCTGGTGTCTCACACTTATCATATGTTGGTGACTTGCACATGTCATATGCTGGTGTCTTGCACTTATCATATGCTGGTGTCTCACACTTATCATATCCTGGTGTCTCACACTTATCATATGTTGGTGACTCGCACATATCATATGCTGGTGTCTCGCACATATCATATGCTGGTGTCTCACACTTATTATATGCTGGTGTCTCACACTTATTATATGCTGGTGTCTCGCACTTATCATATGCTGGTGTCTCGCACTTATCATATGCTGGTGTCTCACACTTATCATATACTGGTGTTTCGAACATATAATATGTTGGTGACTCGCACATATCATATGCTGGTGTCTCACACTTATCATATGTTGGTGACTTGCACATATCATATGCTGGTGTCTTGCACTTATCATATGCTGGTGTCTCACACTTATCATATCCTGGTGTCTCACACTTATCATATGTTGGTGACTCGCACATATAATATGCTGGTGTCTCGCACATATCATATGCTGGTGTCTCACACTTATTATATGCTGGTGTCTCACACTAATCATATGCTGGTGTCTCGCACTTATCATATGATGGTGTCTCACACTTATTATATGCTGGTATCTCGCTCTTATCATATGCTGGTGTCTCGCACTTATCATATGCTGGTGTCTAGCACTTATCATATGCTGGTGTCTCGCACTTATCATATGCTGGTGTCTAGCACTTATCATATGCTGGTGTCTTGCACTTATTATATGCTGGTATCTCGCTCTTATAATATGATGGTGTCTCACACTTATTATATGCTGGTATCTCGCTCTTATCATATGCTGGTATCTCGCACTTATCATATGCTAGTGTCTTGCACTTATTATATGCTGGTATCTCGCTCTTATCATATGATGGTGATTCACACTTATCATATGCTGGTGTCTTGCACTTCTCATATAATGGTGTCTCACACTTACAGTATATGCTGGTGTCTCGCACTTATCATATGCTGGTGTCTCGCACTTATCATATGCTGGTGTCTCGCACTTATCATATGATGGTGTCTCACACTTATTATATGCTGGTATCTCGCTCTTATCATATGCTGGTATCTCGCACTTATTATATGCTGGTGTCTTGCACTTATCATATGATGGTGTCTCGCACTTATCATATGATGGTGTCTCGCACTTATTATATGCTGGTATCTCGCACTTATTATATGCTGGTATCTCGCACTTATTATATGATGGTGTCTCACACTTATTATATGCTGGTATCTCACACTTATTTTATGCTGGTATCTCGCACTTATTATATGCTGGTATCTCGCTCTTATCATATGCTGGTGTCTTGCACTTATCATATGCTGGTGTCTTGCACTTATTATATGCTGGTATCTCGCTCTTATAATATGATGGTGTCTCACACTTATTATATGCTGGTATCTCGCTCTTATCATATGCTGGTATCTCGCACTTATCATATGCTAGTGTCTTGCACTTATTATATGCTGGTATCTCGCTCTTATCATATGATGGTGATTCACACTTATCATATGCTGGTGTCTTGCACTTCTCATATAATGGTGTCTCACACTTACAGTATATGCTGGTGTCTCGCACTTATCATATGCTGGTGTCTCGCACTTATCATATGCTGGTGTCTCGCACTTATCATATGATGGTGTCTCACACTTATTATATGCTGGTATCTCGCTCTTATCATATGCTGGTATCTCGCACTTATTATATGCTGGTATCTCGCTCTTATCATATGCTGGTGTCTTGCACTTATCATATGATGGTGTCTCGCACTTATCATATGATGGTGTCTCGCACTTATCATATGATGGTGTCTCGCACTTATTATATGCTGGTATCTCGCACTTATTATATGCTGGTATCTCGCTCTTATCATATGCTGGTGTCTCGCACTTATCATATGCTGGTGTCTCGCACTTATCATATGATGGTGTCTCACACTTATTATATGCTGGTGTCTCGCACTTATCATATGATGGTGTCTCGCACTTGTCATATGCTGGTGTCTAGCACTTATCATATGCTGGTGTCTCGCACTTATCATATGCTGGTGTCTCACACTTATCATATACTGGTGTCTAGCACTTATCATATGCTGGTGTCTCGCACTTATCATATGCTGGTGTCTCGCACTTATCATATGCTGGTGTCTCACACTTATTATATGCTGGTATCTTGCTCTTATCATATGCTGGTGTCTAGCACTTATCATATGCTGGTGTCTCGCACTTATCATATGATGGTGTCTCGCACTTATCATATGCTGGTGTCTAGCACTTATCATATGCTGGTGTCTAGCACTTATCGTATGCTGGTGTCTCGCACTTATCATATACTGGTGTCTAGTACTTATCGTATGCTGGTGTCTCGCACTTATCATATGCTGGTGTCTCGCACTTATCATATACTGGTGTCTAGCACTTATCATATGCTGGTGTCTAGCACTTATCATATGCTGGTGTCTCGCACTTATTATATGCTGGTGTCTCGCTCTTATCATATGCTGGTGTCTCACACTTATTATATGCTGGTATCTCGCTCTTATTATATGCTGGTATCTCGCACTTATCATATGCTGGTGTCTCGCACTTATCATATGATGGTGTCTCGCACTTGTCATATGCTGGTGTCTAGCACTTATCATATGCTGGTGTCTCGCACTTATCATATGCTGGTGTCTCACACTTATCATATACTGGTGTCTAGCACTTAATATATATTGGTATCTCGCACTTATCATATGCTGGTGTCTCACACTTATCATATGCTGGTATCTCGCACTTATCATATGCTGGTATCTCGCACTTATCATATGCTGGTGTCTCACACTTATCATATGCTGGTATCTCGCACTTATCATATGCTGGTGTCTCACACTTATCATATGCTGGTATCTCGCACTTATCATATGATGGTGTCTCACACTTATTATATGCTGGTGTCTCACACTTATCATATGCTGGTATCTCGCACTTCCTCCTAGATAATGAAACCTCATGTAGATCGGGCTCCACTGATTAATGAAGAATTTGGGATCATGGTGGCTGAGACCTGTCTAAGTTGCTTCTCGGACTTCTTGCACAGGTACATTCCAGGACATGACCACAGCCCCTTATATGTGGGAACGTTAGGTGTTCTGCTCTTACCAGAGACCCTTAGTTACTGGGTGTATCAGGCTCTTGGTGGCTTCTGTGATTCAGTAATGGCTATTCATGGCTGGCGGGCTGGCGGGATACCCAGCCATGATATGAATGACTAAGCCAATGGTCTCATGGGGAATGTTGTGTTCTCATCACAGCTTTCTGTTATATCCCAGATTCCATAAGACGGTGGAACGATTTTACTCGGAGCAGAATGGTCTGGTGGAAGGCAGCGATGCATTCATCTGTCGAGTCATCAGCATTGTGAACTGTTGCCCCATGTTCCGGTGAGGAAAACACATAATACACATCTGATATGCTGCTTATAATCATTCTACCTATTGCAGGTAAGGCTGACAGGTAAAATGCATTCGTGGAAGGGTTAGGACTATCAGGGTTACCATGTGGTGGTTCTTATGCAGCCTCCAGAGGCAGGTCCAATGCAACCTGGAACATAACAGGGAGATGAGGATGGGGATAACTCTGTCCTATATATTCAGACACTGAGAAAAGTCTCCTCTGGGCTCTGGATGCCACAAGGCATGTGAAAGGGAACAGACTTTCAGCTTTAATTTCAGGGGTTGAACAAAACTATCGTATGAAAGTAATTGCAGCCTCTTATACGCAGTCCCGGGTTCAGGGATGAAATGTAATTGGAAAAATGAACATAATCATAAATAACATGTCTAGTACATTGTGGAGAATCCTGTGTAGGCAATGGCCGCCTGATGCCTGGAACCCATGTACCTTGCCCAATGGTGTGTCCCCCTATGCGATGCTATGCTAAGCCTCTTCTGCAGATGTCCTCCATTGCTATGTGTTCCTCAGGCTCAAGAAAGATGTATACATAACTTAAATCAGGCGCTGGTAAGTTCAAATCTTTAGGATCCCCCCGTTGTTTTAGGTAGATGATACCAATGCGGGAAAAGATACAAATATAGTGAAGTACAGTTATGTATAAAGTATTTAATACACAGGATACAAATTCTGGTAGAACACAATGGAATCTCCAGATTTACATAAACAACGAGAATTCATTCACAGTTAAAAAACTTTTAAAAAGTGTCCATAGAGGAGAAGCTCTCAGTGTGTCAAAGGCAGAGACATTCCCAGAGTAGGTGGAACTGATCGCCAGTTCTATAGTCCCGGGGCAAATCACCAGTCTCTGCTCCACGTTCTCCCGGCACCTCTTTCCTGAGTCACTCAGACGGCACCCCTGTGTTCTGACTGACGCGTTTCGACTCACTATGGAGTCTTTTTCAAGGTCCCAAATGGTGTATGCGGACACTGTATCATATACGGCTTTATATACTGGCTGGCGTCCGTTCGCCGGTACCATCGCTTCCGGACTCCGTTGCCCAGCAGTCACCATTTCCGGAAATGTGACGTGTAGTCTTTGCCGCGACGTCATTTCCGTCGGCGGCTCGGAGGACGCGTTACCATGGTGTTGTACGATGTCCATCTTTTATATTATACTCGGCAACTATTATTCAAATAAATAGCAGTGAACTTTACGTCATATTATCGCCGGGTGCAGATTATAGAGATATAAAGTGACAGTGCTTCATATTGAATATATTCTCCAATGCGGATTGCAACAATGATTTAAAGTGCCGGTGCTTAAAACCATAATATTACCCCAGTGCAAATTACAATAGCGAGATGATTTAAAGTGACAGTGCTAATGTTTGAATAGATGATAAAGCAATTAAAAACCAATTCAAAATAAAAACACTGAAGTTTATAAAAAACCATTTGATCTCGTAATCAGAATTGAACCCCTTGGGTATTAGGGTACCTAATTCATAGATAAGTTTCATTTCTGTTTTTGCTAACTGAGTAGTGGGATCTCTCTGTCTCCAATGCCCCTTTACCCACTTTACACCACAAAACCTAGAGATGCAGGTAACATCTTTCTGATGGCATTTATTGAAATTCTTAGATAGAGCATGGGTCTCAAGACCCTTTTTTATGTTCCGAATATGTTCACTGAGTCTTATTTTAAGGGGTCTTGTAGTGCGACCAATGTACCAAAATCCACAGGTACATTGAATCTCATAGACCACATTCTTGGTATTGCATGTGATAAAATCCAAGATTTTAAAAGAATTAGTGTTAATATTTATCTCACTAAGCCTTTGTCCCAACCCTTGGATGTGTCGGCATCCAATGCAAGTGGCGCATCTAAAAAAGCCCTTGGATTTGATGGTAGAAATGGCTTTTTTGGGAGGGAGGGCACTGTGGACCAATTTAGAGTTTAGATTTGGTGCTCTTCGATATATACATTTGGGTTTCAAAGGCAAAAGTGGCCCTATAACTGGATCTTTTTGTATTCCCCCCAATGTTTACTTAATATTTTTTCAATAAGTTTATACTGGCTGTTGAATGACGTTATGAAAGCAAATTCAATTTTTGTATTGGTGGTTATTTTATCTTCCTGTGGTTTTAATAACATTTCTAGTGGGATTAAAGTGACCTCCTTTTTCGTTTTCTCTACTTGTTGCTCGCTATAGTTGGAGTTAAGGAAATATTTTTGCAGGTCTTCCGCTTGCCTCTCAAATACTTTCTGTTCCGAGCAATTTCTTTTAACTCTTTTAAATTGTCCCCCTGGAATTGAATTCAACCAGTTGGGGTGATGACAGCTAGAGGCGGGGATAAAAGCACCTGAGTCAGTAGGTTTGGTATAATTTCTGGTATGGATGGGGTTTTCAGAAATATATACCGTTAAATCTCAAAAGTTAACCTCCATGTTACTACTAGTGAAGGTCAACTCAATGTTTAGAGAATTGGAATTTAAAAAAGTGTAAAATTCTTTTAAAATGGACTCATCCCCCCTTCCAAATAAAAAAAACACGTCATCGATGTATCTTCGCCAGGACACCAGGTTCGCTCCGAATGGGTTATGGGTCCAGATAGTATCATTCTCCCACTGACCCATAAAAATATTAGCATAGCTCGGTGCGAACCTGGTGCCCATGGCTGTCCCTCTTTGTTGTAGGTAAAAAATGTCATTATACAGGAAGTAATTATTATAGAAAATCAATTTGACCCTTCTAAAATGAAATTCTGTAACTCGGGTGGTAAACTACTTTCAGTGGCCTTTAACCCTTCCTCGTGTGCAATTATTGTGTATAACGCACGTACAACTGCGGTTACTAAAAACATATCTGTAGTCCATTCAATCTCCTTTAGATATATAATAAAATCCTTGGTGTCTTTAAGGTGAGAGATTTTTGTCCCAACTAGTGGCTGGAGATGATAGTCTATGAATGCCGACAGATTAGCCGTGACTGAATCAACCCTAGCCACTATTGGTCATCCTGGAGGGTTTTGGATATCCTTATGGACTTTAGGTAAAATGTAGATTACTGGTGTTACCAGTTCTTTATTAACCAGAAATGCAGCCTCTTTATCTGTTATAGTTCCCTTGGTTTGGAATTTGTCTACCAATGCTTTCAGTTCATTCAGTATTCTTTCAGTGGGGTCTTTCTTTAGTAGACTATAAGTGCCAGAATCATCCAATTGACGTTTGATTTCTGCCTCATACATCTCTTGACATTATCACCACCCCTCCGCCTTTGTTGGTGGGCTTGATTACTATACTGGTGTCGTCTTGTAAATCTTTAAGGGCTTTTCTTTCTTTGGCTGTTAAATTCTTTTTTGGTATCTTATTATTGATTTTTTCTAAATCCTCCATCACTAGTTTCATAAATGTCTTTGTGGGGTTGAAGATGAGTGGGGTTGAAGATGGATTTCGGTTTGAAGCCCGATTGGACCATCGGTTCTTCTACCGCTCCATACCCTTCCTTCATTAGAAATAATTTTTTTAAACTCAATTTTCTTATATACTTATTCTATATCTATAAATGTATTGAGTTTATTCATAGATATTGATGGGGCGTAGTTTAACCCCATTTGCCAATAAAGACCTCTCTTCTTCTAGTAAGATATGATTACTTAAATTGAATATTTTAACTCTACCAGTTTCCTGGGTGGTTATCGTCTCTCCTGTATTTATCGTATTGGGGGTCAAATTGTTCTTTTTACGTTTTTTTTTGGTTGGTCAATTTTCTTTTTTGCAGTCTTTTGCTTTTATCCCCTGCTCTACATCCTCGTTTATTTGTGGTTATCTTATTCTGTTGTGTTCTCTCCTGTGAAACGGGCTCCCTATATTCTCGAGTGGCCCATATCTGTTATGTGTTGCTGGTGGGGAGTTTCTCCTCTCATGTCTCATGTGAATTATAGTTGTTACTTCTATTTCTGTATGGGCTTCTTCTATTCCTATTGTGCATAGTTTCCCAATCCTTTCCTCTATCATGATCTTGTTCATATTGATGTGGATTGATTATCCTGGTATTTTGATATGGGTCCAGATAGTATCATTCTGAGAGCTCTCCGGCCAATCAGAGAGCGGCCGGTCATTTGACAAGTATTTTAAAAATATAATAGCCGCCACTGCGCGTCCCGTCCCCGCCGCTGCTGCTATGTGTAAGTACACTGCGCTCACCGCACACGCCGCCCGTCCCCACCGCCGCTGCCCGCCCCCACCACTGCTGCCGCTGGCCGCCCCCACCACTGCTGCCCGCCCCCACTACTCCCCCGGTGTCTGTATGCATATGCCTGTCAGGTGGCAGGCATATGCATACAGGGAGGTCGGACGTGATCGTATGTACAGACCGTCCGACCTCCCTGATCCGGTCCGATGCGCACGGGACCGTGCATCGGATCGGATCAAATGTCACATACCTACGATTTTGGGCCGATTTCATCCGATTATCGGCACAAAGTGCCAAAATCGGATGAAATCGTCCCAAAATCGGATAGTGTATGGGGGCCTTTAGTGAGATAAATATTAACACCAATTCTTTTAAAATCTTGGATTTTATCACATGCAATACCAAGAATGTGGTCTATGAGATTCAGTGTACCTGTGGATTTTGGTACATTGGTCGCACTACAAGACCCCTTAAAATAAGACTCAGTGAACATATTCGGAACATAAAAAAGGGTCTTGAGACCCATGCTCTATCTAATCATTTCAATAAATGCCATCAGAAACATGTTACCTGCATCCCTAGGTTTTGTGGTGTAAAGTGGGTAAAAGGCCATTGGAGACAGAGAGATCTCACTACTCAGTTAGCAAAAACAGAAATGAAACATATCTATGAATTAGGTACCCTAATACCCAAGGGGTTCAATTCTGATTACGAGATCAAATGGTTTTTATAAACTTCAGTGTTTTTATTTTGAATTGGTTTTTAATTGCTTTATCATCTATTCAAACATTAGCACTGTCACTTTAAATCATCTCGCTATTGTAATTTGCACTGGGGTAATATTATGGTTTTAAGCACCGGCACTTTAAATCATTATTGCAATCCGCATTGGAGTATATATTCGATATGAAGCACTGTCACTTTATATCTCTATAATCTGCACCCGGCGATAATATGACGTAAAGTTCACTGCTATTTATTTGAATAATAGTTGCCGAGTATAATATAAAAGATGGACATCGTACAACACCATGGTAACGCGTCCTCCGAGCCGCCGACGGAAATGACGTCGCGGCAAAGACTACACGTCACATTTCCGGAAATGGTGACTGCTGGGCAATGGAGTCCGGAAGCGATGGTACCGGCGAACGGACGCCAGCCAGTATATAAAGCCGTATATGATACAGTGTCCGCATACACCATTTGGGACCTTGAAAAAGACTCCATAGTGAGTCGAAACGCGTCAGTCAGAACACAGGGGTGCCGTCTGAGTGACTCAGGAAAGAGGTGCCGGGAGAACGTGGAGCAGAGACTGGTGATTTGCCCCGGGACTATAGAACTGGCGATCAGTTCCACCTACTCTGGGAATTTCTCTGCCTTTGAGACACTGAGAGCTTCTCCTCTATGGACACTTTTTAAAAGTTTTTTAACTGTGAATGAATTCTCGTTGTTTATGTAAATCTGGAGATTCCATTGTGCTCTACCAGAATTTGTATCCTGTGTATTAAATACTTTGTACATAACTGTACTTCACTATATTTGTATCTTTTCCCGCATGGTATCATCTACCTAAAACAAAGGGGGGGGGGGGATCCTAAAGATTTGAACTTACCAGCCCCTGATTTAAGTTATGTATACATCTTTCTTGCACTCCACTTTATGAGGGGATATAGGAAACCCCTCTGTACATGACAAGTGAGGCTGCTGTGCGCACTGTTGGGGTTTCACCACATTGTAAATTTGTTGTTCCTGGGGCTGTCTGCTGGTAGCATTGTTCTCAGCCGGTGACATCGGGGGACTGACTCGCCCATTGCAGAATATTGGCAGATTATACAGATAGAGCCATCCTCATCTTGTGAGCCAGAGCGGTGGGACTTCATCCTCTGCTAATCCCCAGATGTATTGTTCTATGTATTGTATTGCAGCTGAGAACAATAGATGATAATAAGCCTTGGTGAGCCATGGCACCCCAGAGAAGGCTCCATCTGTATATCTCTATACACTTCAGGCTTCACCCGGCTGCTTCTGTCACATCAATAAACACTAGTGACCAAGGGCATGCCCACGTCATCACACTGACCACACCATGTGTGACAGAAGATGTGGCCTTCTCCATACTGTATGCTCCCCATCATCCTGGTACAGGTTGGCCTTTGTTCCATCGGACCACAGGATGCTGCTCCAGTAATGTCTAATCTCTAGTCTAGAAGCGTATGAATGGTTTGTACCTTGTGGTGGATGCTCAGTATTTTGCGAAGTCTGGTCTTTATGGTAGACTTGGATAATAATATGCCTACCTCCCAAAGAGTGTTCTTCGCTTGGCAGCATAGTATGATGTGTTGTTTCTTTACAATGGAAAGGATCCTGCGATCACCCCCCACTGTTGTCTTCCGGGAATGTCCATGGAAAGAATCCTGCGATTACCCCCCACTGTTGTCTTCCGGGAATGTCCATGGAAAGGATCCTGCAAACACCCCCCACTGTTGTCTTCCGGGAATGCCATGGAAAGGATCCTGCAATCACCACCACTGTTGTCTTCCGGGAATGTCCATGGAAAGGATCCTGCGATCACCCCCCACTGTTGTCTTCCGGCAATGCCATGGAAAGGATCCTGCGATCACCCCCCACTGTTGTCTTCCGGGAATGTCCATGGAAAGGATCCTGCGAACACCCCCACTGTTGTCTTCCGGGAATGTCCATGGAAAGGATCCTGCGATCACCCCCACTGTTGTCTTCCGGGAATGTCCATGGAAAGGATCCTGCGATCACCCCCACTGTTGTCTTCCGGGAATGTCCATGGAAAGGATCCTGCGAACACCCCCCACTGTTGTCTTCCGGGAATGTCCATGGAAAGGATCCTGCGAACACCCCCCACTGTTGTCTTCCGAGAATGTCCATGGAAAGGATCCTGCGATCACCCCCCACTGTTGTCTTCTGGGAATGTCCATGGAAAGGATCCTGCGATCACCCCCACTGTTGTCTTCCGGGAATGTCCATGGAAAGGATCCTGCAAACACCCCCACTGTTGTCTTTCTGGAATGTCCATGGAAAGGATCCTGCGAACACCCCCACTGTTGTCTTCTGGGAATGTCCATGGAAAGGATCCTGCGATCACCCCCTCTGTTGTCTTTCGGGAATGTCCATGGAAAGGATCCTGTGAACACCCCCACTGTTGTCTTTCGGGAATGTCCATGGAAAGGATCCTGTGAACACCCCCACTGTTGTCTTCCGGGAATGTCCATGGAAAGGATCCTGCGAACACCCCCACTGTTGTCTTCCAGGAATGTCCATGGAAAGGATCCTGCGATCACCCCCACTGTTGTCTTCCGGGAATGTCCATGGAAAGGATCCTGCGATCACCCCCACTGTTGTCTGTCTTCTGGGAATGTCCATGGAAAGGGTCCTGCGAACACCCCCACTGTTGTCTTCCGGGAATGTCCATGGAAAGGATCCTGCGATCACCCCCACTGTTGTCTTTCGGGAATGTCCATGGAAAGGATCCTGCGATCACCCCCACTGTTGTCTTCCGGGAATGTCCATGGAAAGGATCCTGCGATCACCCCCCACTGTTGTCTTCCGGGAATGTCCATGGAAAGGATCCTGCGATCACCCCCCACTGTTGTCTTCCGGGAATGTCCATGGAAAGGATCCTGCGATCACCCCCACTGTTGTCTTCCGGGAATGTCCATGGAAAAAATCTTGCGATCACCCCCCACTATTGTCTTCCGGGAATGTCCATGGAAAGGATCCTGCAATCACCCCCCACTGTTGTCTTCTGGAAATGTCCATGGAAAGGGTCCTGCGAACACCCCCACTGTTGTCTTCCGGGAATGTCCATGGAAAGGATCCTGCGATCACCCCCACTGTTGTCTTTCGGGAATGTCCATGGAAAGGATCCAGCGATCACCCCCACAGTTGTCTTCCGGGAATGTCCATGGAAAGGATCCTGCGATCACCCCCCACTGTTGTCTTCCGGGAATGTCCATGGAAAGGATCCTGCGATCACCCCCCACTGTTGTCTTCCGGGAATGTCCATGGAAAGGATCCTGCGATCACCCCCCACTGTTGTCTTCCGGGAATGTCCATGGAAAGGATCCTGCGATCACCCCCACTGTTGTCTTCCGGGAATGTCCATGGAAAAAATATTGCGATCACCCCCCACTATTGTCTTCCGGGAATGTCCATGGAAAGGATCCTGCGATCACCCCCCCACTGTTGTCTTCCCGGAATGTCCATGGAAAGGATCCTGCGATCACCCCCATTGTTGTCTTCTGGGAATGTCCATGGAAAGGATCCTGCGATCACCTCCGCTGTTGTCTTCTGGAAATGTCCATGGAAAGGGTCCTGCGAACACCCCCACTGTTGTCTTCCGGGAATGTCCATGGAAAGGATCCTGCGATCACCCCCACTGTTGTCTTTCGGGAATGTCCATGGAAAGGATCCAGCGATCACCCCCACAGTTGTCTTCCGGGAATGTCCATGGAAAGGATCCTGCGATCACCCCCCACTGTTGTCTTCCGGGAATGTCCATGGAAAGGATCCTGCGATCACCCCCCACTGTTGTCTTCCGGGAATGTCCATGGAAAGGATCCTGCGATCACCCCCACTGTTGTCTTCCGGGAATGTCCATGGAAAAAATATTGCGATCACCCCCCACTATTGTCTTCCGGGAATGTCCATGGAAAGGATCCTGCGATCACCCCCCACTGTTGTCTTCCAGGAATGTCCATGGAAAGGATCCTGCGATCACCCCCCCACTGTTGTATTGTGGGAATGTCCATGGAAAGGATCCTGCGATCACCCCCACGGTTGTCTTCAGGGAATGTCCATGGAAAGGATCCTGCAATCACCCCCACTGTTGTCTTCCAGGAATGTCCATGGAAAGGATCCTGCGATCACCCCCCACTGTTGTCTTCCGGGAATGCCATGGAAAGGATCCTGCTATCACCCCCCACTGCTGTCTTCCGGGAATGTCCATGGAAAGGGTCCTGCGAACACCCCCACTGTTGTCGTCCGGGAATGTCCATGGAAAGGATCCTGCGATCACCCCCACTGTTGTCTTTCGGGAATGTCCATGGAAAGGATCCTGCGATCACCCCCCACTGTTGTCTTCCGGGAATGTCCATGGAAAGGATCCTGCGATCACCCCCCACTGTTGTCTTCCGGGAATGTCCATGGAAAGGATCTTGCGATCACCCCCACTGTTGTCTTCCGGGAATGTCCATGGAAAAAATCTTGCGATCACCCCCCACTATTGTCTTCCGGGAATCTCCATGGAAAGGATCCTGCGATCACCCCCCACTGTTGTCTTCCGGGAATGTCCATGGAAAGGATCCTGCGATCACCCCCCACTGTTGTCTTCCGGGAATGTCCATGGAAAGGATCCTGCGAACACCCCCATTGTTGTCTTCTGGGAATGTCCATGGAAAGGATCCTGCGATCACCCCCACTGTTGTCTTCCGGGAATGTCCATGAAAAGGATCCTGCAATCACCCCCCACTTTTGTCTTCCCGGAATGTCCATGGAAAGGATCCTGCGAACACCCCCACTGTTGTCTTCAGGGAATGTCCATGGAAAGGATCCTGCAATCACCCCCACTGTTGTCGTCCAGGAATGTCCATGGAAAGGATCCTGCGATTCCCCCCCCCCACTGTTGTCTTCCGGGAATGTCCATGGAAAGGATCCTGCGATCACCTCCGCTGTTGTCTTCTGGGAATGTCCATGGAAAGGATCCTGCGATCACCCCCGCTGTTGTCTTCCGGGAATGTCCATGAAAAGGATCCTGCAATCACCCCCACTGTTGTCTTCCCGGAATGTCCATGGAAAGGATCCTGCGAACACCCCCACTGTTGTCTTACGGGAATGTCCATGGAAAGGATCCTGCAATCACCCCCCACTGTTGTCTTCCCGGAATGTCCATGGAAAGGATCCTGCAATAACCCCCCACTGTTGTCTTCACGGAATGTCCATGGAAAGGATCCTGCGATCACCCCCCACTGTTGTCTTCCGGGAATGTCCATGCAAAGGATCCTGCGATCACCCCCACTGTTGTCTTCAGGGAATGTCCATGGAAAGGATCCTGCAATCACCCCCACTGTTGTCTTCCAGGAATGTCCATGGAAAGGATCCTGCGATCCCCCCCCCCACTGTTGTCTTCTGGGAATGTCCATGGAAAGGATCCTGCGATCACCTCCGCTGTTGTCTTCCGGGAATGTCCATGGAAAGGATCCTGCAATCACCCCCCACTGTTGTCTTCCCGGAATGTCCATGGAAAGGATCCTGCAATCACCCCCCACTGTTGTCTTCCCGGAATGTCCATGGAACGGATCCTGCGATCACTCCCCACTGTTGTCTTCCGGGAATGTCCATGCAAAGGATCCTGCGATCACCCCCACGGTTGTCTTCAGGGAATGTCCATGGAAAGGATCCTGCAATCACCCCCACTGTTGTCTTCCAGGAATGTCCATGGAAAGGATCCTGCGATCCCCCCCCCCACTGTTGTCTTCTGGGAATGTCCATGGAAAGGATCCTGCGATCACCTCCACTGTTTTCTTCCAGGAATGTCCATGGAAAGGATCCTGCGATCACCCCCACTGTTGTCTTCCGGGAATGTCCATGGAAAGGATCCTGCGATTCCCCCCCCCCACTGTTGTCTTCTGGGAATGTCCATGGAAAGGATCCTGCGATCACCTCCACTGTTTTCTTCCAGGAATGTCCATGGAAAGGATCCTGCGAACACCCCCACTGTTGTCTTCCAGGAATGTCCATGGAAAGGATCCTGCGAACACCCCCACTGTTGTCTTCCGGGAATGTCCATGGAAAGGATCCTGCGAACACCCCCACTGTTGTCTTCCAGGAATGTCCATGGAAAGGATCCTGCGATCACCCCCCCCCCCCACTGTTGTATTGTGGGAATGTCCATGGAAAGGATCCTGCGATCACCCCCACGGTTGTCTTCAGGGAATGTCCATGGAAAGGATCCTGCGATCACCCCCTCTGTTGTCTTCCAGGAATGTCCATGGAAAGGATCCTGCGATCACCCCCCCCCCACTGTTGTATTGTGGGAATGTCCATGGAAAGGATCCTGCGAACACCCCCACTGTTGTCTTCCGGGAATGTCCATGGAAAGGATCCTGCGAACACCCCCACTGTTGTCTTCCAGGAATGTCCATGGAAAGGATCCTGCGATCACCCCCACTGTTGTATTGTGGGAATGTCCATGGAAAGGATCCTGCGATCACCCCCACGGTTGTCTTCAGGGAATGTCCATGGAAAGGATCCTGCGATCACCCCCTCTGTTGTCTTCCAGGAATGTCCATGGAAAGGATCCTGCGATCACCCCCACTGTTGTCTTCAGGGAATGTCCATGGAAAGGATCCTGCGATCACCCCCACGGTTGTCTTCAGGGAATGTCCATGGAAAGGATCCTGCGATCCCCCCCCCCCCCACTGTTGTCTTCTGGGAATGTCCATGGAAAGGATGCTGCGATCACCTCCACTGTTGTCTTCTTGGAATGTCCATGGAAAGGATCCTGCGATCACCCCCACTTTTGTCTTCCGGGAATGTCCATGGAAAGGATCCTACAGACACCCCCCACTGTTGTCTTCTGGGAATGTCCATGGAAAGGATCCTACAGACACCCCCCACTGTTGTCTTCTGGGAATGTCCATGGAAAGGATCCTGCGAACACCCCCACTGTTGTCTTCCGGGAATGTCCATGGAAAGGATCCTGCGATCACCCCCACTGTTGTCTTCCGGGAATGTCCATGGAAAGGATCCTGCGAACACCCCCCACTGTTGTTTTGTGGGAAAGTCCATGGAAAGGATCCTGCGAACACCCCCACTGTTGTCTTCCGGGAACGTCCATGGAAAGGATCCTGCGAACACCCCCACTGTTGTCTTCCAGGAATGTCCATGGAAAGGATCCTGCGATCACCCCTCACTGTTGTCTTCCCGGAATGTCCATGGAAAGGATCCTGCAATCACCCCCCACTGTTGTCTTCCCGGAATGTCCATGGAAAGGATCCTGCAATCACCCCCATACTGTATGCTCCCCATCATCCTGGTACAGGTTGGCCTTTGTTCCATCTGACAACAGGATGCTGCTCCAGTAATGTCTAATCTTTAGTCTAGAAGCGTATGAATGGTTTGTACCTTGTGGTGGATGCTCAGTATTTTGCGAAGTCTGGTCTTTATGGTAGACTTGGATAATAATATGCCTACCTCCCAAAGAGTGTTCTTCGCTTGGCAGCATAGTATGATGTGTTGTTTCTTTACAATGGAAAGGATCCTGCGATCACTCCCCACTGTTGTCTTCCGGGAATGTCCATGGAAAGGATCCTGCGATTACCCCCCACTGTTGTCTTCCGGGAATGTCCATGGAAAGGATCCTGCAAACACCCCCCACTGTTGTCTTCCGGGAATGTCCATGGAAAGGATCCTGCGATCACCCCCCACTGTTGTCTTCCGGGAATGTCCATGGAAAGGATCCTGCGAACACCCCCCACTGTTGTCTTCCAGGAATGTCCATGCCTTTTAGTGTTGCTGAGCTCACAGTACGTTTTTTTCTGTGAATTTACCAAACAATTGCTTTGGCCTCTCCACCACCTCTCCCATGATGGATTGTTCAGTGGGTGCAGCCTAGGGATGGCTGGAGCCACTTGTACTGAGAGTTTCCTTATGCACAGAAACAGCTTCTAAATGCAGATGCCACACTTGGAATCATCTCCAGACCTTTCTCCTGCTGAAGAAATGTAAGGAATCCCCAGACCTGCCCATGATGCAGCATTGCAGTCAGTTGTCCAATTACACAGCTGTCATTTCTAAACCCCTTCTCCAATCTGGATGCCAATTTCCTCAAATTAAAGTTGACAATCTGCACTTTATTACAGTATATATAACTGGACCGTAACTATGTTCTGTGATTACTGCACACAGGGTCCGGGATCTGTGATTACTGCACACAGGGTCCGGGATCTGCGATTAAGGTACACAGGGTCCGGGATCTGTGATTACTGCACACAGGGTCCGGGATCTGTGATTAAGGTACACAGGGTCCGGGATCTGTGATTACTGCACACAGGGTCCGGGATCTGTGATTACTGCACACAGGGTCCGGGATCTGTGATTACTGCACACAGGGTCCGGGATCTGTGATTACTGCACACAGGGTCCGGGATCTGTGATTACTGCACACAGGGTCCGGGATCTGTGATTAAGGTACACAGGGTCCAGGATATCTGATTAGCATATGAAGGGTCTGGGATGTCTGATTAGCGTAGGCAGGATCCGGGATCTCTGATTAGTGTACTGGGACCGCTTATTAGCATACACAGGGTCCTGGATTTCTGATTAACATAAAGAGGTCTCTGATTAGCATAAGCAGGGTTCTGGGATCTCTGATTAGCATACACAGGATATGCATTGCATATGCATTATCCGGATCTGTGATTACCGCACACAGGGCCGGGGATATCTTATTAGCATACACAGTGTCCGGGATCTCTTATTAGCATACGCAGGGTCCTGGATCTCTGATTAGCATATGCAGGATCCGGGATCTCTGATTAGCATATGCAGGATCCGGGATCTCTGATCGGCATACGCATGGTCCGGGATCTCTGATCAGCATACGCATGGTCCGGGATCTCTGATCAGCATACGCAGGATCCGGGATCTCTGATCAGCATACGCATGGTCCGGGATCTCTGATCAGCATACGCAGGATCCGGGATCTCTGATTAGCATACGCATGGTCAGAGAACTCTGATTAGCATACGCATGGTCCGGGATCTCTGATAGCATACGCATGGTCCGGGATCTCTTATTAGCATATGCAGGATCCGGGATCTCTGATCAGCATACGCATGGTCCGGGATCTCTGATCAGCATACGCAGGATCCGGGATCTCTGATTAGCATACGCATGGTCAGAGAACTCTGATTAGCATACGCATGGTCCGGGATCTCTGATAGCATACGCATGGTCCGGGATCTCTGATTAGCATACGCATGGTCCGGGATCTCTGATTAGCATACGCAGGATCCGGGATCTCTGATTAGCATACGCATGGTCCGAGATCTCTGATTAGCATACGCATGGTCCGAGATCTCTGATCAGCATACGCAGGGTCCGGGATCTCTGATTAGCATATGCAGGGTCCGGGATCTCAGATTAGCATATGCAGGGTCCGGGATCTCTGATTAGCTTTCGCAGGGTCCGGGATCTCTTATTAGCATATGCAGGGTCCGGGATCTCTTATTAGCATATGCGGGATCTGGGATCTCTGATTAGCATATGCAGGGTCCGGGATCTCTGATTAGCATATGCAGGGTCCGGGATCTCTGATTAGCATACGCAGGGTCCGAGATCTCTGATTAGCATATGCAGGGTCCGGGATCTCTTATTAGCATATGCAGGGTCCGGGATCTCTTATTAGCATATGCGGGATCTGGGATCTCTGATTAGCATACGCAGGGTCCGAGATCTCTGATTAGCATATGCAGGGTCCGGGATCTCTTATTAGCATATGCAGGGTCCGGGATCTCTTATTAGCATATGCGGGATCTGGGATCTCTGATTAGCATACGCATGATCCGGTATCTCTGATTAGCATACGCAGGATCCGGGATCTCGTATTAGCATACGCAGGATCCGGGATCTCGTATTAGCATACGCAGGGTCCGGGATCTCTGATTAGAATACGCAGGATCCGGGATCTCTTATTAGCATACGCAGGATCCGGGATCTCGTATTAGCATATGCAGGATCCGGGATCTCATATTAGCATACGCAGGGTCCGGGATCTCTGATTAGAATACGCAGGATCCGGGATCTCTTATTAGCATACGCAGGATCCGGGATCTCGTATTAGCATACGCAGGGTCCGGGATCTCTGATTAGAATACGCAGGATCCGGGATCTCTTATTAGCATACGCAGTGTCCGGAATCTGTGATTACCACACACAGGGTCCGAGATCTCTTATTAGCATATGCAGGATCCGGGATCTCTGACTAGCGTACGCAGGATCCGGGATCTCTGATTAGCATATGCGGGATCTGGGATCTCTGATTAGCATATGCAGGATCCGGGATCTCGTATTAGCATATGCAGGATCCAGGATCTCGTATTAGCATACGCATGATCCGGGATCTGTGATCACCGCACACAGTGTCCGGGATCTCTTATTGGCATACGCAGGATCCGGGATCTCTGATTAGCGTACGCAGGATCCGGGATCTCTGATTAGCATATGCGGGATCTGGGATCTCTGATTAGCGTACAATCAGCTTTGGTGCCTCTTAGGACTTTCCCTGCAGCCCAGCTGTATTCGGCACAGTTTAGAGGTATGAGGTAAGCTGTATGCCTGGGGTAGCCAACTCCAGTCCCCGAGAGCTACAGTACCAACAGTTATGGTTTCCAGATCTCCTCACAGAATCACAAGTGAAGTAATTAGCTCCAGCTGTGGATCTTTTATAATGTGTCAGTGAATAATGAGTAATAGTGACACAAAAACACTAACAAACACTTGCATAAATACCCCCACGGCTTACCTCCGTCCAGCGCCATCACACTACTATCTCAGTCCTACAAGCCGCACTTCCAGTACCCACACAAGGGTTGCCATAGGAACCGCTCAGCATGCGTTCCACAGAAAGTGCAGCTGGGAGTCTCCGATCCGGGATGTCAGGCTAGCCTTACAGCAAAGCCTGCTATCCCTAGACCAATAAAACAATAAGTGACATCACCCATAACTAATAGTAATATGAAACCAAATACAAAAATAAGGTACTTGTGTAGTTTCACGGTGACAGCTACGTAGTTAGCGTAGTGTCCCTTTCAGAATCGGCGTTGTGTTACCGCGACCAGTGTAGTCAGTCAGAAGTAGCGTGCTGTGTTCCCGCGACCAGCATAGTCAGCGTAGTCAGTATGAAGTTAGCATAGCATCCCTGTCAGAATCGGCGCTGTGTTCCCGCGACCAGCGTAGTCAGTCAGAAGTAGCGTGCTGTGTTCCCGCGACCAGCATAGTCAGCGTAGTCAGTATGTAGTTAGCGTAGCATCCCTGTCAGAATCAGCGTTGTGTTCCCGCGACCAGCGCAGTCAGTCAGAAGTAGCGTGCTGTGTTCCCACGACCAGCATAGTCAGCGTAGTCAGTATGTAGTTAGCGTAGCATCCCTGTCAGAATCAGCGTTGTGTTCCCGCGACCAGCGTAGTCAGTCAGAAGTAGCGTGCTGTGCTCCCGCGACCAGCATAGTCAGCGTAGTCAGTATGTAGTTAGCATAGCATCCCTGTCAGAATCGGTGTTGTGTTCCCGCGACCAGCGTAGTCAGTCAGAAGTAGCGTGCTGTGTTCCCACGACCAGCATAGTCAGTGTAGTCAGTATGTAGTTAGCATATCATCCCTGTCAGAATCGGTGTTGTGTTCCCGCGACCAGCGTATTCAGTCAGAAGTAGCGTGCTGTGTTCCCACGACCAGCATAGTCAGCATGTAGTTAGCGTAGCATCCCTGTCAGAATCAGTGTTGTGTTCCCGCGACCAGCGTAGTCAGTCAGAAGTAGCGTGCTGTGTTCCCGCGACCAGCATAGTTAGCGTAGTCAGTATGAAGTTTGTGTAGCATCCCTGTCAGAATCAGCGTTGTGTTCCCGCGACCAGCGTAGTCAGTCAGAAGTAGCGTGCTGTGTTCCCGCGACCAGCATAGTCAGCGTAGTCAGTATGAAGTTAGCATAGCATCCCTGTCAGAATCGGTGTTGTGTTCCCGTGACCAGCGTAGTCAGTCAGAAGTAGCGTGCTGTGTTCCCACGACCAGCATAGTCAGCGTAGTCAGTATGTAGTTAGCGTAGCATCCCTGTCAGAATCAGCGTTGTGTTCCCGTGACCAGTGTAGTCAGTCAGAAGTAGCGTGCTGTGTTCCCACGACCAGCATAGTCAGCGTAGTCAGTATGTAGTTAGCGTAGCATTCCTGTCAGAATCAGCGTTGTGTTCCCGCGACCAGCGTAGTCAGTCAGAAGTAGCGTGCTGTGCTCCCGCGACCAGCATAGTCAGCGTAGTCAGTATGTAGTTAGCATAGCATCCCTGTCAGAATCGGTGTTGTGTTCCCGCGACCAGCGTAGTCAGTCAGAAGTAGCGTGCTGTGTTCCCACGACCAGCATAGTCAGTGTAGTCAGTATGTAGTTAGCATATCATCCCTGTCAGAATCGGTGTTGTGTTCCCGCGACCAGCGTATTCAGTCAGAAGTAGCGTGCTGTGTTCCCACGACCAGCATAGTCAGCATGTAGTTAGCGTAGCATCCCTGTCAGAATCAGCGTTGTGTTCCCGCGACCAGCGTAGTCAGTCAGAAGTAGCGTGCTGTGTTCCCGCGACCAGCATAGTTAGCGTAGTCAGTATGAAGTTTGTGTAGCATCCCTGTCAGAATCAGCGTTGTGTTCCCGCGACCAGCGTAGTCAGTCAGAAGTAGCGTGCTGTGTTCCCGCGACCAGCATAGTCAGCGTAGTCAGTATGAAGTTAGCATAGCATCCCTGTCAGAATCGGTGTTGTGTTCCCGTGACCAGCGTAGTCAGTCAGAAGTAGCGTGCTGTGTTCCCACGACCAGCATAGTCAGCGTAGTCAGTATGTAGTTAGCGTAGCATCCCTGTCAGAATCAGCGTTGTGTTCCCGTGACCAGTGTAGTCAGTCAGAAGTAGCGTGCTGTGTTCCCACGACCAGCATAGTCAGCGTAGTCAGTATGTAGTTAGCGTAGCATCCCTGTCAGAATCAGCGTTGTGTTCCCGCGACCAGCGTAGTCAGTCAGAAGTAGCGTGCTGTGTTCCCACGACCAGCATAGTCAGCGTAGTCAGTATGTAGTTAGCGTAGCATCCCTGTCAGAATCAGCGTTGTGTTCCCGCGACCAGCGCGACCAGCGTAGTCAGTGAGAAGTAGCGTGCTGTGTTCCCGCGACCAGCATAGTCAGTATGTAGTTAGCGTAGCATCCCTGTCAGAATCAGCGTTGTGTTCCCGCGACCAGCGCGACCAGCGTAGTCAGTCAGAAGTAGCATGCTGTGTTCCCCCGACCAGCATAGTCAGCGTAGTCAGTATGTAGTTAGTGTAGCATCCCTGTCAGAATCAGCGTTGTGTTCCCGCGACCAGCGTAGCCAGCGTGGTCAGTCAGAAGTAGCGTGCTGTGTTCCCGCGACCAGCATAGTCAGCATGTAGTTAGCGTAGCATCCCTGTCAGAATCGGCGTTGTGTTCCCGTGACCAGCGCGACCAGCGTAGTCAGTCAGAAGTAGCGTGCTGTGTTCTCGCGACCAGCATAGTCAGCGTAGTCAGTATGTAGTAAGCGTAGCATCCCTGTCAGAATCGGCGTTGTGTTCCCGCAACCAGCGCCACCAGCGCGACCAGCCAAGTCAGTCAGAAGAAGCGTTCTGTGTTCTCACGACCAGCATAGTCAGCGTAGTCAGTATGTAGTTAGCGTAGCATCCCTGTCAGAATCAGCATTGTGTTTCCGCGACCAGCGCGACCAGCGTAGCCAGCGTAGTCAGTCAGAAGTAGCCTGCTGTGTTCCCGCGACCAGCATAGTCAGCATAGTCAGTATGTAGTTAGCGTAGCATCCCTGTCAGAATCGGCGCTGTGTTCCCGCGACCAGCGTAGTCAGTCAGAAGTAGCGTGCTGTGTTCTCGCGACCAGCATAGTCAGCGTAGTCAGTAAGTAGTTAGCGTAGCATCCCTGTCAGAATCAGCGTTGTGTTCCCGCGACCAGCGTAGTCAGTCAGAAGTAGCGTGATGTGTTCCTGCGACCAGCAGTCAGCATAGTCAGTATGTAGTTAGCGTAGCATCCCTGTCAGAATCGGCGCTGTGTTCCCGCGACCAGCGTAGTCAGCATAGTCAGTATGTAGTTAGCGTAGCATCCCTGTCAGAATCGGCGTTTTGTTCCCGCGACCAACATAGTCAGTCAGAAGTAGCCTGCTGTGTTCCCGCGACCAGCATAGTCAGCATAGTCAGTATGTAGTTAGCGTAGCATCCCTGTCAGAATCGGCGTTGTGTTCCCGCGACCAGCGTAGTCAGTCAGAAGTAGCGTGCTGTGTTCTCGCGACCAGCATAGTCAGCGTAGTCAGTATGTAGTTAGCGTAGCATCCCTGTCAGTATTGGTGTAGTGTTCACGTGGCCGCTTAGCGTAGCCAGCGTCCCTGTCAGATCCAGCGTAGTGTTTCCGCGCACAGCATAGTCAGTCAGCAGTACACAGTTAGCGTAGTCAGTCAGCTGGTAGATTGTCTGAGAGTTACATCGATTTCAGTTATGGCTACAGGAAAGCTGACTCTTTTTAACCTGCCGCAGATGGAGGAGGAGCCAGTGGCTTTTTTACTGAGTCAAAATTCCTGCCTTGCACCAAGACCTGTCCCAATGGCCACCCTATGAGCCTAAATGTGAGGGAGCGGATGTGGCGCTGCCACATCAGAAGCTGGGGAAAAAATGGTCAGCGTTAGGGCTGCACAATGGTTCCGTGAGTGCCATCTGACCTTTGTCACTCATCAGATTCATGTTTTGTTGGGCAGAGGAGCTGACTAGCATCAGTTTTGTGAGTGGCATCTGTTGATCTCACAAAAAACAACAGTCCAGTACAATAATTTGATGGCCGGCATCGAGAGGCACATCGAACCGGGGACGATTATTTACTCGGATTGCCTACAACACAGAGCAGCTGGATCTGGCAGGGTACCACCATGCTCAGGTGAACCACCGGTACAACTTCGTGAATCCGGAAACCGCGGTTCACACCCAGAACATCGTGCGGCTTTGGGGATCCTGCAAGTGGTGCAATAAATGCCAAAGGGGCACTGCGCGCCATCAGCTTGACTCCTACTTGCAGGAGTTCATATGGAGAAAGGCTGTGGGCACCGAAAATGAGTTTGAATGTATCCTCCATGCGCTAACCCTGCTCTCCTAGGCTGAGAAAGGCGATGGCACAGAGGCAGAGACAAGTGCTGTACGCGTCCTCCCGACCTTTTCATACCCCCACTATCCACGTCGGCGTTGAGTTGATTCTATAAAGTGTGGCAAGCACAGCGAGCCCGAAACGTGGCGAGGGGACGCGGAACACATGTGAAATAATCCGCGTCCCGACGCGTGGCTCACTGTGCTTGCCACGCTTCGGGCTGGCGTGGATAGTGGGGGTATCAAATGGAGGCATTTGCCAGTGGTCCATGTTATATACTCCTTTATTGTGCAGGAGACGCACACGCTACCGAACCCCTAACCCTGCCGGCAGGGTTGCCGTACCCTGCCGCAATAGTTACTCAGACGCAGGAGCATCTGAGACGCTCCTGTGTCTCACACAGATGGAGCGCCTCTCCGCCTGCGCCCGCATGATCCCCTCTCCATCAGAGAGGGGATCATGTGGGCGCCAGCACTGTGCGAGAGGCTCTCACTAGGCTTGACAGGGACACCTGCAGTTCATGGCAACAGTACAGTAGTTACGTATACTGATAACGTAGATGAGGCTGCCACGATAAAACCACACAAGTAAGGCAGCCATTGGGCTACGCTGATAAATTAGTTTCAAACGTACTGTAGCATAAGCTGCCGCCGTGAAACTACACAAGTACCAAAAATAAAATAGGGAAACAAAAGAACAAATACACATATACATACAGAACACTTAAGAAAAAGGCAGTAAATTACAATATTATGAGAAAAGACATCAACAAGCAATAATATACACTGAATTAGTCTCAGGTCAGACTATTATAACTGGATCTTGTCATTGAGGCCACAAGGTTTGGTGGTCCCCAACCTCAAGATCCCCTGTGATTCCCGTACCAGAAGGGCTTTAGACCTATCCCCACTGCGTATAATCATACAGTATTTCAGGCACTATAGATCATGTCCAGCCTCCATGAAATGCCTGCAGACAGGCTAAGCAATATCCTTGCCTTTTAGTGCCGTGCTAATTTTAGTGCCTTGCCTTTTAGTGCCGTGCGGCCATCCTCTCCTTACACTTACACGAGGTCTGGCCCACATAGAATAGACCGCAATGCCTAATGTCATACATTTTATTGCATTTATTACAGTAATACACATTTATGGCATCCCAATGGTTTCATTGGGGGACAGTTTAGCTCTCTCCCCAACATCTGCATGAACCAGCCTATCTCTCAGATTACGGCCCCTCCTGTATGCCAGAAGAGGTTTAACTCTGGAGAAAGTAGCTATGGGCCGAAGAGCTTTAACCGCTCTTCCCAAGATGGGGCTTACCTTAGAATAATCACTGACAAAGGGAATCATATTTCCAGTATCTCTAACTGACGCCTTAAAGAGATCCTCCCTCTTCATAGTTAATACTGATTCATTTTGCTGTCTAAGGTGGCCATACACACGCAGATTTATCTGCAGATCTGGCTTGTTGGAATAAAAACCTGGTGATGGATGAGAGCAAATGACAGTTGACCATTTGCTTGGAAATGCTGGAAAACTGACAAACTGTCACTCATCCATAACCATGTTTTTTCCAACCAGCCAGATCTGAAGATAAATCTTACTAGAGTATGGGCACCTTTGATCTGGATTGTAACCAATCAATCCCGGATTGGAGACACCCAGCGGCACTGTCTGTGGAACACAGAGTGTATGCCTGGGGAACGCATGCTGAGCTGTTCCTATGGCAACCCTCGTGCAGATACCGGAAGTTCGGCTTGGAGGACTTCCGGCGGGACTGAGACAGCAATGTGATGGCGCTGGACGGAGGTAAGCCGTGGGGAGAATTTATGTAAGTGTTTGTTAGTGTTTTTGCTCCTGGAAGCGCTATTACGCAATACAGATTTATTATTTTCCATCACAATGTCTCTGAGTGCCTTCTTCCATTGGAATGTGTACACTCATTTTTGAATGGCACCAAAGCAGCTGCCAGAGTGGAGTGCCGGCATAGATGGAGATTATATACATGCGTGTGTGTGTGTGTATATATATATATATATATATATATATATATATCTCTGGCAGAGTATCCCCGAGCAGACTTAGGAATGATGAGCGGCACTCTCCGGACTTTTAAAGCAGATAAATCATTAGTAAGGTAAATAGGTGTTACTGTACATAGTCGTCGTCGGCATCTATTTACCTTACTAAAGATTTATCTGCTTTAAAAGTCCGGAGAGTGCCGCTCATCATTCCTGTCTTCTTGGGGATACTCTGCCAGCTAATCATTCCTAGTGTGAAGGCACCCCGGTGTGTGAACTGTTTTCAGCCTAAAGTGCCAAACACAAATCCTCTGCCCTCCAACGTATGTCACCACACGGTCTATTAAAAGACCAAAACATTGCTTGACACTGTGTGTACGTTGTATTGATTTCCAAGTCCTGAGAGTGCCGCCGACGAACTCCTCTGTAAGGAAGGGGGTGCGCAGGCACTTTGTTGCGGACACCCTGCTGTCCCGTTTTCCTCCTGCAGACTATGGCTTCACCTATAACAGCCATGTCATGTTCGTGGGGGTAGATTAGTTCCACCCCCACCCCGGTGCCGCCAGGTCTTAAGGGTGACAAGGCTGCTGTAGGAGGCAAGGTGACGCAAGATGGAATTAGCTAGCCTGAGTACACAACCCACCAAAAAAGTAAGTAAGTAAACAAATGCAACAATGCAAGAAGATGATATAATATATAATAAACCTCAAAGATAAGTTAATGTAACAATACACACGATGGAACCGTGGTATAATAAAATGACTGGAATGCAACAATGTACAAAGATGAAACCAGAATAATCCAAAGTTCTTAAGCAGATATCTCCTGACTTATCTGTGAGATAGAAATGGCAGACCAGGACAGGAGACACGCACAGCAGGATAATGTATTGTGTCAGAGGCTATGTGCTGGGGGATGTCACTTCCTGCCAGAGGCCATGTGCTGGGTGATGTCTCTTCCTGCCAGAGGCGGGTTCTGGTCCCCATTGTCTAATGTGGTAACCTCAGCTCCAAATCACGTGACACATGTACAACTATGAGATTTTATTCTATAGCACAAAGTCAACAATTTTTTTGTTCCATGTTTTTATAAGGGAATTTGCCAGTCGGATGGCACAGCTCGCTGAAACGCATGGGGCGGAGCTTCTGCATGAAGCCGTGGGGTCATTAGATGGAGTCACTGGACTAGGCACTCAGGGGATGTGTGACCTCGTACTGCATGATATGAAGGTAAAGCCTGCCCTGGTCCTTACACAATTATTCTAATCCCTCATTATTCTTCCCCCAAACACAGAAGTCTCTTGTGTTTCCCAACCCCACAGCCATTTTCCCGAAAAGTCCTGGGCCGACGGTGGCTGAACAATTCAGAAGCCTGTGATGGGATGATGTCAATTCTGACGGATAATGCCAATACCCTTCGCAAGCTGAGCCAAGGACCCTACCAGGTTGGTGCTGCCCAACAGAGGATAAAGTGTAAAACACCCAAAATGAATGCCATAGCTAAGGTATAAATGGTTATGGCGGAGCACATAGTCCATATATATGTAACATCATGCATGTGGCTCAGAGGTAGAAGCATAGAATGTGATGGCTCTCATAGTACTGAAGGATCTCATGCTCTTCCTCACAGGCTATAGTATCTGAGCTTCATCGCAAGGTCCTGTTGGAGCTGGTTCGCCCTCTCATCCAAGGCAAATTGTCCTGTACCGCTTCCAAGACACGGAGGAAAGTAGCCAGCAAGCTGAGAGAGGAGTCCAGGCAGCTGGGGCAGATTTTCAGCAAGTTGGTAAGTGGACAGAGTGTTCTACCCATATATGTTCTATGGCCTCTATGTACAGCCTCAGTAATACATCAACACAGGTTATTCCTTTCATTAGGAATCTCCACAGACCACCTTGGAGCAGGTGATCCCACGTCTTACTGAGATACTTGTTTTGGAGGACACAGCATCCATTCAGATGGAGGTTGGAATGTTGGTCTCAGACTTTCCAGATTTCAGGTCAGTATAGTTCTGTAAATCTTTATTCGGCCACTCTAGACGACAGAGGGCTGGCTATGTAGGAAGGGTTCTAAGACTTCTAGCAGTGTATGTACACCCATCAAAGTGTGAAACGATTTCTTACATGTTAAATAAACTTGAAAGCTTGGGATTGGATTCTAAGATAGTTGAATGGATAAGAGCGTGGTTGCAGGACAGAAAACAGAGAGTTGTAGTAAATGGAGTACAGTCAAAGGAGGGAAAGGTTACAAGTGGAGTACCCCAGGGATCTGTACTTGGACCGGTGCTTTTTAATATATTTATTGGTGATATTGAAAATGGAATTGAGGGTAAAATGTGCATTTTTGTAGATGACACAATGGTATGCAACAGGGTAGACACACCAGGAGGGGTAAAACAAATGATTGATGATCTAGGTAGACTAGAGAAATGGTCAAGAGCATGACAACTACAGTTTAATGCCAAAAAATGCAAAATCATGCACTTGGGTCTCAGAAATCCAAAGACTAAATATAGTATAAATGGCACTATAATGGAAACTACTGAGGAAGAGAGGGATCTAGGTGTCACTATTTCAGGGGACTTAAAAGCAGGTAGGCAATGTAACAAAGCAATGAAGAAGGCAAGTCAGATGCTTGGTTGCATAGGGAGAGGTATCAGCAGTAGAAAGAAAGAAGTAATAATGACACTGTATAGGTCATTGGTACGACCTCATCTAGAGTATTGTGTTCAGTTCTGGAGGCCATATCTCCAGAAGGATATAAATACATTAGAGACTGTACAAAGAAGGGCAACTAAAATGGTGCATGGCCTACATCACAAAACGTACCAGGAAAGACTAAAAGATCTTAATATGTATACTTTGGAGCAGAGAAGGGAAATGGAGGACATGATAGAAACTTTCAAATATATCAAGGGCTTTAACAAGGTACAGGTGGGAGACATTAGTCACAGGAAGAGGAGCAGCAGAACACGGGGACATGCACTGACACTAGGGGGAGGAAGGTACAGGTGGGAGACATTAGTCACAGGAAGAGGAGCAGCAGAACACGAGGACATGCACTGACACTAGGGGGAGGAAGGTACAGGTGGGAGACATTCTTCACAGGAAGAGGAGCAGCAGAACACGAGGACATGCACTGACACGGGGGGGAGGAAGGTACAGGTGGGAGACATTCTTCACAGGAAGAGGAGCAGCAGAACACGAGGACATGCACTGACACTAGAGGGAGGAAGGTACAGGTGGGAGACATTCTTCACAGGAAGAGGAGCAACAGAACACGAGGACATGCACTGACACTAGAGGGAGGAAGGTACAGGTGGGAGACATTAGTCACAGGAAGAGGAGCAGCAGAACACGAGGACACACACTGACACTAGAGGGAGGAAAGTACAGGTGGGAGACATTAGTCACAGGAAGAGGAGCAGCAGAACACGAGGACATGCACTGACACTAGAGGGAGGAAGGTACAGGTGGGAGACATTAGTCACAGGAAGAGGAGCAGCAGAACACGAGGACATGCACTGACACTAGAGGGAGGAAGGTACAGGTGGGAGACATTAGTCACAGGAAGAGGAGCAGCAGAACACGAGGACATGCACTGACACTAGAGGGAGGAAGGTACAGGTGGGAGACATTCTTCACAGGAAAAGGAGCAGCAGAACACGAGGACATGCACTGACACTAGAGGGAGGAAGGTACAGGTGGGAGACATTAGTCACAGGAAGAGGAGCAGCAGAACACGAGGACACGCACTGACACTAGAGGGAGTAAGGTACAGGTGGGAGACATTAGTCACAGGAAGAGGAGCAGCAGAACAAGAGGACATGCACTGAAACTAGAGGGAGGAAGATTCAGGGGAAATGACCTCACAAAAAGGGTAGTGGATAAGTGGAATAGCCTCCCATCAGAGGTGGTAGAGGCAAATACAGTAGAGCAAAATTAAGCATGCTTGGGATAGGCATATTGATGTCCTTACAAAGAAATAATGATCAAATATGGCTTGAGGTAACATGTTTAAAAAAGGGGCAGACTAGATGGGCCAAGTGGTTCTTATCTGCCGTCACATTCTATGTTTCTATGTTTCTATCAAATAACCTACTATATTCAGGATAAATCTAAACGAGATCAAATTTCTAAAAAATGGCCGTGCACAAGAACCGTTCATATAATCATAAGGAATAAAGTACACACTGGGTGGGGCACTGTGTCTGGTAGAGTTGAGTACAGAGTGGTCACTGGGTCGGGTGCTGTGGCTGGTAGAGGTAAGGACAGAGCGGTCACTGGGTGGGGCTCTGTGGCTGGTAGAGGTAAGGACAGAATGGTCACTGGATGGGGCACTGTGGCTGGTAGAGTTGAGGACAGAACGCTCACTTGGTGGGGCACTATGGCTGGTAGAGGTAAGAACAAAGCGGTCACTGAGTGGGGGCTGTGCCTGGTAGAGATAAACACAGAGCGGTCACTGGAGGAGGCACTGTGGCTGGTAGAGGTAAGGACAGAGCGGCCACTGGGTAGAGCACTGTGGCTGGTAGAGGTAAGGACAATGTGCTCACTGGGTGGGGTGCTGTGGCTGGTAGAGGTAAGGACAATGTGCTCACTGGGTGGGGCGCTGTGGCTGCTAGAAGTAAGTACAGAATGGTCACTGGATGGGGCACCTTTGGTTGGTATTGGTAAGGACAGAGCCATCATTGGGTGGGGCACTGTGGCTGGTAGAGGTACGGACAGAGCTGTCACTGGGTGGGGGCACTCTGTCTGGTAGAGGTAAGGATAGAGCGGTCACAGGGTGGGGTGCTGTGGCTGGTAAAGGTAAGGTTCAGAGCAGTCAATGGGTGGAGCACTGTGGCCAGTAGAGGTAAGGACAATGTGCTCACTGGGTGGGGTGCTGTGACTGGTAGAGGTAAGGACAGATTGGTCAATGGGTGGGGCACTGTGTTTGGTAGAGTTGAGTACAGAGTGGTCACTGGGTCAGTGCTGTGGCTGGTAGAGGTAAGGACAGAGCAGTCACTGGATGGGGCGCTGTGGCTGGTAGAGATAAGGACAGAATGGTCACTGGATGGGGCGCTGTGGCTGGTAGAGATAAGGACAGAATGGTCACTGGGTGGGGCGCTGTGGCTGGCAGAGGCAAGGACAGAGTGGTCAATGGGTGGGGCACTGTGGCTGGCAGAGGTAAGGACAGAGTGGTCACTGGGTGGGATGCTGTGGCTGGTAGAGGTAAGGATAGAAGGACAAAGCGCTCACTGGGTGAGGGGCACTGTGACTGTTAGAGGTAAGGATAGAGAGGTCACTGGGTGGGGGCTGTGACTAGTAGTCACAGCCCCCACCCAGCGGTCACCTGGTGGGGGGCTATGGCTGGTAGAGGTAAGGAGGGAGCGGTCTCTGGGTGGGGGACTGTGGCTAGTAGAGGTAAGGACAATGTGATCACTGGGTTGGGCACTGTGGCTTGTAGAGTTAAGGACAGATTGATCAATGGGTGGGGCACTGTGGCTGGTAGAGTTGAGTACAGTACTGGGTCGGGTGCTGTGGCTGTTAGAGGGAAGGACAGAGTAGTCACTGGGTGGGGCGATGTGGCTGGTAGAGCTAAGGACAGAGCAATCACTGGGTGGGGTGCTGTGGCTGGTAAAGGTAAGGACAGAATGGTCACTGGTTGGGTGCTTTGGCTTGCAGAGGTAAGGACAGAATGGTCACTGGGTGGGGTGCTTTGGCTTGCAGAGGTAAGGACACAGTGGTCACTGGGTGGGGTGTTGTGGCTGGTAGAGGTAAGGACAGAGTGGACACTGGGCGAGGCACGGTGGCTGGTAGAGGTAAGGACAGAATGGTCACTGGATGGGGGACTATGGCTGGTAGAGTTATGGACAGAGTGGTCACTGGGTGGGGGCACTGTGTCTGGTAGAGGTAAGGACAGAGCAGACACTGGGTGGGGGGCACTGTGGCTTGTAGAGGTATGGATAGAGCGGTCACATGGTGGGGAACTGTAGCTAGTAGAGGTAAGGTCAGAGTGGTCACTGGGTTTGGGGCTGTGGCTGGATCCATTTACAGCACATTATTAGTAGGATACATATTACTATAATATTAATAGCTGACTGTTATATTAATATACTGTATGAATCTTTCTATTTTACCTAACTGTATATCAGCACAGGTCTGTGTGTGGGTCAGAACCACCCATGAGATCTCAGCCCAATAGATCAGGGATTCTCAAGCTCGATCCTCAGGATCCCACACAGGTCACCCGACAGGTGCACTCATTACTCCCTGACACATTATAAAAGATCCACAGGTGGAGCTAAATACTTCACTTGTGGTCATTGGAGGAGACCTGCAAAACATGCACTTTGTGGGGTCCTGAGGACCAAGTTTGAGATCCTGTGCGATATAGAATATGTCTGAGCACAGTCCTATAGGTGTAACATCTTCCCAGCACTGCCTTACTTCATTGGGCCTCACTGATGCCTCTCTTTCCATTTCCCAGGAAGCGTCATCTGTCATCCCTGTTGGATGTTCGGGGCTTGTGGGACCCACGTGCCAGGCAGCAGATTTTGGGGGTCCTCCATGACCTGGAGGGAGCAGACTGTGTTATACCATGTCGGGGCTCACCGGGCTTCTTCTCTGACATTGCCATCACACGAGACACCCGCTGCATCAACGTCAGCTTCTCCAGAGCCTCCCAATACGGTCGCAGAGCCCTGAGTCGTCTCACCTACCGAGGGAGAAGCACAACTACTGGAAGCGTCTTGAGGCCCGGGGAGGAGGATACCCAGCTGTAGGGTGGCAGTACCAGTGTACGGATATCATTAACAATCCACAGTTCTGCTTGCAAGGGCCTACATGAGCGGTCTTACTGGTAGCGCTATTATGTTATCCTGGGAGGGGTGTAGGCCGCCTCCTCTGTGCCGGGGACGGCACACATACATGATTATTGGAGTGTTCCGTGAACGGCTCCGGTGTCTCAGAGGAACTATGCAGTTATTTGAGACTTATGTGTGGACGACAAATGCTGTTTTTGCCATGATTTCCTGTTTGTGTATATGCAGAATATATATTAAAGATGAAATTATTTAACAATACTCCAACATTCTGTTGTGTGTCATTGCGGACAATAGTTCCGGGGAAGTGAATACATTGTCTATATGGGAGTAACAGGAGCAGTGTGGCACGCACACTACGCAGGAGGCTGACAGAACACACTAATTGGGCCTAATTCATGTATGTACACAGTCACACAAGCGAGCGCTTATCTGCAGACAGTAGGAGCACTGTGGCCACAGTGTACATCAGATTGGCGTACACACCTCCCCCCTCACCTACTATCGACCTGTCATCCACTGCCACCCTCTAGTCACCCACTTTCTCACTATCACCCTGTCCCTCACTATCTGCCCAGGCACACTATGCCTGTCTCTCACTATCTCTGTTTCACCCACTGTCTCCCTGTCACTCACTAGCTCCCTGTAACCCACTTTCTTCCTGTCACCCTGCCACTGCTGCCTCCCCTATTACCCACTGTTTCTTTTTCACTCTCTGTCAACAATTATTCCATATCACAAACTGTATCCCTGACACCACTGCCTCCCCTGTCACCCGCTATTTCCCTGACACCACTGCCTCCCCTGTCACCCGCTATTTCCCTGACACCACTGCCTCCCCTGTCACCCGCTATTTCCCTGACACCACTGCCTCCCCTGTCACCCGCTATTTCCCTGACACCACTGCCTCCCCAGTTATCCACTATTTCCCTGACACCACTGCCTCCCCTGTCACCCGCTATTTCCCTGACACCACTGCCTCCCCTGTCACCCGCTATTTCCCTGACACCACTGCCTCCCCTGTCACCCGCTATTTCCCTGACACCACTGCCTCCCCTGTCACCCGCTATTTCCCTGACACCACTGCCTCCCCTGTCACCCGCTATTTCCCTGACACCACTGCCTCCCCTGTCACCCGCTATTTCCCTGACACCACTGCCTCCCCTGTCACCCGCTATTTCCCTGACATCACTGCCTCCCCTGTCACCCGCTATTTCCCTGACACCACTGCCTCCCCTGTCACCCGCTATTTCCCTGACACCACTGCCTCCCCTGTCACCCGCTATTTCCCTGTCACCACTGCCTCCCCTGTCACCCGCTATTTCCCTGACACCACTGCCTCCCCTGTCACCCGCTATTTCCCTGACACCACTGCCTCCCCTGTCACCCGCTATTTCCCTGACACCACTGCCTCCCCTCTCACCCGCTATTTCCCTGACACCACTGCCTCCCCTGTCACCCGCTATTTCCCTGACACCACTGCCTCCCCTGTCACCCGCTATTTCCATGACACCACTGCCTCCCCTGTCACCCTCTATTTCCCTGACACCACTGCCTCCCCTGTCACCCGCTATTTCCCTGACACCACTGCCTTCCCTGTCACCCGCTATTTCCCTGACACCACTGCCTTCCCTGTCACCCGCTATTTCCCTGACACCACTGCCTTCCCTGTCACCCGCTATTTCCCTGACACCACTGCCTCCCCTGTCACCCGCTATTTCCCTGACACCACTGCCTCCCCTGTCACCCGCTATTTCCCTGACACCACTGCCTCCCCTGTCACCCGCTATTTCCCTGACACCACTGCCTCCCCTGTCACCCGCTATTTCCCTGACACCACTGCCTCCCCAGTTATCCACTATATACCTGTCACCACTGCCTCCCCTGTCACCCTCTATTTCCCTGACACCACTGCCTCCCCTGTCACCCGCTATTTCCCTGACACCACTGCCTCCCCTGTCACCCGCTATTTCCCTGACACCACTGCCTCCCCTGTCACCCGCTATTTCCCTGACACCACTGCCTCCCCTGTCACCCGCTATTTCCCTGACACCACTGCCTCCCCTGTCACCCGCTATTTCCCTGACACCACTGCCTCCCCTGTCACCCGCTATTTCCCTGACACCACTGCCTCCCCTGTCACCCGCTATTTCCCTGACACCACTGCCTCCCCTGTCACCCGCTATTTCCCTGACACCACTGCCTCCCCTGTCACCCGCTATTTCCCTGACACCACTGCCTCCCCTGTCACCCGCTATTTCCCTGACACCACTGCCTCCCCTGTCACCCGCTATTTCCCTGACACCACTGCCTCCCCTGTCACCCGCTATTTCCCTGACACCACTGCCTCCCCTGTCACCCGCTATTTCCCTGACACCACTGCCTCCCCTGTCACCCTCTATTTCCCTGACACCACTGCCTCCCCTGTCACCCGCTATTTCCCTGACACCACTGCCTCCCCTGTCACCCGCTATTTCCCTGACACCACTGCCTCCCCTGTCACCCGCTATTTCCCTGACACCACTGCCTCCCCTGTCACCCGCTATTTCCCTGACACCACTGCCTCCCCTGTCACCCGCTATTTCCCTGACAACACTGCCTCCCCAGTTATCCACTATATACCTGTCACCACTGCCTCCTTTGTTACCAACTGTCTTCCTGTCCCCAACTACCTCCCCAGTCACCCACTATTTATTTTACCCTGCCTCCCCTATCACCCACAATCTCCCTCTGACTTCACCTGTCACCCACTGAGACTGACTGCCATTCTACACAGCTACCTGCATTACCAGCATCCCAGTGTTCTGCACCGCTACCTACACTACCATATTCCCAGTGTTCTGCACCGCTACCTGCATTACCAACATCCCAGCGTTCTGCACCGCTACCTGCATTACCAGCATTCCAGTGTTTTGCACCACTACGTGCATTACCAGTGCCCCAGCGTTCTGCACCGCTACCTGCACTACCAGCATCCCAGCGTTTTGCACCTTTACCTGCATTACTAGCATCCCAGCGTTCTGCACCGCTACCTGCATTACCAGCATCCCAGCGTTCTGCACCGCTACCTGCACTACCATACTCCGAGTGTTCTGCACCTCTACCTGCATTACCAGGATCCCAGTGTTCTGCACCGCTACCTGCATTACCAGCATCCCAGTGTTCTGCACCTCTACCTGCATTAGCAGCATCCCAGTGTTCTGCACCGCTACCTGCATTACCAGCATCCAAGCGTTCTGCTCTGCTACCTGAATTACCAGCATCCCAGCGTTCTGCACCGCTACCTGCATAACCAGTGTCCCAGAATTCTGCACCACTACCTGCATTACCAGCATCCCAGCGATCTGCACCTCTACCTGCATTACCAGCATCTCAGTGTTCTGCACCTCTAGCCGCATTACCAGCATCACAGCGTTCTGCTCCGCTACCTGCATTACCAGTATCCCACCGTTCTGCTCCGCTACCTGCATTACCAGTATCCCACCGTTCTGCACCGCTACCTGCATAAACAGCATCTCAGTGTTCTGCACCGCTACCTGCATTACCAGTATCCCACCGTTCTGCACCGCTACCTGCATAAACAGCATCTCAGCGTTCTGCACCGCTACCTGCATTACCAGCATCCCAGCGTTCTGCACCGCTACCTGCATTACCAGCATCCCAGCGTCCGGCCCCGCTACCTGCATTACCAGCATCCGAGTGTTCTGCACCGCAACCTGCATTACCAGTGTCCCAGCGTTCTGCACCGCTACCTGCATTACCAGCGTCCCAGCGTTCTGCACCGCTACCTGCATTACCAGAATTCCAGTGTTCTGCACCTCTACCTGCATTACCAGCATCCCAGCGTTCTGCACCGCTACCTGCATTACAAGCATCCCAGTGTTCTGCACCTCTACCTGCATTACCAGCATCTCAGTGTTTTGCACCACTACGTGCATTACCAGTGCCCCAGCGTTCTGCACCTCTACCTGCATTACTATCATCCCAGCGTTCTGCACCGCTACCTGCAGTACCAGCATCCCAGTGTTTTGCACCACTACGTGCATTACCAGTGCCCCAGCGTTCTGCACCTCTACCTGCATTACTATCATCCCAGCGTTCTGCACCGCTACCTGCAGTACCAGCATCCCAGCGTTTTGCACCTTTACCTGCATTACTAGCATCCCAGCGTTCTGCACCGCTACCTGCATTACCAGCATCCCAGCGTTCTGCACCGCTACCTGCACTACCATACTCCGAGTGTTCTGCACCTCTACCTGCATTACCAGGATCCCAGTGTTCTGCACCGCTACCTGCATTACCAGCATCCCAGTGTTCTGCACCTCTACCTGCATTAGCAGCATCCCAGTGTTCTGCACCGCTACCTGCATTACCAGCATCCAAGCGTTCTGCTCTGCTACCTGCATTACCAGCATCCCAGCGTTCTGCACCGCTACCTGCATAACCAGTGTCCCAGAATTCTGCACCACTACCTGCATTACCAGCATCCCAGCGATCTGCACCACTACCTGCATTACCATCATCTCAGTGTTCTGCACCTCTAGCCGCTTTACCAGCATCACAGCGTTCTGCTCCGCTACCTGCATTACCAGTATCCCACCGTTCTGCTCCGCTACCTGCATTACCAGTATCCCACCGTTCTGCACCGCTACCTGCATAAACAGCATCTCAGCGTTCTGCACCACTACCTGCATTACCAGTATCCCACCGTTCTGCACCGCTACCTGCATAAACAGCATCTCAGCGTTCTGCACCGCTACCTGCATTACCAGCATCCAAGCGCTCTGCACCTCTACCTGCATTACCAGCATCCCAGCGTTCTGCACCGCTACCTGCATTACCAGCATCCCAGCGTCCGGCCCCGCTACCTGCATTTTCCAGCATCCGAGTGTTCTGCACCGCAACCTGCATTACCAGTGTCCCAGCGTTCTGCACCGCTACCTGCATTACCAGCGTCCCAGCGTTCTGCACCGCTACCTGCATTACCAGAATTCCAGTGTTCTGCACCTCTACCTGCATTACCAGCATCCCAGCGTTCTGCACCGCTACCTGCATTACAAGCATCCCAGTGTTCTGCACCTCTACCTGCATTACCAGCATCTCAGTGTTTTGCACCACTACGTGCATTACCAGTGCCCCAGCGTTCTGCACCTCTACCTGCATTACTATCATCCCAGCGTTCTGCACCGCTACCTGCAGTACCAGCATCCCAGTGTTTTGCACCACTACGTGCATTACCAGTGCCCCAGCGTTCTGCACCTCTACCTGCATTACTATCATCCCAGCGTTCTGCACCGCTACCTGCAGTACCAGCATCCCAGCGTTTTGCACCTTTACCTGCATTACTAGCATCCCAGCGTTCTGCACCGCTACCTGCATTACCAGCATCCCAGCGTTCTGCACCGCTACCTGCACTACCATACTCCGAGTGTTCTGCACCTCTACCTGCATTACCAGGGTCCCAGTGTTCTGCACCGCTACCTGCATTACCAGCATCCAAGCGTTCTGCTCTGCTACCTGCATTACCAGCATCCCAGCGTTCTGCACCGCTACCTGCATAACCAGTGTCCCAGAATTCTGCACCACTACCTGCATTACCAGCATCCCAGCGATCTGCACCTCTACCTGCATTACCAGCATCTCAGTGTTCTGCACCTCTAGCCGCATTACCAGCATCACAGCGTTCTGCTCCGCTACCTGCATTACCAGTATCCCACCGTTCTGCTCCGCTACCTGCATTACCAGTATCCCACCGTTCTGCACCGCTACCTGCATAAACAGCATCTCAGCGTTCTGCACCGCTACCTGCATTACCAGCATCCCAGTGTTCTGCACCGCTACCTGCATTACCAGCATCCCAGCGCTCTGCACCACTACCTGCATTACCAGCATCCCAGTGTTCTGCACCGCTACCTGCATTACCAGTGTCCCAGCTTTCTGCACCGCTACCTGCATTACCAGCATCCCAGCGTCCGGCCCCGCTACCTGCATTACCAGCATCCGAGTGTTCTGCACCGCAACCTGCATTACCAGTGTCCCAGCGTTCTGCACCGCTACCTGCATTACCAGCGTCCCAGCATTCTGCACCGCTACCTGCATTACCAGAATTCCAGTGTTCTGCACCTCTACCTGCATTACCAGCAACCCAGCGTTCTGCACCGCTACCTGCATTACAAGCATCCCAGTGTTCTGCACCGCTACCTGCATTACCAGCATCCCAGCGTTCTGCACCTCTACCTGCATTACTATCATCCCAGCGTTCTGCACCGCTACCTGCAGTACCAGCATCCCAGCGTTTTGCACCTTTACCTGCATTACTAGCATCCCAGCGTTCTGCACCGCTACCTGCATTACCAGCATCCCAGAGTTCTGCACCGCTACCTGCACTACCATACTCCGAGTGTTCTGCACCTCTACCTGCATTACCAGGATCCCAGTGTTCTGCACCGCTACCTGCATTACCAGCATCCAAGCGTTCTGCTCTGCTACCTGCATTACCAGCATCCCAGCGTTCTGCACCGCTACCTGCATAACCAGTGTCCCAGAATTCTGCACCACTACCTGCATTACCAGCATCCCAGCGATCTGCACCTCTACCTGCATTACCAGCATCTCAGTGTTCTGCACCTCTAGCCGCATTACCAGCATCACAGCGTTCTGCTCCGCTACCTGCATTACCAGTATCCCACCGTTCTGCTCCGCTACCTGCATTACCAGTATCCCACCAATCTGCACCGCTACCTGCATAAACAGCATCTCAGCGTTCTGCACCGCTACCTGCATTACCAGCATCCCAGTGTTCTGCACCGCTACCTGCATTACCAGCATCCCAGCGCTCTGCACCACTACCTGCATTACCAGCATCCCAGTGTTCTGCACCGCTACCTGCATTACCAGTGTCCCAGCTTTCTGCACCGCTACCTGCATTACCAGCATCCCAGCGTCCGGCCCCGCTACCTGCATTACCAGCATCCGAGTGTTCTGCACCGCAACCTGCATTACCAGTGTCCCAGCGTTCTGCACCGCTACCTGCATTACCAGCGTCCCAGCATTCTGCACCGCTACCTGCATTACCAGAATTCCAGTGTTCTGCACCTCTACCTGCATTACCAGCAACCCAGCGTTCTGCACCGCTACCTGCATTACAAGCATCCCAGTGTTCTGCACCGCTACCTGCATTACCAGCATCCCAGCGTTCTGCACCTCTACCTGCATTACTAGCATCCCAGCGTTCTGCACCTCTACCTGCATTACCAGTGTAACGATCAGATCAGGTGATCGATCAAATTAACGTATGCCTCCGGTTATGATTATCTGTCCGGTCAATGTATGTCTGATATTGGTGTAATAGTTATGTCTCCTGTGAGTATTGGAATCAGGACATGTCTTGTATGTAAACTGTAGGTGACCCTGGTTTGAGTTTGAGGCCTGTATACCCTCAGTGTGACATCTGTGGACTCCTCCGGAGTTAGGATGTAAGATAAGATCTGAGCCCCTCATAAACCATGGTCCAGAAGAAGAGGTTAGAGTTTGTCCCCTTCCTCCACATCTCTTATCAGTGGGTCTGCTAGGCAAGGAAGGAGGATCAATCACTTTGAAAACAGCAGACTGTAGATTGCCAGGGACCTTCCACACTCCTTCAGCATGGAAAGAGTGGAATCCCAAGGGTGGGAGGGATGAGGGAGTCTGCAAGGTATAACTAAGACCTTTCTCCCTATAGTCAGTGTCACTACCTGGGGGTCTAGCAAACAGGCTGTAGGCGACGAGAGATTTCTTGTGGAGAACCCCCCCACTTCAGGATTGTAAGATACGGTTCTGTCTTTTTTCCCTTTTTATTTTATTTCTGAAATTTGCATTTAATCGTTGTGTGTACTTTTAAAATCATTGTAATGTCTTGTAACCATTTTGTTTAAAGCTCTGTAGTATTTCTAGGAATAAATAATACATATTCCCAGTTCTGGTTCTGTGTTCTTAAGACTCATTAGCCTCAGAAGAGAAAGGCTGGAAAACGTTACCATTGTTATCTTGTATTGTGTGGTCAGGGGCGAGCCAAGCCGCCCCTTGCGCAGTTTCAGGCGCTAAAATCAGGTTTTGGCTGGTGGCAGTGTACCTCAAGGAAAGGACCCGAGTGTCCTGAGTGAACCCCAGTCACGGCCGGAGCTGCTCAGATTGACGTATCGGAGCAGGCGACCGGTGGGTCTGTAACATTTATCCCACCGCTGCCACCAAATGTCACGGACCCACCGGTCGCCTGCTCCGATACGTCAATCTGAGCAGCTCCGGCCGTGACTGGGGTTCACTCAGGACACTCGGGTCCTTTCCTTGAGGTACACTGCCACCAGCCAAAACCTGATTTTAGCGCCTGAAACTGCGCAAGGGGCGGCTTGGCTCGCCCCTGACCACACAATACAAGATAACAATGGTAACGTTTTCCAGCCTTTCTCTTCTGAGGCTAATGAGTCTTAAGAACACAGAACCAGAACTGGGAATATGTATTATTTATTCCTAGAAATACTACAGAGCTTTAAACAAAATGGTTACAAGACATTACAATGATTTTAAAAGTACACACAACGATTAAATGCAAATTTCAGAAATAAAATAAAAAGGGAAAAAAGACAGAACCGTATCTTACAATCCTGAAGTGGGGGGGTTCTCCACAAGAAATCTCTCGTCGCCTACAGCCTGTTTGCTAGACCCCCAGGTAGTGACACTGACTATAGGGAGAAAGGTCTTAGTTATACCTTGCAGACTCCCTCATCCCTCCCACCCTTGGGATTCCACTCTTTCCATGCTGAAGGAGTGTGGAAGGTCCCTGGCAATCTACAGTCTGCTGTTTTCAAAGTGATTGATCCTCCTTCCTTGCCTAGCAGACCCACTGATAAGAGATGTGGAGGAAGGGGACAAACTCTAACCTCTTCTTCTGGACCATGGTTTATGAGGGGCTCAGATCTTATCTTACATCCTAACTCCGGAGGAGTCCACAGATGTCACACTGAGGGTATACAGGCCTCAAACTCAAACCAGGGTCACCTACAGTTTACATACAAGACATGTCCTGATTCCAATACTCACAGGAGACATAACTATTACACCAATATCAGACATACATTGACCGGACAGATAATCATAACCGGAGGCATACGTTAATTTGATCGATCACCTGATCTGATCGTTACAACCAGCATCTCAGTGTTTTGCACCACTACGTGCATTACCAGTGCCCCAGCGTTCTGCACCTCTACCTGCATTACTATCATCCCAGCGTTCTGCACCGCTACCTGCAGTACCAGCATCCCAGTGTTTTGCACCACTACGTGCATTACCAGTGCCCCAGCGTTCTGCACCTCTACCTGCATTACTATCATCCCAGCGTTCTGCACCGCTACCTGCAGTACCAGCATCCCAGCGTTTTGCACCTTTACCCGCATTACTAGCATCCCAGCGTTCTGCACCGCTACCTGCATTACCAGCATCCCAGCGTTCTGCACCGCTACCTGCACTACCATACTCCGAGTGTTCTGCACCTCTACTTGCATTACCAGGATCCCAGTGTTCTGCACCGCTACCTGCATTACCAGCATCCCAGTGTTCTGCACCTCTACCTGCATTAGCAGCATCCCAGTGTTCTGCACCGCTACCTGCATTACCAGCATCCAAGCGTTCTGCTCTGCTACCTGCATTACCAGCATCCCAGCGTTCTGCACCGCTACCTGCATAACCAGTGTCCCAGAATTCTGCACCACTACCTGCATTACCAGCATCCCAGCGATCTGCACCTCTACCTGCATTACCAGCATCTCAGTGTTCTGCACCTCTAGCCGCATTACCAGCATCACAGCGTTCTGCTCCGCTACCTGCATTACCAGTATCCCACCGTTCTGCTCCGCTACCTGCATTACCAGTATCCCACCGTTCTGCACCGCTACCTGCATAAACAGCATCTCAGCGTTCTGCACCGCTACCTGCATTACCAGCATCCCAGTGTTCTGCACCGCTACCTGCATTACCAGCATCCCAGCGCTCTGCACCACTACCTGCATTACCAGCATCCCAGTGTTCTGCACCGCTACCTGAATTACCAGTGTCCCAGCGTTCTGCACCGCTACCTGCATTAGCAGCATCCCAGCGTCCGGCCCCGCTACCTGCATTACCAGCATCCGAGTGTTCTGCACCGCAACCTGCATTACCAGTGTCCCAGCGTTCTGCACCGCTACCTGCATTACCAGCGTCCCAGCGTTCTGCACCGCTACCTGCATTACCAGAATTCCAGTGTTCTGCACCTCTACCTGCATTACCAGCATCCCAGCGTTCTGCACCGCTACCTGCATTACAAGCATCCCAGTGTTCTGCACTGCTACCTGCATTACCAGCATCCCAGCGTTCTGCACCTCTACCTGCATTACCAGCATCCCAGCGTTCTGCACCGCTACCTGCATTACCAGTGTACCGGCGTTCTGCACCACTACCTGCATTACCAGCATCCCAGCGTTCTGCACCGCTACCTGCATTACCAGCATCCCAGCGCTCTGCACCTCTACCTGCATTACCAGCATCCCAGCGTTCTGCACCGCTACCTGCATTACCAGCATCCCAGCGCTCTGCACCTCTACCTGCATTACCAGCATCCCAGCGTTCTGCACCGCTACCTGCATTACCAGCATCCCAGTGTTCTGCACCGCTACCTGCATTACCAGCATCCCAGCGCTCTGCACCTCTACCTGCATTACCAGCATCCCAGCGTTCTGCACCACTACCTGCATTACCAGCATCCCAGTGTTCTGCACCGCTACCTGCATTACCAGTGTCCCAGCATTCTGCACCGCTACCTGCATTACCAGCATCCCAGCATCCGGCCCCGCTACCTGCATTACCAGCATCCCAGCGTTCTGCACCGCTACCTGCATTACCAGCATCCCAGTGTTCTGCACTGCAACCTTCATTACCAGTGTCCCAGCATTCTGCACCACTACCTGCATTACCAGCATCCCAGCGTTCTTCACCACTACCTGCATTACCAGTATCCCTGCGTTCTGCACCACTACTTGCAGTACCAGCATCCCAGCGTTCTGCACCGCTACCTGCATTACCAGAATTCCAGTGTTCTGCACCTCTACCTGCATTACCAGCATCCCAGCGTTCTGCACCGCTACCTGCATTACAAGCATCCCAGTGTTCTGCACTGCTACCTGCATTACCAGCATCCCAGCGTTCTGCACCTCTACCTGCATTACCAGCATCCCAGCGTTCTGCACCGCTACCTGCATTACCAGTGTACCGGCGTTCTGCACCACTACCTGCATTACCAGCATCCCAGCGTTCTGCACCGCTACCTGCATTACCAGCATCCCAGCGCTCTGCACCTCTACCTGCATTACCAGCATCCCAGCGTTCTGCACCGCTACCTGCATTAACAGCATCCCAGTGTTCTGCACCGCTACCTGCATTACCAGCATCCCAGCGCTCTGCACCTCTACCTGCATTACCAGCATCCCAGCGTTCTGCACCGCTACCTGCATTACCAGCATCCCAGTGTTCTGCACCTCTACCTGCATTACCAGCATCCCAGTGTTCTGCACCGCTACCTGCATTACCAGTGTCCCAGCGTTCTGCACCGCTACCTGCATTACCAGCATCCCAGCGTCCGGCCCCGCTACCTGCATTACCAGCGTTCTGCACCGCTACCTGCATTACCAGCATCCCAGTGTTCTGCACCGCTACCTGCATTACCAGCATCCCAGCGTTCTGCACCGCTACCTGCATTACCAGCATCCCAGTGTTCTGCACCGCTACCTGCATTACCAGCATCCCAGCGCTCTGCACCTCTACCTGCATTACCAGCATCCCAGCGTTCTGCACCACTACCTGCATTACCAGCATCCCAGTGTTCTGCACCGCTACCTGCATTACCAGTGTCCCAGCATTCTGCACCGCTACCTGCATTACCAGCATCCCAGCATCCGGCCCCGCTACCTGCATTACCAGCATCCCAGCGTTCTGCACCGCTACCTGCATTACCAGCATCCCAGTGTTCTGCACCACAACCTGCATTACCAGTGTCCCAGCATTCTGCACCACTACCTGCATTACCAGCATCCCAGCGTTCTTCACCACTACCTGCATTACCAGTATCCCTGCGTTCTGCACCACTACTTGCAGTACCGGCATCCCAGCGTTCTGCACCGCTACCTGCATTAGCAGTGCCCCAGCGTTCTGCACCCTTACCTGCATTAGCAGCATCGCAGCATTCTGCACCACTACCTGCAGTACCATCATCCCAGCTTTCTGCACCGCTACCTGCATTACCAGCATCCCAGTGTTCTGCACCGCTACCTGCATTACCAGCATCCCAGCGTTCTGCACCTTTTCCTGCATAACCAGCATCCCAGCATTCTGCACCACTACCTGCATTACCAGCATCCCAGCGTTCTGCACCTTTTCCTGCATAACCAGCATCCCAGCGTTCTGCACCACTACCTGCAGTACCAGCATCCCAGCGTTCTGCACCGCTACCTGCATTACCAGCATCCCAGTGTTCTGCACCGCTACCTGCATTACCAGCATCCCAGCGTTCTGCACCTTTTCCTGCATAACCAGCATCCCAGCATTCTGCATCACTACCTGCATTACCAGCATCCCAGTGTTCTGCACCGCTACCTGCATTACCAGCATCCCAGCGTTCTGCACCTTTTCCTGCATAACCAGCATACCAGCATTCTGCACCACTACCTGCAGTACCAGCATCCCAGCGTTCTGCACCGCTACCTGCATTACCAGCATCCCAGTGTTCTGCAGCTTTACCAGCATTACCAGCATCCCAGCATTCTGCACCACTACCTGCAGTACCAGCATCCCAGCGTTCTGCACCGCTACCTGCATTACCAGCATCCCAGTGTTCTGCAGGTATCCGGACTATTGTTAGACAGCACTTACATAGACAGCCATTACATCGACACCATTAGTTCGACAGCTCAATAGGTCGACATACCATTAGGTCGACATGTCATTAGGTCGACAGCTCATTAGGTCGACAGCTCATTAGGTCGACAGCTCATTAGGTCGACATGTTTTTAGGTCGACACTACCATTAGGTCAACAGTGTCTATGTCGACAGTCAAAAGGTCGACATGGGTTTTTTCACTGTTTTTCATGCCCTACTATCCACTAGGGCGTGGTGGGAGAATAAAATAGTGTGCCCGAAGCATTGCGAGCGAAGCGAGCGATGCGAGGGGCTGCGGTACACTTCAAACTGTGTCCATGTCGACTGTGTCGACATTTCGGCCAAAAAACAGTGAAAAAACCCATGTCGACCTTTTGACGCTCGACATAGACAGTATAAATATAGGAAAAGGTTAAGCCCCATACACACTAGGCTATATAATAAAAGATATCACGGTACTTGTGGAGTATCACGGCTCCCATCGTATGGCATCGTATGCCATATGTAGTGCCATACAATGTCATACGATGCGATGCGATGTTTTACCGATTTTTGAGCATTTTTGCTCAAAAATCGTATGCCATCGCATGGCATCGTATGCCATATGTAGTGGCATACGATGTCATGCGATACGATGTTTTACCGATTTTTGAGCATTTTAGCTCAAAAAACATATGCGATCGCATCGGATGCCATACGATGGCATCCGATGCGATGCGATGGCACCCGATTTTGCACTGAAATGCTCTCGCCACGCTTCGGGTTGACGTTGATAGTGGGGGTGGTGCACTATGAAAAATGGCATTTGGGGGCATTTCACAAGTTTAATACACATTTCAATGCATTCTGATGCATTTCAATGCAAAATCGGGTGAGATCGCATGCCATCGTATGGCATCCGATGCGATCGCATACGATTTTTGAGCTAAAATGCTCAAAAATCGGTAAAACATCGTATCGCATCGTATGCCATCGTATGCCACTACATATTGCATACGATGCCATGCGATGGCATACGATTTTTGAGCAAAAATGGTCAAAAATTGGTAAAACATTGCATCGCATCGTATGACATCGTATGCAACATGCGATGCGATGCAATGCGATTTTAGCATACGATCTGCATGCGATGCAGGTCGTGGGAGCCGTGATACTCCACAAGTACCGATATCACTAAAAAAGGGCCCTTCTGAGTGATATGTTTTACTATATAGCCTAGTGTAGACACTGATTATCGTTAACAATGCGTGCTCCTATGTATTGTTAACAATCCCTTCCCTCGTCCTGCATGTTGTCGCTCCCAATAATGGTGTCGGCAGGGATCGGCAGTGTGTTTGGGGCTTTACACTATATTTTTGCTGGTGCAGTGGATTGTTTTAAACCAGGGGTGGCCGGAATTTTACAACCTATAAGTAACCCGGGACACATACCTACCAGGGATCTACCCCTGTGTAATATATACCCCGTCCTTTACACATTCACATACATGACACAGGGAATGTGCCCGAAATTCACATTCTGACACAGGGAATGAGGCCGAAATTCACATTCTGGCCCCTGTCCCACGGACTCCCACCACTGCTGAGCCATCCAGTCGGCTCTCACTTGCAGTGCGCGGGTGACGTCACACGTGCACCCGCGCACGGCATCCCTGGGAACGCTGAAGCCTCTGTTCTGTCAGAGGCTTCAGCAGCTACAGTATGCTTGTGCAGGGAATGGTACTTGATCACGATCTACCCGTGGGACCTCCGCGATCGACCTTTTGGCCACCCCTGTTTTAAACTAAAACAAGAGTTACAGCAACTCTAAAAAATGGGAATATTTAGAATATGGATGGATAATTAAATAGAGAAAATGCAGGGCAGATAGCTACTGTACACACACACACACACACATTACATACCTCCCAACTTGTGTCCAGATGAAATAGGGACACTCGCGCGGCGAAGCCGTGCGAGCGCCCGAAAAGGGGGCGGGGCGTATGCAAATGAGGGCGTGGCTTATGTTAATTAGCCGCAACCTCATTTTCATACGAGAATAGACGCTGTGCGCATGCGCACAGCGTCTATTCTACTAGATTGGGGGGTCTCCCAACTGCCACCCCCCGCAGCGGGACAATGCCTGCCGCGGGTGGGACGTCGGGACAGGACCCGAAAATCGGGACTGTCCCGACGGAATCGTGACAGTTGGGAGGTATGACATTATAAAATAAAGAATACACTGAAGGTATACATGAGCAATTGCTACAGAAGCCATGGGCTTCAAACAGTTAACTTACCACGTGTGTGGGGCAGCCCTGAACACAGGAGAGCTCCGTGCAGCAGCAGCCTGTAATGGGGGAAGGTGTCAGACACCCGGACTCCTCCGTGCTTTAGGTTCATGATTTATGGGGGATGAGTAATAACGTTATGCAGAACATACAGGGGGAGTTTCAGCCCCCCCCCCCCCCCCCCCAGTGGGGGACAAAGCAGTGCAAGCTGCTCTCACCTCTCAGCGCGCTCAGAGCCTCTTACAAGCGGCAGCAGCAGCATCACCAGCAGAGGCGTAACTAGACCTTTGTGGGCCCCATAGCAAAATTCTGAATGGGGCCCCCCTGTGCTTCGCGATAGTGGGGAGGAGTGGGGATTGAGGTGATGGGTGTCAGAACAGCATATAGGGGGTGAGGCGTGACAGGGGAGGGTGAACATGGAGGTGTCATGTATACAGTACTAATATTTATATTTGTGTGTACACACTACATAGAGGCTATATAGAGGCAATAATAGCAATAGTAATAGGGGCAGTGACAGAGGCATACCTCCCAACTTCTTTGCTTCATAAATAGGGAGCGCCCGAAAAGGGGGCGGGGTATATGCAAATTAGGGCGTGTCTTATGCTAATTAGCCGCAACCTCATTTTCATACGAGAATAGACGCTGTGCGCATGTGCACAGCGTCTATTCTATTAGATTGGGGGGTCTCCCAACTGCCACCCCCCCCCGCAGCGGGACAATGCCTGCCGCGGGTGGGACAGCGGGACAGGACCCGAAAATCGGGACTGTCCCTCTGTAATCGTGACAGTTGGGAGGTATGCAGAGGTACTGTAGTGATGGTGGCAATGATAGCAGCAGTGATAGTGGAAGTGATGGTGTTGTGACAGGGGTAGTGATGGTGACAGTAATGGGGGTAGTAATAGTGGCAGTGATGGCAGCAGTGACAACGGCTGTGATAGGGTTAGTGATGGAGGTAGTGATAGTGACTGTGATGGGGAATAGTAATAGGGGCATTGATGGTTGTAGTAACAGGGGCAGTAATAGTGGCAGTGATGGGGGCAGTAATAGTGGCAGTGATGAAGGTACAGATGGAGCAGGGCTTATTATTGCTGGCGGAGCGCCAGGACCGTGTCCCTGGCGATCCGCCAGCAATCTGGCGCTCTGGCTGAATGAGACGCTCGTGCGTCTCCCACGCACGAGCGTCTCAATAGCCGGGCGGCGAGGCGGCGCGGCGGGTGCAGTCCTGCCCGTCTCCAGCTTCAGGGAGACGGGCAGGGCTGCGGGGGGCTGCGGGGGGGCGGTGTGGACCGGCGGGGACCCGGGGAAGCCGGCGGGGACCCGGGCAAAAGCTCCGTCGGAACGGGACGCGCGTGCACCTCGTGCACGCGCGTCCCCTTCCGACATACAGATGGCGCGGGGCGGGGGATGGCGGGTGGCGAGTCCTCCGCCATCCCCAGCAAAGACAAGCCCTGCGCTATCTGTAGTAATAGTGGCAGTGACGGGGCAATAATAGCAGCAGTGATGAGGGTAGTAATAGTGGCAGTGACGGGGCTAGTGATGGGGGTAGTAATAGCGGTACTGATGGGGTTAGTAATAGTGGCAGTGATGGGGCAGTAATAGCAGCAGTGATGAGGGTAGTAATAGTGGCAGTGATGGGGATAGTAATAGTGGCAATACTGGGGGTAGTAATAGCGGCAGTTGTGGGGGATAGTAATAGTGGCAGTGATGGGGCAGTAATAGCAGCAGTGATGGGGGTAGTAATAGTGACAGTGATGGGGATAGTAATAGTGGCAATGACGGGTCTAGTGATGGGGCAGTAATAGCAGCGGTGATGGGGTAATGATAGGAGTTATTGGGGTAGTGAAAGCGGCAGTGATGGGCAGTGGCATAATAATAGAGGGTGCGACTTGGGGGGGGGGGGGGGGGGTGAGGCCCCAGCAGCCTATCCCCTGCACCCTCTAATTAAATATTTTACTCACTTTTTATTTGTAATAATCCCCGGATTTACGTCCCACACAGCCGCATTGTACTTACATGGAGGTAGAAGACAGGAGGAAGCAGCATCAAGAACGTCTGCTTTGTGTAATGCACAGGGCTGGCTACACGGTGACGGCAGTGTACGGGGAAGGAGGCAGGAGCAGGGAGCCGCGTCTTCTGCAGATTCTGTCAGTGTAGCTGAGCCTGCAGTAGCGGAGCCAGGGCTGCTTGGCTGACGGACACTGACTGATACAGTGGCAGCCCGGCTCCGCTACTCCAGGCTCAACTACACACACTGGCAGAATCTGCAGCAGAAGACGGTTCCCTCCTCCCCTCTCCCTCCGTGTAAGTGCGGCTGTGCGCGACGTAAATCTAGGTGATTATTAGAAATAAAAAATGAGGAAAACATTTTTAGAGGGTGCAGGGGATAGCTTGCTGAGGCCTCGGGCCCCCAAAGCGACCGGGCCCCATAGCAGCTGCATCCCCTGCACCCTCTATAGTTACGCCACTGATCACCAGCGTCATGTCCTGCTGTGAGAAGCTGACAGGAGAAAGAGCAGTGCACAGTGCAGGACAGGAGCTGCTTCTACAAGCTCTCAGCACCCGCAGACAGAAGCTTCCGGGTTAGTGGAACCCAAAAGCACTGCAGGCGGCCGTATTCTCTTCTAGCCGGCCCGACAGAGGGTGGGATGGGTCCGGCCCACCGGGATTTTTCCTGGTATCCCGGTGGCCCAATCCGCCCATGTTTCCAGTCTACTCTGAACACCTCACACCTGACCTCACTATATTGTTTTTAGGCCAAAAGGTTGCACCAAGGTAGCTGGATGACTATGATAAGCGACACAAGTGGGCGGCACAAACACTAGAATGATGCTGCACACTTAGCATCACCCCTGTACTAATACAGCACACTTAGCATCACCCCTGTACTAATACAGCACACTTAGCATCACCCCTGTACTAATACAGCACACTTAGCATCACCCCTGTACTAATACAGCACACTTAGCACCACCCCTGTACTAATACAGCACACTTAGCATCACCCCTGTACTAATACAGCACACTTAGCACCAGGGCCGGTGCTAGGGTGTCCGGCGCCCTCCTGCAAACCATAAATTTTGCGCCCTTTCACATTGCCATTGCAACAAACTGCAGCCCGATTGTGGGAGCGTATGCAACATGCAATCCTATGGAGGATCTTGGGTGCATGTACATGTATGCATACACCATCTCAGTGCTGTGTCCGCAAAATGTTGCGAGAACCGCAGACGTTATGGGCTAGATCACATCGCACAGAATGCATGCAATGTGTGTGCGATGCGATCCGAAAGCAGTACAAAAAGTATGTGCAGCACTCGTGACTGAGGGGGAAAGGAGGGGAGAGAAGGAGGAGATGGAAGAAGAGGGGAGGAGATAGAGGGGGTCGGAGTGTTGAGGACTGGCAGTGGCACTGGCACAGCACACTGAGAAGAGGTGAGGAAGGGGAGGCAGCACTGCTTCCTGTTCATCATTTGATTGACAGCTGACAGGCGCAGGGAGCAATGCTACCCATTGCTCCCTGCGCCTGTCAGCTGTCAATCAAATGATGAACAGGGGCGGATCCGGACATGACATGTCATCCAGGCATTCACAGACAAAGCTACATGCCTCAGCACAAGTGTCCGTGAGGAAGAGGGGGCAGGTCGCAGGAGGAGGACAGTGTGTGCGCGGTGCAGGGAGCTGCTCAGCCTCTCCATACTGCCACCCGCTGTCAGACAGGCACTGCGGGCGGCGTGCAGGCTGTGTACACTCGCGGTGCAGGGAGAAGCTCTTTATACTGCCCCTCGCCTGTGGGCGGCGTGCAGGAGGCAGTGACAGTGAGGGCTAAGGCAGCTTTAGCAGAGCAGGGAGGGAGACTGCGCCTTTTCAGCATGGCGGCTCCCTGCTTTGCAGGAGCTGCTGAGTGGGTAGCACCGGCCCTGCTTAGCACCACCCCTGGACTGGTACGGCACACTTAGCATCACCCCTGGACAGATACGGCACACTTAGCATCACCCCTGGACTGATAGAGTAACGTAATACCAGCACTAGACATGGAGTGAATTAAATATCCCCATCTGCGTGTCACACTGGGATGCATGTGACTCGGGGATCCAATAAGGGCATAGGGCTGGCCGGTTGACTGAGTTTAAGATAGTAGGGAGAGGAGGAGACTTCCTCTTCTTCCTGCAGAATTCCTGGTGAGTGGTCACATCCCTTGGGGCTCCCACTTTTTACTAGCATTACACTTGATTTAGTAGCACATTACCCTCCTTTGTTCCCTTGTATTGGCATGGCGTCTGGTTCACCCTCCCCAAGCTCTGCCCGGCCGCCCGCTCGCTTCCTGGCTGACAGTGGCTGGGACAGTAGTGAGGCTCTCCCCTTGCTGAATCCCCCTGTACGCGATGGCTCACCCGCTGCTGCTGGTCGCCGGTCCCAGGGCTCAGCTTCTTTTCGTGCACCTGCACGCGGAGGAGCGTGGGTCCGGGCTGCCGGCGGCTCGTGGTGGTGCGGGTGTGATGCGCTCTGTTGGGAAATCGATCATGCGCCGATGTATCGATTTCCTCATATTTTAATTACCTTATTTGACCTCAGTGTGAAGACCCCTTAGAGCTCCGTGAGAGTGTAACCTCATATGATATGACCAGTAACGAGGACCACAGATACAAGGTTGAACTCTGATTTAATGATGACGAAAACAACATATTTATACACAACAAACGACGTTGGTTCAATTACATGATTGGTTAATATTTGGTGCAGAGGTAGGGAAATAGCAGTGTCTTTGTGGGGTGGCTTATACATCGCCTTTGTGTAGTATTCATTAGTTATGAGAAAGCACAGAATGTACAGTGTCTAAGGAAAGTAACAAAGTTTATGATAGCAGCGAGTACTGGAAAAGAGCCAGGATATAACCACCTTGAAATCAGCAGGGACAGACACAGAGAAACAAGATGGCTGATTAACCCCTCAATAGAAACAAGATGGCTGATTAACCCTTCAATCCCCTCTTAGAATCAATGTCCTTTTTAGACAATTTGATTCTTGTAGATGGCATCTTGTTTGGTACGATGGATTTTAACATATTCACTATAATCTTCTGGTGAGGGAAGGCTTTTGGCGAGATCAGTGTACATAGCAGGTGTTACATTATCCAGGTACTTGGAACCAATCTTCTTACATATGGGAAAGACACAATATCCTACTATCATAAGTACAATAATTATAATGAGAATAAACATGCCTATTTGTGTTAGTGCGTGTTTCCAATCATTTAACCATCCAAACCAGCTACTCCAGGGGTCCGTGACACCTGAGTTCTTCTTGAGTTCGATGGATAAATCTTCTAGATGTTTAATAGCTAGGGTAGTTTTCCCATTAGGACCTGTGTTGTCTGGGATATAAGTACAGCATCCATCAACCTTACCTATGTACACACAGGTTCCTCCTTTCTCGGCAAGCATCATATCTAAAGCCATACGATTCTGAAATGTCATTTGTGATGTAGCTTCCAACTGTTCAGCAATACCTTTCAAAGCGTCCCTAGTATCATTAACGAAACGCTGTTGATTATAATATATGTAATTTATCCAGTTCACATTTTTATTGATGGTTACCTGGGGAAGCAGGGACTCGAAGCCGGCAGCGACCTCATCACGAGCCTTAAATTCTTTAGGAACTCCCCGGGGAACACCAATAGTGTCTATGTATATGTGTGGATCGAAGCTTTCCTTTGGAGCTTCTCTTTTGTTTCTGGAGTTTGTGGTAGGTTTATTTGTGGGAGGAGGCTCAGACAAATCGGCTGGGAGAATGTGTATGGGCATAATGATCTTTGCCAGGGCACACTCTCCTTTCCAAGGATTGTCCAGCTTTGTCCTGAGTCTCATGTCTCCACAAATAAAATAAATGTCTCCTAATGATTTTTTCATGGTGGGTACACTGATATGTCTTCGTTCAGCACAATACCCATCAGGAAACAATTTCAGATCTACAGTGTTTTGTGCAGTGCTGTTTGAGTAATAACATGTATAATTACCAGGATAAATGGTTATGGTACTACCAGGATTGGTATTCTTTACCATTATGGGATATTCTTTCTTCCATTGTTCACATTTAGTTTCTTCTACAATAGTATCAGTATACAGGCTAAAGAAACATTTATCTTGGTCTGAAGGTATGTGTATGGGCACCGTACCCAAGTGGGGTCTGGATTTTCCACACACATAACAATCAGTTTGATTAACTTTACGTGCATTATATTTCATCCATTCTAGCCAATAATTTACGTCAGATAATCCAGTTTCTATGGATATAGTGTCTTCGTAAGTGGGGTTGTTAATGGCTAACATTTCATTAAAAGTAGTGACATGTGGTTTAAAGAATGATGATGGTGTTTTAGGTTTTACAGTGGTTTTGAGGGCGGTGTATTCTGGGTTATCATACATGTCTTTTAAATGAAATCTTCCCCTTGGGCCCCCGCTTTCTCCTGATTGATATTTACCCATGACATATAGTCCGGCATCGCCGGGGGCCGGGTTTTCTAGGTTAATGATAAATTGGCTATTGCAAGTGCCCTTTTTTCGTAGGGACATACGGGCTAGTAAGGATCGACCATTGGACCATTTATGGATGCCAACATCGGGGTAATATCCCCAGTCTTGGCTGATATCAAAGGCAGTGGTATCTGCTCTAGTGTTCCACCCAACAGCCCCCCATGAGTTGCAAGAATCTCCCCAGTAAGTACTAGTGATACAGATATATACGTGACTTACAGCGTGTGGTGTGTGGTGGATGTTACACAGCCATGGTAGCGGTGGTTCTCCTCGATTCCCGCCTTGATTGTTTGAACAAGATACAATATCACAATAAGAAAATATAAAAGTAGCGACAGTCGTGCTAGAAGAATTATACCAGAAGGTAAAGCGTCCATCATTTTGAGTAATATCAACTTCAGCAAAACAGTTATAAAGAACAAGCCCGAATAAAATCACTAGGGCTAAGGTGGGGGGAGTCATATCCTGTAGCGTCGTCCTTGGCTTCAGAATGTTGTACCCCTGATTCCTCGTCACCTCCAGCCGGCAGGTCTTCTCCAGGTTGGAGGTCAGAGCCACTGGCCCCCGTTATTACCTCTCTCGTCCCGTCTGTGTCAGTCTCGGGATCGGTGTCGACCTCTGTGTTGACGTGTGGTGGAGGTGGAATTTTCTTCACTCTGGATGCATGGATCCACGTTGGTCCTTCGTCGGTGAGGACAGCCGTCCTGGTGACTGCGACCACTTCTGTCTCTGGTCCGTAGGTGAAGTCTCCGGGGTGCTTGTTTCTCGGCAACACTTTCACTACGACCTTGTCTCCAACCCTGAATGGGTGAGTGGGTATCTGTGGATGAGAAGGATTCTTAAAGATAACATTTTGTTCAACTTCATTAAGTTTCTGTATTAGAGATCTGACGTACTCTTCTCTTATTATGTCTAGATCTCCCTCAGTTGTAACTAGTGGTTTCTTTGCCCAGGGCGTGGGAAAAGGTCTGCCCATTAGTATTTCAAAGGGGGAGTAACCTAGAGTCTTTTGTGGTGTCATTCTAATTTCAGCCAATACGATAGGAAGGACTTGTTTCCATTTTGCAAATGTACCTCCTGTCGCTTTACGTAGTCTATCTTTAAGAGTACGGTTCATGCGTTCCACGATACCGGAACTCTGTGGATGATATGGAATGTGAAACTTCCATTCTATTTGCAGTGCTTTGACTAGTTCTGCTGTGACCTTGGCTGTGAAGGCTGAACCTTTATCACTATTAATTTGAAGCGGGCATCCCCAGCGCGGAATGATTTCTCGCGTGAGTATGCGGGCTACTGTTTTTGCATCTTCTGATTTAGTGGCATATGCTTCTGGCCACCGAGAAAACATGTCGACAATGACCAGGGCATATTCCTGTCTTCCTGCATTATTGATATGTGTGAAATCGAGTTGCAGGTGAGTGAATGGAGTGGTTGGGTATTCTAGGTGCTGGTGTCTTGCTTTGTCTGGGTTATTTGGGTTGTTTCTGAGACATATTATACATCTACTGATGTATTGTTTAATGAGATCTTTTGCATTAGTAATGTAGAAATCATTGGAGAGGAGTAAAGTAGTTGTTACTATACTATGGTGTCCTACTCCGTGGTAGTGTGCTATGAACAATGATGCACTGGTTTGGGGTATACATGGTTTCCCCTCTTTGCAGATTAATCCAGTCCGTGGATTCTTCTGCAGTATTGGATATGTCCAATCTGATAGATCTGAATTAGAGGCAGCAGCCTGTAACTCTGTCAGTAGGTATGTATCATCTAACGAAGGAGGCGAGATGACAGCAAGAGTGAGGTTATATGTTGCTATAGTGGCAGCACGTTTAGCAGCGGTATCAGCAAGAGCGTTGCCTTTGCTGATATCATCCTTTCCTCCAGTGTGTGCTTTACAATGAAGGATGGCAATTTGAGATGGTAATGTAATTGCGTGTAAGAGATCTGTGATGAGTTGCGCATGTGATATGCCTTTCCCATCAGCGCCAGTGAAGCCTCGGCGTTGCCAGATCATACCATGATCATGAACAACTCCGTAAGCGTATTTGGAGTCTGTGTAAATTGTGACAGGTTTGTCTTTGTAAATGTGACAAGCTCGAGTGAGTGCAATGAGTTCTGCAGCTTGTGCTGACTGTAAGGGGACTGTCTTTGCTTCAAGGGTGGTGTTTGGAAGTTTAACCACTGCATATCCTGCCTGGTACGTGTTGTCATTGGGACGGCTGCAGGAGCCGTCAACAAATATTATGTCGGCATCGGGGATAGGCACAGTCGACATGTCATGTCTGGGTGAAGTTTCTGAGTCAATTGTCAGAGTACAGTCATGTTGAGGCGGCGCCTCGTCGTCAGGTCCTTTAAGACCTAAAAGTGCGTTTAGTACAGGGACAGGTCCTTCTGTGTTTGTTGCGTATTTTACAGTGAGAGAAGGGTTCCCTAGTAGGAGTACTTCATAGCCGCTGAGTCTTTGGGCAGACATGTGTTGTGTGTGTAGACCTTTGAGGATGGAGAGGACATTATGTGTGGTATGTAACACAGTAGGATGTCCTAATGTAAGTGATGTGGACATCTCAACAACCATTGCACAGGCAGCCAGTGCTCGAAGACAAGCTGGCATTCCTTGCACAGTGACAGGCATTACCTTTGAGAAGAATGCGACTGGGCGCATTTTGCCTCCATGAAGTTGGGTCAGTACACCCGCCATAGTTGTACATGTGTCCCTTGCAAACAAGTGAAATGATAACATATAGTCCGGGAGACCAAGCGCGGGACTCTGTACTAACATTTCTTTCAATTTTTTAAATGCAGAATACATTTCATCTGACCATTGTATAACCTTGGGTTTGTCTTTGAGTGTGCATTGTCTCAAGATATTATCATAGTAGGAACAATCAGAGATCCACTGTCTGCAGTAACTTACCATACCCAAGAAAGACAACATATCCTTCTGGGTAGTTGGGGTGACCAGGCCCAATACAGACTGTATGCGTTGTGGACTGATTTTTCTTTCTCCCTCAGAGAGTACAAAACCCAGGTAATTGACATGCGTTTTACACCATTGCAATTTTTCTCTTGACACTTTGTGTCCACATTCTGCTAACCAGTTTAACAATGAGATTCCATCTAACCGGCTGGTCTCCTCGGTGACACTACAGAGAAGCAGATCATCTGCATACTGTAGCAGGACAGAACTATGGGGGGGGTGCCAGGGAGCCAATGTGGCTTGGAGGACTATGCTATAGACCACTGGAGAGTCAATATAGCCTTGGGGTAAACGACACCAGGTTAATTGTTTACCTTCAAATGAAAAAGCAAAGAGTAATTGGGTCTCTGTGTCAATAGGAATGCTAAAAAACGCGTTTTTCAAATCTATTACATTAAAGTGGGTTGCGTTTGCAGGGATTGCTGAGATGAGTGAATTGATGTCAGGTACTATGGGTGCAATAGGAACAATGAGATCATTTACTTTTCTCAAGTCTTGTACGAATCTAACAGAGCCATCGGCCTTAGCAACAGGGTTGATAGGTGTCGAGTAAGGTGAGACAATGTACCTGAGTATGCCTTGTTCGAGGAAGTCATGTATCATAGGTCTAAGACCTTCAATCTTTTCTGGTGAGAGTGAATATTGTCTGCAAAACACGGGTTGTGTATCTGGTTTGAGCTTGGCTTTGTATGGTGTACAGGGTATGAAGCCAGTGTCATAAGGGCCAATGGCCCAAATTCTATCATCAATTTGATCAAGTGAGTTGTCCAGAGTATTTTGTAGTGACACAAAGTGTGGGGAGGTGACTTGGAGCCCACTCCCTTGTGGAGAGGGTGAGATGGAGATGTGGAATTTACTAAACAAGTCACGGCCTAGTAAGTTAACAGGACATTCTGGGATGATCCTGAATTGGTGTATACCTAAATGTTTTCCCTTGACAGAGCGTATGATAACTGGGTCAGTCAGGTATGTGTCAGTGGGTATCCCGTTGATTCCCATTGAAGGAGTAGTCTTTTGCAGTTCACCATCATAGTTAAGAGAACACAAAACACTGGTTGTTGCCCCACTGTCTACTAGAAAGGACAGTTTTTTATCATCAACATATAATGTGATGAGGGGTGAATCTTCCCAATGAGTAGTGAACTGTGCAAAAGATGGGATACCCTCCTCCGGGCCCCGTCAATGTGCAGGGTCAGACCAGTCCACTCTGAAACGTACATGGTCTTGAACTGATGTTGAGTGTGGTCTGTATGGTCCCTGTTGGGGTCTGGGAGTGTAAGGTTGTTGTGGTTTCTGGGGAGGGAGTGGACAGTCCCTAGCCCAGTGTGTATTCTGGCCACAGTTGAAACAAGTTGTTTGTCTTGGTACTGCACCAGTATTGTTGTAATCTCTGTTGTATGGAGGCTCACGGGGTGTTGGACCCTGAGGGGGTCTATATGGTCTTTTCTGGTTATTTTGTGGGATCCCCCTATTTGGTCTATTTGGTGGGCCTCTGTTATTATTTTGGAAGTTGTGAGTAGAAGTGACGACAGTCTTCTTCATATCAAAACATCCAGCAGATTCTTTTTCATATAAGTGCTCACTAAATTCAGTGAGTTTGTCAGATGTCCAGGTAGAGACATTCTGTTTGACAGTGGTAATAATAGATGGATGTAAATTATTAATAAATGTGGAAATGAGGAGTGTATCCATTTCAGGATCCAAACCAGCCTCCTCAGACCAACATTTCTTGAATCTTTTCCAAAATTCCGTGACCGTCTCAGTTGCCTTATGTTTGCAGGCCACTGCGACGGGCAGAGAAGACTTAGTTTTAAAAACTTTTGTCATTTCTGTACTTATTTCTTCCCACATGGTTTTTACGCTGTCTGTTTTGTTTAAAGGATAATCCTTAGTGGACATTTTAGCTGGACAGTCGACGATGGTTTTTATATTTTTCCAATCCCATTTGGGGTTGTGGTCAGTGACATTGTTGACAATCAGTATAATGTCATCATGGGTATAGTTGCGACCTGTGCAGGCCTTTTTTAAGTATGCTATAGTACCGGTGGGACTGACATGAGGTTTGGGACAATGTTTAATTATCCTATTTAGTTCTTCAAGGTCCATGGCCTTGATAAGAAGTTGGTCTCCTATAGTCATAAAGGGACCGAGAAATCCTGAGGCAGAGGCCCCGGCGACGGAGTCATCAGCCCCGGAGGTCCTCTGGTCAGTCATTTCTATTTTGGTAATGTTTCTACTGGCCCTAGTAATACTACTTAGTGACTGTGGATTTATAATGGAATCATCAGCTGATTTTCTGGTCTTTTGTTGTTGTTTATGTTTAAGCATCTCTGTGGCATCTTTTATTAATTCCTCCAATTCCTCCTCAGTAGGTTCTGTTTTAGGGGTTTCGTCGTCAGTGTCAGATTCTTCTCCTAGTTGTTGGTTTACAGGGGGTATGACGTTGTTAACAGGTGGTACTTGTCCTGAAGGTATTGTACCAGACCCCGGTACACCAGGATTGGGGGGTGGTGCACTGGGGTATAGAACCTGGTGACTAATGGCCATCAGGTCAGTATCTGTCAATGAGGGATAGACTGGGCTATAAGGGGGTGGTGATAATATTTTAACAACCTTTTTAATTCTCTTCTCCTCTTTGTCATGTAATGATTTAGATATGAGTTTTATCTGTCTTTGTTTCTTGGTGATTGTGGTGTCATGCCAGAAGGGGGCAATGGTGAGCCATTGTTCACCTCCTGCAGACATGTATTTCATGTCCCAAGACGGATCAGCATCATACCATGGCCAGGCCTGTTTGTCTCCAAGACACAATCCTTTAACCATTTCCATGTAATATGGGTAGTTGCCGCCATCTCTGGGAAATGCATCTTCACTACCACAATTCTCAGTCCATCCCGCTAAATTGTCTACCCATGGGTCAATTAAGAAGTAACTTGTGGATGAATTACGGGCCACATAGTCCTTACATGTTTCATTGGGTAGGGGAGGTGGATATTTGACAGTAGTTTTACTTTGCTTTGAACCCATGTTTACTATAAGTCTGTCTATGATGTCTTTGTGAAAATAATTTCCACTTCTTTATTTGTTGTTGATGGGTATAATCTTCACTATAGTCTAAGAAATATAATATGTCAGATTTCTCAGGTAATTTTTGAATTTGTTCTATCGATTTGGGACAGATAATTGGATAAGTGAAGAGATTAATCGGTATTGATGTCACAAAAGGTGGATATGGTTGATCAATGTATTTCTGAATAACGTCAGTGCGCAGATGACAGCCTAAAACAAGGACTGCTTCCGCAACAGTGCCGCTAGGCAGAGATGTAAGTGTAGATTTGAATCTTATGAGTTCACTATTGGCAGATATTAACTTTGGCCAATAATCGTCTCTTTCAGGGTTATGGTACCAGAGTACTATACTACACTGGCAATCTAAACAAGTTCCTATTTGTGGTGTTCTAGGATGTGACATATATGACTATAATATGAGAGCGTGAAAAATTCAAAGTTTACAGACTAGGGGCGCTGTCACAGAAAGGCAGGTACACCTATAGCGGCAATCTGCGAGAGTTAGTCTTTGTCTGTTCACTTTTAGAATTATGTATTCACTTTAGACATCTCATAAAATTTTTAAATGTATAATGATTTTGTTAGTGGAAACCACAGACTGTCTACGTGACAGTGGATAGAGTCCAGTGGTTTTGTTGCTGAGAACTGTATGTGAAGCCTCACATTGCGTTACTCCGAGAAGGAGAGCATAAAGTCCGCAAGTCTATTGGCATACAGTAGTCAGATTAGACAAATGGTGAAGTTATTGTGCGTGAACTTACCAGCCGCACGGTTTACAAGGAAATACAGATATCACGAGTGTGTATACTCACCAATCACACAGGGATATTGAATGAAAGAAAAACTTATACTTTAAGACAATACAATAAAGACAATTGGCCAATAAAGAATGGGCGTTCAAAGTGAGGTACTATTTAGACTAAAGACCCCAGGTCTCCTTCGTACTCCAAGTACGGCATCTGATCCCAGATCAGGTTATGTGCACAAAAATAGAAGACTTTAACTTCTATGATAGAAGACTCTAACTTCTATATAAGACATTCAACATACCCCAGGCATGGTGTCACAGGTTCAGGATCGAGTATGTCCGTAACCTCACAACAGATTCAGGCAGACTGTAAAATCTTTATGACATCTGTGTAGGAATGAACCTCGCATCCCGGTGGCCGAGCCCCCAGCTCTGTTGGGAAATCGATCATGCGCCGATGTATCGATTTCCTCATATTTTAATTACCTTATTTGACCTCAGTGTGAAGACCCCTTAGAGCTCCGTGAGAGTGTAACCTCATATGATATGACCAGTAACGAGGACCACAGATACAAGGTTGAACTCTGATTTAATGATGACGAAAACAACATATTTATACACAACAAACGACGTTGGTTCAATTACATGATTGGTTAATATTTGGTGCAGAGGTAGGGAAATAGCAGTGTCTTTGTGGGGTGGCTTATACATCGCCTTTGTGTAGTATTCATTAGTTATGAGAAAGCACAGAATGTACAGTGTCTAAGGAAAGTAACAAAGTTTATGATAGCAGCGAGTACTGGAAAAGAGCCAGGATATAACCACCTTGAAATCAGCAGGGACAGACACAGAGAAACAAGATGGCTGATTAACCCCTCAATAGAAACAAGATGGCTGATTAACCCTTCACGCGGCAGGCGCATGTCATCAATGGGTGTCACGGGAGTCCCTGCTCGCGGCCGGTAGGCCGGGCGGCGAGGTTACGGCGAGCCGGAGCTAGCGGCGGGGGCTCTGGGGATGTGGGTGGCTCCACTGGCTCCACTGCATCTGCGCAGGTGCGCAGTGCTACATGGTGCAGGGGCTCCCGCGCTAGGGCTGGCGGGAGGAGGCGGACAGACCCCATAGTAGATACTGGGTTGAGCGGGGGAGAGGAGTCCTCTAGGCAGTTCTGGGGGGCAATGCCGCAGTGAGGCTGTTCCTCCTGCCTCGGTGGGGGAATATATCCCAAGTTGGGCATGGCAGGAGAGGGTGGAGCTACTTGGGAGCATTGGCGGGGGGCAGGGCCACCTGTGTCACGGGAGCCGCTCCAGATCCGCTTCTGTGTCTGGGGTGGGTCTAGGATCGGGGTCCCGTGCTCCAGCTTTTGACCCCTCGGCCCTCTCTGCGGCTCTTTCCTCCATAGCCGGTGCTCTGGGGCCTCTGGCGGACGGTCTGTCCCCCGAGGTTGGGGGGCGCAGGGCCTCTCAGCGTGGCCTACTAATTTTAATTTGTGTGCTGCCCTGGAGTACTCAGCCTGTGTCGGCATGTTGGGGGCCCACACCCCAGACCCATAGCCAGTATTAGGGACCCCCAGTGACAGAGATGCCTTGACGTACGGCCTGGGGGCTTAGCCCTATATCTGCAGATATATGCAACCAAGATCTCGGTATTACAGTATCTGATTATTATGTAGTTATTTCTCACTCAGTGTGCAATTGGGATACAAAATGTTTTTTTCCTAGCCAGAATTACCCCTCCCTTTTGGCACCTGAGTGACACACCTCTGATTGAGCAGCTTACCAACAAAAGTGTTGTGTCAAAGTATGTGTAGTTGGCCATTCCTTTGTCTATTGGGAAGCTAGGTCAGTCTCCGCAGGCGAGGGTCCGTCCTTCGCTTGCTCTCGGGTAGTTAGATGGTTAGGTGTCTGGGGTATGTCTTGGAGGGCCCTACGGGCATTCCGTATGGTGAATATCCGTCGATACAGGTTACCTGCAGTTTTGGTGATCCATTTGGGTGGCAACGACCTCGGGAAGATGTCCCAATTAGAGCTGCGGAGCTTGATCTTGAGTGATCTTGCTGCCATTAAATCAGCATGGCCGTTTTGCACCATTGTTTGGTGATTCCTCAGCTTAGTTGGAGAGGGGCTAGAGACCCCAGGGCGATTGACGAGGGTAGGAAAAAGCTTAATGCGGCCGTTGCGCGTTGGGTGCTTGCTAATGGGGGGGGGGGGCAGTTGTCTCCCATGATAGGATCAGATTTAGTTGCCAGCATCTATTCCGGCCTTACAGGGTTCATTTAGTGAGTGAGGGTCTGTTTATGTTCCTGGGGGATCTGTTGAATGTGGTAGATTCAGTTGTCTAGATGGTGCCGGAGCGGAGGGTATTTCAGTTTTAAATCCCCCCGCATTGGCAGGAACGGCAGATTTAATCAATTAGCTCACACTACATGTTGATGTTGACGTTTTAATGGCTTGTTTTCGGTGCACTCACCTCTCATTGGCTTAGGCCTTCGCTGGATCACCCATTCGGGGACAGCGACCCCACCCGGCTGGGTGGGTAGTCAATGCTGTTTCGTGGAGATGGATACCGCTTGTTTTGAGTTAGACCAGTTATGTTCAGAGTTGGGGTGGAGTTATAGTAGCAGCCATTCTTTCTTGGCCACCATTAATTAATTAATTAATCTAATTTAAATAATCAATCTAGCTTAAAATATTGCTACAAATAAATCAGTTAACAATTTCTGCCAAACCTCTGCCTCCGAGTCTTTATTTCTGGTTTAGTTATGTAAGATTAGAATGTATAAGTATGACATGCTAAAGGTGCACATACTGTAAGATGTTGGGATGTTTATGGCACACTTAGCATCACCCCTGGACTAATACAGCGCACTTAGCATCACCTCTGCCTGGACAAATACAGCACACTTAGCATCACCCCTGGACTGATATGGCACACTTAGCATCACCCCTGGACTAATACAGCGCACTTAGCATCACCTCTGCCTGGACAAATACAGCACACTTAGCATCACCCCTGGACTAATACAGCGCACTTAGCATCACCCCATGACTGATATGGCACACTTAGCATCACCCCTGGACTAATACAGCACACTTAGCATCACCCCTGGACTGATATGGCACACTTAGCATCACCCCTGGACTGATATGGCACACTTAGCATCACCTCTGGACTAATACAGCACACTTGGCAGCACCTCATGAATTATACTACAGACTTGGCTTACCCTAGGAATTATTGTGATTTTATTTCTTTATACTGTATGTAAAAATCTGTAAAGTCAATCGAACAGCATAAGGTCTTTTTTATTCAGCGCTGCACATTTCTTTTTCCTTGTTAATCATTTTCCAGGTCTGACACACCTGACTCTTTGCAGCTGCTACTGAGCAAAACAGTTCAGCCTACTGCGCCCCTAATTGGGTCCCCCTTCCTGGTGTATACCCTCCAACTGTACCGATTTTGCCGGTACAGTACCGTTTTTTTAACGGTCTGTACCGGCAAAATACAAAGTGTCCCGATTTGCAGACTTCCTCCTGTCTTCTGCACCCGTTCCCAGTGGTGCATTGCGGCCAGCGTGCGTCGCGCTGACGTCAGGCGGCTCCGGCGCTGACCTGTCCGCCCTCCTCCGTGTCCGCCCTCCTCCTTGTCCGCTCGCATGCGCTGTTGAGTATGCGCCATGGGGCATGGGGGCTTTGGGAGCACCTGTGGCGGCTGGCGGGATGCAGCAAGAGGGGAGCCGGGTTCAGCTGCACACAGTGATTGGGCATACACTATATATATATATATATATAGATATATATCTATATCTATCTATATATATATCTATCTATATATATATATATATCCACAGAACGGGCGGCACTCACGGAAATAATGAGAAGGACACGCAAGGTGCGCTTAACGTTTCAATCTTTACAGATTTTCATCAGAAGCGATACAAACATGCAATAAACAAGAATAAATACCTTCACCAGCCCCGTGTTCAGCACAGTCCCCGCCTCCGGCCCGCGCTTCCGCTCACCTGCACGCTGACTCGTCGCACGTCGGATGACGTCACAGGTGTCCGGTTGCTAAGGAACAGTCGGCTGCTTGCGTACCACAAGACACCGCTACTTCCTACTTCCGGCATCCCATACCGTCCAATCAGAAGCACAACGTAGTCGTTAGCTTCCTGCAGTTGCCTAGAGACCGCAGCACTGTGCGACGAGTCAGCGTGCAGGTGAGCGGAAGCGCGGGCCGGAGGCGGGGACTGTGCTGAACACGGGGCTGGTGAAGGTATTTATTCTTGTTTATTGCATGTTTGTATCACTTCTGATGAAAGTCTGTAAAGATTGAAACGTTAAGCGCAACTTGCGTGTCCTTCTCATTATTTCCGTGAGTGCCGCCCATTCTGTGGATATCTGTGCTTGACATAGGAGGGCACCCGGAGCCAGCTGCCTATTTCAAGCGAGTGCCGGATCTCAGGATATATATATATATATATATATACAGTGGTCGAAGTGGGGCGGTATACGGGGGTATGGCATACCCCCACTTTAATCTGAAGATAAAAAAAAAAGTTTTTCTTCCCCCTCAGGATGCTCTCTGATCATTCAGCAGCACATATTGTGCTTTTGTAATACCCCTGTACAACGGGGCAGTCTGGCAGGGGACGTTGATGGACAGGGGGGTGTCCGAAGGTGCGCACTATATTCACTCTTTACTTTTCCATACCCCCACTTCAAAATTTCCATACCCCCACTTCAAAATTTCCACTTCGACCACTGTATATATATATATATATATATATATATATATATATATATATATATACTTTCACAAGACCTGGAGTGCCATGCCAGTGATTTCTCTCCACAGAGCTAGGATCACCATCAGCATTTGTATACATCTGCAGGGGCACACAGGCCATTGCCAGCAGTAACCGGAGTGCCAGGTCGCCACCTATCTATATATATATATATATATATATATACACGATCCCGGATCACCTGGGGCCTCTCCTACACTATAAGATAAGCACCTTGACACTGTATTCACAATTCTTGCTGTAAGCCTGACGAAGGGGCCAAGTAGCCTCGAAACTGTTGCAAATAAACTTGCTTTGAATTCACCTAAATTCCTGGAGTGCCATGTGATGCATCACCCTGAGTGGGTTACATCTTCGCTATCTTCTCTATATATATATATATATATATATATATATATATATAATCCAGGCGATCCAGCACAGCCACTGATAAAGATATCTTCGGCGGGTGCCCACACGGCAATTACAGCAATATATTTCCAACAGAAGCGCCGCACTACAGCCACTTGAATAAAGATTATTTAATAGTCAAGCTATAAAAGGCAACGTTTCAATACAATTAAGTATGAAAATGTTGGTTTAAATGTACTGTTACATTGATTTTCGTTCTGGTAACTGCTGCTGAGACGGGTCTTTGATATTTCATTCATTATAGTGTTTGTTACATTGATACTTTTTATATGCAATGTTCAATGTTGTGTGTTTTTTCTTTATAAGTGTTTTTTTTTTGTTTCACATTTGTGTAGTAACGTAACAATTATGATGTCATCTGGAGGCGTCCCGGCTGGGCGTGCACGCTGGTCGTGAGGCGCGGATTTTTGCTATTTAAACTGTGTGTTTAAATATGTTTGTAGCCTGACGATAATACTTAATTGTATTGAAACGTTGCCTTTTATAGCTTGACTATTAAATAATCTTTATTCAAGTGGCTGGAGTGCGGCGCTTCTGTTGGAAATATATATATATATATATATTTATATATATATATATATATATATATATATATATATATGTATATAGTCTGGGGTGTATCCACACCTGCTGGGGCGTGGAAAGTCAGGCACTCGCCTAATAATAAAATCCAATGGTCAGATAAAAAGTCCAAAGTTAGTGCAGTTTTATTTCAACTATTCAATATAGTCATGGTTTTTTCATACTGTGCCCCGACGTTTCGGTCCTAAGTGGACCTTTCTCAAGGAGCCTATAACATTTATAATAAAGCATTTCAGTAAACAGTACAGAACAGCACTAATTAACAAAAAAATCAAATGGAAACATATGGTCAAAAATCGTCTTACTTTGTAATGAAAGAGACTGGCTATCAACGAAGATTAGGGTAGAAAAACGCCCATGGTGCCTGGAGCTGCTGCTGAATAGCACTGCCCGGGCCCGGCTATTTATCCCCCCTGAGTTTCAATTAATCAGAGCGTGGAAACCGCATCCATGCTCTGACTGCGCAGCTTCCGGCGTTACCGGAAGTTCGGCGCCGGAAGTAGCGTCTATTTGACACGCAGATGGAACGCAGGGCACTAGTCCTGCGTGCGCATCTCAACTTGAGAAAACGGAGCTGCGTATAGCAGGTTCCGTGTGTTATGTGTGCGCATCACAAATGGGTTTAAACACGGAGCCGCATACAGCGGTGTCCGGGTATTTAAAGGTGTCATGTTCTTAATGCTATAGCGGTAATCTCGCTATTAGAAGGAGGGGAAGCCGGGGTTTTAGTATTAACTGCCAGTGACAACTAAAAATATCTATTGAGTTCAACCTAAATACGCACGCAATGCTGCGATGCGTTTAATATATTAATGTAGGAATATATTAAACGCATCGCAGCATTGCGTGCGTATTTAGGTTGAACTCAATAGATATTTTTAGTTGTCACTGGCAGTTAATACTAAAACCCCGGCTTCCCCTCCTTCTAATAGCGAGATTACCGCTATAGCATTAAGAACATGACACCTTTAAATACCCGGACACCGCTGTATGCGGCTCCGTGTTTAAACCCATTTGTGATGCGCACACATAACACACGGAACCTGCTATACGCAGCTCCGTTTTCTCAAGTTGAGATGCGCACGCAGGACTAGTGCCCTGCGTTCCATCTGCGTGTCAAATAGACGCTACTTCCGGCGCCGAACTTCCGGTAACGCCGGAAGCTGCGCAGTCAGAGCATGGATGCGGTTTCCACGCTCTGATTAATTGAAACTCAGGGGGGATAAATAGCCGGGCCCGGGCAGTGCTATTCAGCAGCAGCTCCAGGCACCATGGGCGTTTTTCTACCCTAATCTTCGTTGATAGCCAGTCTCTTTCATTACAAAGTAAGACGATTTTTGACCATATGTTTCCATTTGATTTTTTTGTTAATTAGTGCTGTTCTGTACTGTTTACTGAAATGCTTTATTATAAATGTTATAGGCTCCTTGAGAAAGGTCCACTTAGGACCGAAACGTCGGGGCACAGTATGAAAAAACCATGACTATATTGAATAGTTGAAATAAAACTGCACTAACTTTGGACTTTTTATCTGACCATTGGATTTTATTATTAGGCGAGTGCCTGACTTTCCACGCCCCAGCAGGTGTGGATACACCCCAGACTATTATTGGGATATCCGCTCACCCCGTTTATCTCCTGTCTGGCACCCCGCAGTTACAAAATAAATAAGTGCGAGTGCGGTCTATACACGTACCTATATATGTATATAGATGTATATGTATATTATAGGAATCATGCAATAAAAAAATGCCCAGTACACATTCAGAAAGGGGTTGACCATGCCCCCTTTACCAGTGTCCACGCTCACTTTACCCAATGGTCACGCCCCCTTTCTGTATGTGTGCTGAATTCTGCCCTTCAGATGTTGGAGGGTATGAAGTAGGAATACCCTAAATTTCCATACTGTATTGAGTACCTGGTGCAGTGTGTAAGGGGGTTGTACCTGGCGCAGTGTGTAATGGGGCTGTACCTGGTGCAGTATGTAGGGGGGATGTACCTGGAGCAATGTGTTGGGGGCTGTACCTGGCTTAGTGTGTAGGGGGGCTGTACCTGGTGCAGTATGTAGGGGGGATGTACCTGGAGCAATGTGTAGGGGGGCAGTACCTGGCTTAGTGTGTAGGGGGGCTGTACCTGGAGCAATGTGTAGGGGGGATGTACCTGGAGCAATGTGTAGGGGGGCTGTACCTGGCTTAGTGTGTAGGGGGGCTGTCCTGGCGCAGTGTGTAAGGGGGCTGTACCTGGCACAGTGTGTGAGGGGGCTGTACCTGGCTCAGTTTGTAGGGGGGCTGTACCTGGCACAGTGTGTAAGGGGGCCCGGGCTGTAAGTGGCGCAGTATGTAATGGGGCTGTACCTGGTGCAGTGTGTAAGGGGGCTGTACCTGGCTCAGTGTGTAAGGGGGCTGTACTTGGCGCAGTATGTAATGTGGCTGTACCTGGTGCAGTGTGTAAGGGGGCTGTACCTGGCTCAGTGTGTAGGGGGCTGTACCTGGCGCAGTATGTAATGGGGCTGTACCTGGCTCAGTGTGTAAGGGGGCTGTACCTGGCTCAGTGTGTAGGGGCTGTACCTGGCGCAGTATGTAATGGGGCGGTTATCTGGCTCAGTGTGTAATGGGGCTGTACCTGGTGCAGTGTGTAAGGTGGCTGTACCTGGCACAGTGTGTAGGGGGGCTGTACCTGGTGCAGTGTGTAAGGGGGCTGTACTTGGTGCAGTATGTAATGTGGCTGTGCCTGGTGCAGTGTGTAAGGGGGCTGTACCTGGCTCAGTGTGTAGGGTGCCTGTACCTGGTGCAGTGTGTAATGTGGCTGTACCTGGTGCAGTGTGTAAGGGGGCTGTACCTGGCTCAGTGTGTAGGGTGCCTGTAACTGGCTCAGTGTGTAGGGGGGCTGTACCTGGCTCAGTGTGTAGGGGGGCTGTACCTGGTGCAGTGTGTAAGGTGGCTGTACCTGGCGCAGTGTGTAAGGGGGCTGTACCTGGCTCAGTGTGTAGGGTGCCTGTACCTGGCTCAGTGTGTAGGGGGGCTGTACCTGGCGCAGTGTGTAAGGGGGCTGTACCTGGCTCAGTGTGTAAGGGGGCTGTACCTGTAGGGGGAGCTACATTTCTAGATACGCCACTGCTTCATAGGTGTACTCATTACTCAATGACATCTCCCAGGTCACCCAGCAGGTGTACAGGTGTAGTCATTACTCTGTACTGCCTACTAACCAAAAATTAGTTTCAGGGAGATTATAGGTCAGTGATGGCTAACCTTGATACTCCAGTTGTTGTTAAACTACATATCCCAGCATGCTCTGCTACAGTTTTGCTATTTGGCCATGCTAAAAATGATGTAGGGCATGCTGGGATGTGTAGTTGAACAACAGCTGGAGTGTCAAGGTTAGCCATCACTGTTATAGGTGGTAGTACAAAATTGAAGTGTCCAGTTAAGGGGGCGTGTCATGTTAAGGGGGCGTGTCAATGTAGCCTCCTGCAAAACCCCAGCTCCTCACTGTCCCTGGGTCCCCTCCATCTCTGTCCCTGCATCCCCTCAGTCTATGTTCCCGCTTTACGTGTAATTGGCATTATGGCATGTGACTTAATGTGTAATGGGTATTACAAGGTTCGCAAAAATGTGCAATGGGCGACTTCCGGTTCCGGCTCTCTGATGAGAGGAGGCTGAACGCTGCAGCTCCGCTCACGAGGCCGCCCAGACCACACTTAACAAGGCGAATTCGCCTCCCTGACGCCGCCATCCACCAGCCCTCCCTCCCCAGAAGCCTCACGCTGCATGGAGACGCAGCTAACAGCGATGCCCGCCGCCAAAAGCAGAGCTCAGCGCGACGCTGAAAAAAAATCCAAGATGGCGCCCGGCACATCAGACGCCGCGCCTGGACCCCTCCTGATCCCTCCAGACACCCCAGCACACCGATCGCCGACCCCCCACAGCGGGGACACCAGCACAGCTCCTCTCCAGACGGAAGATAACATTCCGGATCCCATTCAGGTACTCCCAGCACCCTCACACCCAGTTACATATGGGGACATGGTTCAGGCCATAAGAGCTGCAATTGGACCTTTACTCAAGGAGCAGACTGCTGATATTAAACAGCAAATAGCTCAATTGACCCAGAGGACACTAATAAATGAACACAGGGTGGGAGAGAACTTTATGGCGATTGCTGAACTGAAGCAGGAATCACACAGACATACTAAAGAACTCTACCAGGTTCATAACAAACTCCAGGACCTGGAGAACAGGTCCAGGAGAAATAACCTGAGAATCATCGGCCTCCCAGAAACAGTCAAGGGCCAGAACCTATATGACTTTATAAAGCTTACACTCCCCAATCTGCTCCAGATACAGGACAGATGTACAGATATGGTCCTGGAGAGAGCTCACAGATTAGGCCCTCTGCGCCCTCAAGAGGGAGCCAGACCAAGGGCTGTGATCTTCAAACTACTGAATTATTTACACAAGGAATTAATCTGGAGTGCCTCCCGCAGACACAGAAATATTGAGTGGGAGGGTAACAAAATCCTCCTATTCCAGGATTTCTCAGCAGAAGTCGCAAAGGCTAGGAAAGACTTTTCCCCGATATGCACCAGGCTGATAAAAGCTGAAAGGAAATTTGCACTTATATTCCCGGCCAAACTGCGTATTTTTGACGGAAATTCATTCAAAGAGTTTTCCACCCCCCTCGATGCAGAGCAGTACCTGAATGAGGACTCTCAGACCCACGCATCACCCCGCTCTATGTCGGAATACGACTGAAATTACCACACACTCAGCCTCAGAGAAGCTACATAATCTCCATTCACCTCCAACCCATATCCAATTCATAATCCTCCCCCCCCCCCCCCCCCCGTCACCAACCATGCGAAGACCTTCAGGCAATTATACCCATACACAGTGGATTCACAATGAGTAGAGGCCCCGCTATCCAACTGAGGACTCTAACCTACAACTCCTCAAAACTTCGACCATACTTAAAGAGGAAATGTTCGCAGAGACTACACATCCATACAGCTTCACCCCCTCTTGACTCTGAGAACCTTGACCCGGACGCGACCTGAAGACAAGCCTAACTTTCCCCCCCCCCCCTCACCTCCACCTGCTCTGACACCCGGCTCAGATACAACCTACAACTCCCAGATCCAGAGCACAGAACGCAAGGGAAGACTCCCGAATCATGTGCCCCCCTATTCCACCCCCCCCCCTCCCCTCCCCTGTTGGCGTTACAGTTAAAAAGTTTATTTATATTGGGCCGAAGAGCCTTGGGAGCTTTTGAGCCATCTAAGATGCACAGAACTGCATACTTGAACTGCATTCCTCCCGGAAGTTTACATGTTATAAAACTAGTGGAAATGTTTTCCAGTTCTCTCCCCTTTTTACTCTTTCACTTTCTATTCTTTTCCCTATCTTTCCTTTCCTCCCCACCTCCCTCCCAAGCATGCCGACGAAATCTTGTGTATGACAAGTCACCCTCAGTGAGTATAAACCTCTTAAATTCCTATGTGACAATGTTTAATGTCGGTTAAAATAGCCTCTTGGAATGTAGGGGGAATCAACTCCCCCTGCAAGCGAAAGAAAATTCTGATATATTTAAGTAAATTACGTGTGGATATTGTATGCCTCCAGGAGACACACCTGACTGCCACTGAGTCTCTAAAACTATCTACCCTGGGATGGAAGGTGCAAGCCGCTGCCCCATACACCTCCAAGGCAAGAGGCCTGGTGATATTATCTAGAGGCTCAGTCTCAGTAAAGGTTGACCAGATAACGCCTGACCCAGAAGGCCGTTTTTTGCTGTGTCATATCACGATTGCCGACAAAGTTTATGTATGTGTAAATGTTTACGCTCCAAATGTTTACTCAAAACCATTTTTAGATAAGCTGGTCTCCCTAATTTCCCCTCACTTACATCTCCCTATATTGTTGTGTGGTGACCTGAACATGCTGGCACACCCGGTGCTAGATAAACTAATAAGGACAAAAACAAAGAGAAGACAACCCAAATTTGGTGTCTCAGCATTAGCCGCCAAATTACACCTCATTGATGTATGGCGCACATTACACCCTACAGACTCAGAGTTTACATGCCTATCGGCATCCACGGGGGGGCTTTCCCGTATAGATTATATCCTAACATCGTCCAATATGCTGCCAAACATTGAAGAAGCTAATATAGAGCCCATTACACTTTCGGACCATGCAGTCACATGGATAAAATTAGCCCTCTCCCCAGAACCCTCCTCTTTCATTTCATGGAGATGTCCACCTTCCCTAGCCTCCTCGCTCTCTCTGAGAGACGAGGTCCTGAAGGCATGGGAGAACTACCACAAATCCAATTCAGAAACCCTTGAAACAAACCCAACGCTCTACTGGCAAGCCTCTAAGGCCGTCATCAGAGGCACAATAATATCACTAACCACACATCAGAAACGTAAGCTAACAGCAGACTATATTTCAGCCCAAATTGCCCTTACAGAAACATACCAAACTTATAAATCCCACCCCTCCCCACAAAACCGTAACACCTATAACCTGAGGAGAACCCAATTTGATAAATTACTTTCCAAACTTGAAGCAAGATTCACCTTTAAAAGGGAATACAAATTCCATAAATATGGAAATAAATCAAGCAGACTCCTGACGAACCTTCTACAGGGACAGAGACCACCATCCACGATTCACCCCTTAAACAAACCCGATGGTACACACACAACGAGTAACAGCCAAATAGCAAAAGTCCTAAACGAATTCTACGCTAACCTATACTCCCTCCCAACCTCAGTGACCCAACACCGAGACCAATTCTGGAATAACATTACATTACCCCAACTAGACGAAAAAACAAGAGAGTCCATTATCGCTGAAATTACCCTAGATGAAGTAACCAGAGCCATATCCCAACTAAAGCCCGGAAAAGCCCCCGGCCCTGATGGCTTCACGGCCGAATACTATAAACTTCTTTCACCTCATATAGCTCCAACCCTCACCTCCATGTTTAATACCCTACTAAAATCAAAAACTGCCCCAATGCTATTTAACTCGGCCAATATCAGAGTATTACCCAAACCAGGCAGAAATCTGTCGGACCCGGCCTCATACAGACCTATATCCTTGTTAAACCTGGATTACAAGCTTTTAACAAAAATTTTATCTGACAGACTAAAACTGGTGGTCCCAAACTTGGTCCACCCCGACCAAACTGGTTTTGTCGCTGGGCGCCACCCGGTGGCGAACATCAGGAAAGTCTTGGCAGCACTTTCCCAATCCCAGGGTTCCGTGTCGGGGCCTTCGAAGGCAATCCTCTCATTGGACGCCGAGAAGGCCTTTGACATGGTTCACTGGGATCACCTATTTCACACTCTTGACCGATTTGGTTTTCCAGAGGAATTTGTTCTGTGGCTGCAAACTCTGTATGGGGCCTCGTCCTCCAGAATAATATGTAACGGCTCTATTTCAGAACCATTTAAAGTACTCAGAGGTACAAGACAAGGCTGCCCCCTTTCCCCTCTCCTGTTTGCTCTCGCCCTAGAACCGCTAGCTGTCGCTCTTCGCACATCCCCAAGATTCACAGGTATCATGGTAGGACACACAGATATACGGGTGTCACTCTTTGCAGATGACATGCTACTTTTCTTGTCAAATCCTCAACATTCCATCCCCGTTTCACTAGAAATTATCAATCAGTTCGGAACATTCTCAGGTTATAAAATAAATATCGCAAAATCTGAACTACTCAACATCTCTGGGCCCTCCCCGGAATTCCCAGATAGCCCAGAACTGAAAACTATTAGAATCCAAACCTCCCATATCAAGTACCTTGGCATCCTTATACCAAATAAAATAGAAAACCTATATAAATTAAATTTTACCCCTACTATTTTGAAAATAACAAACTCCCTGGCAGGATGGAAAGATCTCCCCCTATCCCTATTGGGTCGTACTGAAGTGGTAAAGACCATACTCCTCCCAAAACTAACGTATATCATGCAGCTACTCCCACTCAGTATCTCTAGGAAAGATGCCCTACACACCACAAAAATATGTAGCTCATTCATTTGGCATTCAAAAAAGCCCAAAATATCCATGAAGAAGCTACAACAACCAAAACATCTTGGAGGCCTTGGCTTTCCCGACCTACTCCTCTATTCTAAAGCCCTCCTTAACAGGTATGCCCTAGACTGGATCTTGGACAGAGACCATTACACTATCCCTGATCTAGATAAAGCCGTACTCTCACCTTATTCACCCTGTGCATTGCTGCACTCCCCTAAAAAACTAATACCAACCCTGATATACTCTAATATCTTTTTTAAAGACACGTATGAGGCATGGCTCTTCCTATGTAAAACTCTCAAAAAAGACCCATCAAATTCTCCCTGGCTGACATTTTGGGGCAATCCAATGTTCACCCCGGCTGTAAACTCCGCTGTGTTCATCCGCATCAAATCAAAAGGACTATGCCTCACTTCCCAAGTCTATGACCCGGGAGGAGGCACGTATTCATTCTCACAGCTACGAGAGAACTTTGGACTCCCCCACAATACTTTATTCCCTATCATGCAACTCACACACTATGTCAAATCCCTCCCATTAGACACCTTCTCCCAAACCCCCCTAGATCCATTCTACAGGATCACCTCCAAATTCCTCGTAAAAAAATTTAAAACAAAAATAATATATGCAGAACTACTAGTTCCACACACCGAAGCCCTTTGGTCCCAAATCACACAATCTTGGGCTCGAGACCTTCCAGACACCCTCTCCCATGACACGCTATTTAAATATCACTCGAACATAATGAGTGTACTGAGAACTTCTTTATTGCAGGAAACACATATTAAGACATTAAATAGAGCCTATATATCTCAATCACAAAGAAGTCACTACGTAGACGGAGAGACAGGGCAATGTCCAAAATGCAAAGGCAGTCCCGCGACGATTCTCCATAATCTGTGGACCTGTGGACACATTAAAAAATTTTGGAATAAAATTATAAACTATATTAAGATAAATTTCGAAATTACCCCCACCCTCCACCCCATACCCATGCTCTTTGCCAATTTTGACAGATGGCAACTAAATGCCTACCAGACCAAACACATCCCCTTCCTTATCATAATGGTCACAGCAGCGAAGAAGCTGATCCTTAAAAACTGGATAACCCCTCACACCCCTACCTTACAAAACCTACTCCTCATGTTAACCAAAATGATGCACTTTGATAAATACGACTCCTCCCTCCCGAGGTCCTCCAGCGTAGGATTCCTCAGAAGATGGGAACATTATGAGAAGATTTCAGAATAGTAGGTTACAGGTCCAAATATACTCCTACCCCCTTTACCGGAATAAGGTTTTGACTCACGAGGAACACAAAACATGATGAAAGTCAATCAGAATGCTTGTTAACCCAAGTTACCCCCCCCTACCCCCCCCCTTCCTCCCCTTCTCTATTCCACGACTTCAACTCTTCTTCATTCTCTTCTAAATGTTTTAAGTGTATTTTTTATATTATGTAAATAACATCTGGTAACAAGACCCTACTCGAACATAGTAAGGATACTTGGGACAGACATGAGAATACGGGACGTCGCAATAACTAAAGATAAAACCGATGGTTTAAGGGCGAGATTGTGCCCACACTCCTCCTGAAAAGCGACGCCCTGGACATCTCATTACTCCTATGAATCCAGTGTGGTATACAAAACTACACGGTCCCTGAGACTCAAACACATATACCTAAAGTAAAATTATGTTATCAGATGTGACCATTATGTATTCTTTCTGTATGTCGCCTACCCTGATATAGCGACCGTTGTTATTATACTGTTTAAACAACTTTATTTCTATCTGTATGCACTTTAAAATCAAATAAAATTTGTTTGAAAAAAAAAAATGTGCAATGGGCATTATGGTGTGTGGTATAATGTTAGGCCGCACCCCCTTTTCGCTGCGCAAGAGCTCCGCCTACTACAAATCAAAGCGGGGGGGGGGCGCGAAACATGCCCTTGCTCCGGGCACCATGGGACCTAGCTACACCACTGGGGGCTGTACCTGGCGCAGTATGTAATGGGGCTGTACCTGGTGCAGTGTGTAAGAGGGCTGTACCTGGCTCAGTGTGTAAGAGGGCTGTACTTGGCGCAGTATGTAATGTGGCTGTACCTGGTGCAGTGTGTAAGGGGACTGTACCTGGCTCAGTGTGTAGGGGGCTGTACCTGGCGCAGTATGTAATGGGGCTGTACCTGGTGCAGTGTGTAAGGGGGCTGTACCTGGCGCAGTGTGTAGGGGGGCTGTACCTGGTGCAGTGTGTAAGGGGGCTGTACTTGGCGCAGTATGTAATGTGGCTGTGCCTGGTGCAGTGTGTAAGGGGGCTGTACCTGGCTCAGTGTGTAGGGGGGCCAGGGCTATTTTTGTGCAGGCTCCAGCAGGAACTGTTGCCCTTATTCTAGTTCACTCTTTCTGACAAAATATTTCTTAGATGGACAAAACCATGTGCACTGCAGGTGAGGCAGGTGTAAAACCCCACCCAAATCCAATTCTCTCTGCACAAGTAACACCTGCCTCACCTGCAGTGCACATGGTTTTGTCCATCTAAGAAATATTTTGTCAGAAAGAGTGAACTAGAATAAGGGCCACAGTTCCTGCTGGAGCCTGCACAAAAATAGCCCTGAGGGGGGCTATACCTGGCTCAGTGTGTAGGGGGCTGCACCTGGCGCAGTATATAATGGGGCTGTACCTGGTTCAGTGTGTAAGGGGGCTGTACCTGGTGCAGTATGTAATGTGGCTGTACCTGGTGCCATGTGTAAGGGGGCTGTACCTGGCTCAGTGTGTAAGGGGGCTGTACCTGGTGCAGTATGGAATGTGGCTGTACCTGGTGCAGTGTGTAAGGGGGATGTACCTGGCTCAGTGTGTAGGGGGGCTGTACCTGGTGCAGTGTGTAAGGGGGCTGTACCTGGCTCAGTGTGTAAGGAGGCTGTACCTGGTGCAGTGTGTAAGGGGGTTGTACCTGGTGCAGTGTGTAATGTGGCTGTACCTGGTGCAGTGTGTAAGGGGGCTGTACCTGGCTCAGTGTGTAGGGTGCCTGTACCTGTCTCAGTGTGTAGGGGGGCTGTACCTGGTGCAGTGTGTAAGGGGGCTGTACCTGGCTCAGTGTGTAGGGGGGCTGTACCTGGTGCAGTGTGTAAGGGGGCTGTACCTGGCTCAGTGTGTAAGGGGGCTGTACCTGGCTCAGTGTGTAAGGGGGCTGTACCTGGCTCAGTGTGTAGGGGGGCTGTACCTGGTGCAGTGTGTAAGGTGGCTGTACCTGGCGCAGTGTGTAAGGGGGCTGTACCTGGCTCAGTGTGTAGGGGGGCTGTACCTGGTGCAGTGTGTAAGGTGGCTGTACCTGGCGCAGTGTGTAAGGGGGCTGTACCTGGCTCAGTGTGTAGGGTGCCTGTACCTGGCTCAGTGTGTAGGGGGGCTGTACCTGGCGCAGTGTGTAAGGGGTCTGTACCTGGCTCAGTGTGTAAGGGGGCTGTACCTGTAGGGGGAGCTACATTTCTAGATACGCCACTGCTTCATAGGTGTACTCATTACTCAATGACATCTCCCAGGTCACCCAGCAGGTGTACAGGTGTAGTCATTACTCTGTACTGCCTACTAACCAAAAATTAGTTTCAGGGAGATTATAGGTCAGTGATGGCTAACCTTGACACTCCAGTTGTTGTTAAACTACATATCCCAGCATGCTCTGCTACAGTTTTGCTATTTGGCGATGATAAAAATGATGTAGGGCATGCTGGGATGTGTAGTTGAACAACAGCTGGAGTGTCAAGGTTAGCCATCACTGTTATAGGTGGTAGTACAAAATTGCACAGTGCCCAGTTAAGGGGGCGTGCAGAGGCGTAACTATTAATTCTGCGCCCAACTGCCGAAAATGCAGGGGGGCGCCCCCCTTGAGTAAACACCACCCCCGTCACCCCCCGTGCGGCCGTTACCTGAGCCGCGATTGTTCTGCCAGTGGAGGGGAGACGGGGTGCTGTGGAGGGGAGCTGGGGTGCGCAGAGGGTAGCCGGATTCATCTGCTCCTGGTCCTGGCTACTGCTCCTAATGAAAAGTGACACTTGGAAAATGGCTGCCCCCATACAGCAGACGGAAAACTGTCTGCAGTATGGGGGCAGCCATTTTCCGAGTGTCACTGCTGCAGCAGTAGCTGGGACGGGAGAGCTGGGAACCGGCACAGGCGCTGGCAGCAGAACTGAAGGCAAAGCAGTGAGTAATAATAGTCCCGCAGCCCCCCCGGCGCCCACACCACCTCAGCGCCTCCCCGCAACCGCGGGGGCTGCGGGACGATAGTTACGCCACTGGGGGCGTGTCATGTTCCACCCAAAATGTATCCTTGCAGATATATGATAGGCAGCACACCATTTAGTTGAAATAAATTAATTCCATTTAATGCTCAATGGATCTCATTGCAAAAGAGTTCATTGCACAGAAGGACTGAATTGCAGAAAAAAATAATAATTCATGGTGGGACACTCAAATATTCACCCATCCAGAGGGATACTTCAGATAGCAGTCGACGAGCCCGTTTCGGCTTTCCAAGCCTTCATCCTGGACTGACTCATTCAAAATGAGCAAACCAGCCCAGTATATAGCTGCCAAACTACTATCCAAATCTCCCGCACCTGTGATGGTTAATTGTCCGACCAATGCGCACGGTTCTACACTTAAACAGCTGAGATGCCGGATTTCCTTATATGGGCAGTAAACGTTGTGACGTCACTCCGTTTACTGCCCATATAAGGAAATCCGGCATCTCAGCTGAGAGGTAACTATGATGAAGGAGATTCCGAGGAATAATCCAAGGAACGTGCAGGCGCTTGGCACGGTGTGTCCCTCTAGGGTAAGCTGCTGCTCAAAAAGTGGGGATAGTCAGTCCCCACCAAGAAATACCAACAAAACCAATCACACTCAAGACGTGGGAGCAGCGCTAAAAATACAATGACACACAATTATTTACTGTATTGTAAAACTTTTTACTGTATTAAAATCAAAAATCAAAAACATATACATAAAATATACATAAACATCAAATACACAATATAAAGACTATTGCCGGCTGACAAGAAGAGGAGGTAACTATGATGTAACAGTGTAATGTGGGCTAGGTGACATGAGGGAGATTACTAGACTAATGAGGGAGATTGCAGCTACAGTATGTCAGGGAGTCTCCTGCAGGAGGGGAGGTAACTATGGTGTAACATTGTAATGTGTGCTAGGTGACATGAGGGAGATTGTTAGACTAATGAGGGAGAGAGGGAGATTGCTGTTGTGTCAGGGAGTCTCCTGCAGAATGCAGGAGGGGAGGTAACTATGTTGTAACAGTGTAATGTGGGCTAGGTGACATGAGGGAGATTACTAGACTAATGAGGGAGATTGCAGCTATGTCAGGGAGTCTCCTGCAGAATGCAGGAGGGGAGGAAACTATGATGTAACAGTGTAATGTGGGCTAGGTGACATGAGGGAGATTGCTAGACTAATGAGGGAGAGAGGAAGATTGCTGCTATGTCAGGGAGTCTGCTGCAGAATGCAGGAGGGGAGGTAACTATGATGTAACAGTGTAATGTGGGCTAGGTGACATGAGGCAGATTGCTAGACTAATGAGGGAGAGAGGGAGATTGCTGCTATGTCAGGGAGTCTCCTGCAGAATGCAGGAGGGGAGGAAACTATGGTGTAACAGTGTAATGTGGGCTAGGTGACATGAGGGAGATTGTTAGACTAATGAGGGAGAGAGGGAGATTGCTGCTATGTCAGGGAGTCTGCTGCAGAATGCAGGAGGGGAGGTAACTATGATGTAACAGTGTAATGTGGGCTAGGTGACATGAGGGAGATTGCTAGACTAATGAGGGAGAGAGGGAGTCTCCTGCAGAATGCAAGAGGTTTGTCAACAATGCATTACTCACTGACACATTTCTTAGGTCACCAAGCTGTAGCACAGGTGTATTTATTACTTACCGAAATTTCCCAGGACACCAAGCAGGTGCACAGGTGTACTCATTACTCACTGGCACATTTCCCAGGTCACCTAGGTGTAGCACAGGTGTACTCATTACTCACTGACACATTTCCCAGGTCACCTAGCTGTAGCACAGGTGTACTCATTACTCACTGACACATTTCCCAGGTCACCTAGCTGTAGCACAGGTGTACTCATTACTCACTGGCACATTTCCCAGGTCACCTAGCTGTAGCATAGGTATATTCATTTCTCACTGACACATTTCCCAGGTCACCTAGGTGTAGCACAGGTGTATTCATTACTCACTGACACATTTCCCAGGTCACCTAGCTGTAGCACAGGTGTACTCATTACTCACTGACACATTTCCCAGGTCACCTAGCTGTAGCACAGGTGTACTCATTACTCACTGGCACATTTCCCAGGTCACCTAGCTGTAGCACAGGTGTACTCATTACTCACTGACACATTTCCCAGGTCACCTAGCTGTAGCACAGGTGTACTCATTACTCACTGGCACATTTCCCAGGTCACCTAGCTGTAGCATAGGTATATTCATTTCTCACTGACACATTTCCCAGGTCACCTAGGTGTAGCACAGGTGTATTCATTACTCACTGACACATTTCCCAGGTCACCTAGCTGTAGCACAGGTGTACTCATTACTCACTGACACATTTCCCAGGTCACCCAGCTGGTGCACAGGTGTACTCATTACTCGCTGGCCCATTTCCCAGGTCACCTAGCTGTAGCACAGGTGTACTCATTACTCGCTGACACATTTCCCAGGTCACCTAGCTGTAGCACAGGTGTACTCATTACTCACTGACACATTTCCCAGGTCACCTAGCTGGTGCACTCATTACTCGCTGGAACATTTCCCAGGTCACCTAGCTGTAGCACAGGTGCACTCATTACTCACTGACACATTTCCCAGGTCACCTAGCTGTAGCACAGGTGTACTCATTACTCACTGGCACATTTCCCAGGTCACCCAGCTGTAGCACAGGTGTACTCATTACTCACTGGCACATTTCCCAGGTCACCTAGGTGTAGCACAGGTGTATTCATTACTCACTGACACATTTCCCATGTCACCTAGCTGTAGCACAGGTGTACTCATTACTCACTGACACATTTCCCAGGTCACCTAGCTGTAGCACAGGTGTACTCATTACTCACTGGCACATTTCCCAGGTCACCTAGCTGTAGCACAGGTGTATTCATTACTCGCTGGCACATTTCCCAGGTCACCTAGCTGTAGCATAGGTGTACTCATTACTCACTGACACATTTCCCAGGTCACCTAGCTGTAGCACAGGTGTACTCATTACTCACTGACACATTTCCCAGGTCACCTAGCTGTAGCACAGGTGTACTCATTACTCGCTGACACATTTCCCAGGTCACCTAGCTGTAGCACAGGTGTATTCATTACTCACTGACACATTTCCCAGGTCACCTAGGTGTAGCACAGGTGTACTCATTACTCGCTGGCACATTTCCCAGGTCACCTAGCTGTAGCACAGGTGTACTCATTACTCACTTGCACATTTCCCAGGTCACCTAGCTGTAGCACAGGTGTACTCATTACTCACTTGCACATTTCCCAGGTCACCTAGCTGTAGCACAGGTGTACTCATTACTCACTTGCACATTTCCCAGGTCACCTAGCTGTAGCACAGGTGTACTCATTACTCGCTGACACATTTCCCAGGTCACCTAGCTGTAGCACAGGTGTACTCATTACTCGCTGACACATTTCCCAGGTCACCTAGCTGTAGCACAGGTGTACTCATTACTCACTGGCACATTTCCCAGGTTACCTAGCTGTAGCACAGGTGTACTCATTACTCGCTGACACATTTCCCAGGTCACCTAGCTGTAGCACAGGTGTATTCATTACTCGCTGACACATTTCCCAGGTCACCTAGCTGAAGCACAGGTGTAATCATTACTCGCTGACACATTTCCCAGGTCACCTAGCTGTAGCACAGGTGTACTCATTACTCGCTGACACATTTCCCAGGTCACCTAGCTGTAGCACAGGTGTACTCATTACTCGCTGACACATTTCCCAGGTCACCTAGCTGTAGCACAGGTGTATTCATTACTCGCTGGCACATTTCCCAGGTCACCTAGCTGTAGCACAGGTGTACTCATTACTCACTTGCACATTTCCCAGGTCACCTAGCTGTAGCACAGGTGTACTCATTACTCGCTGGCACATTTCCCAGGTTACCTAGCTGTAGCACAGGTGTACTCATTACTCGCTGACACATTTCCCAGGTCACCTAGCTGTAGCACAGGTGTACTCATTACTCACTTGCACATTTCCCAGGTCACCTAGCTGTAGCACAGGTGTACTCATTACTCGCTGACACATTTCCCAGGTCACCTAGCTGTAGCACAGGTGTACTCATTACTCGCTGACACATTTCCCAGGTCACCTAGCTGTAGCACAGGTGTATTCATTACTCACTGACACATTTCCCAGGTCACCTAGCTGTAGCACAGGTGTATTCATTACTCACTGACACATTTCCCAGGTCACCTAGCTGTAGCACATGTGTACTCATTACTCGCTGACACATTTCCCAGGTCACCTAGCTGTAGCACAGGTGTACTCATTACTCGCTGACACATTTCCCAGGTCACCTAGCTGTAGCACAGGTGTATTCATTACTCGCTGGCACATTTCCCAGGTCACCTAGGTGTAGCACAGGTGTATTCATTACTCACTGACACATTTCCCAGGTCACCTAGCTGTAGCACAGGTGTACGCATTACTCACTGGCACATTTCCCAGGTCACCTAGCTGTAGCACAGGTGTATTCATTACTCGCTGGCACATTTCCCAGGTCACCTAGGTGTAGCACAGGTGTATTCATTACTCACTGACACATTTCCCAGGTCACCTAGCTGTAGCACAGGTGTACTCATTACTCACTGGCACATTTCCCAGGTCACCTAGCTGTAGCACAGGTGTACTCATTACTCACTGGCACATTTCCCAGGTCACCTAGCTGTAGCACAGGTGTACTCATTACTCGCTTGCACATTTCCCAGGTCACCTAGCTGGTGCACAGGTGTACTCATTACTCGCTGACACATTTCCCAGGTCACCTAGCTGTAGCACAGGTGTGCTCATTATTCGCTGACACATTTCCCAGGTCACCTAGGTGTAGCACAGGTGTACTCATTACTCACTGACACATTTCCCAGGTCACCTAGCTGTAGCACAGGTGTATTCATTACTCACTGGCACATTTCCCAGGTCACCTAGCTGTAGCACAGGTGTATTCATTACTCACTGACATTTCCCAGGTCACCCAGCTGTAGCACAGGTGTATTCATTACTCACTGGCACATTTCCCAGGTCACCTAGCTGTAGCACAGGTGTACTCATTACTCACTGGCACATTTCCCAGGTCACCTAGCTGTAGCACAGGTGTACTCATTACTCACTGGCACATTTCCCAGGTCACCTAGCTGTAGCACAGGTGTATTCATTACTCACTGACACATTTCCCAGGTCACCTAGCTGTAGCACAGGTGTATTCATTACTCACTGACATTTCCCAGGTCACCTAGCTGTAGCACAGGTGTATTCATTACTCGCTGACACATTTCCCAGGTCACCTAGCTGTAGCACAGGTGTATTCATTACTCACTGACATTTCCCAGGTCACCTAGGTGTAGCACAGGTGTATTCATTACTCACTGACACATTTCCCAGGGCACCTAGCTGTAGCACAGGTGTACTCATTACTCACTGGCACATTTCCCAGGTCACCTAGCTGTAGCACAGGTGTACTCATTACTCACTGGCACATTTCCCAGGTCACCTAGCTGTAGCACAGGTGTACTCATTACTCGCTTGCACATTTCCCAGGTCACCTAGCTGGTGCACAGGTGTACTCATTACTCACTGACACATTTCCCAGGTCACCTAGCTGTAGCACAGGTGTGCTCATTATTCGCTGACACATTTCCCAGGTCACCTAGGTGTAGCACAGGTGTACTCATTACTCACTGACACATTTCCCAGGTCACCTAGCTGTAGCACAGGTGTACTCATTACTCACTGACACATTTCCCAGGTCACCTAGCTGTAGCACAGGTGTATTCATTACTCACTTGCACATTTCCCAGGTCACCTAGCTGTAGCACAGGTGTATTCATTACTCGCTGGCACATTTCCCAGGTCACCTAGCTGTAGCATAGGTGTACTCATTACTCACTGACACATTTCCCAGGTCACCTAGCTGTAGCACAGGTGTACTCATTACTCACTGACACATTTCCCAGGTCACCTAGCTGTAGCACTGGTGTACTCATTACTCACTGACACATTTCCCAGGTCACCTAGCTGTAGCACAGGTGTATTCATTACTCGCTGACACATTTCCCAGGTCACCTAGCTGTAGCACAGGTGTATTCATTACTCACTGACATTTCCCAGGTCACCTAGGTGTAGCACAGGTGTATTCATTACTCACTGACACATTTCCCAGGGCACCTAGCTGTAGCACAGGTGTACTCATTACTCACTGGCACATTTCCCAGGTCACCTAGCTGTAGCACAGGTGTACTCATTACTCACTGACACATTTCCCAGGTCACCTAGCTGTAGCACAGGTGTACTCATTACTCGCTGACACATTTCCCAGGTCACCTAGCTGTAGCACAGGTGTACTCATTACTCGCTGACACATTTCCCAGGTCACCTAGCTGTAGCACAGGTGTACTCATTACTCACTGGCACATTTCCCAGGTTACCTAGCTGTAGCACAGGTGTACTCATTACTCACTGGCACATTTCCCAGGTCACCTAGCTGTAGCACAGGTGTATTCATTACTCACTGACACATTTCCCAGGTCACCCAGCTGTAGCACAGGTGTATTCATTACTCACTGGCACATTTCCCAGGTCACCTAGCTGTAGCACAGGTGTACTCATTACTCACTGGCACATTTCCCAGGTCACCTAGCTGTAGCACAGGTGTACTCATTACTCACTGGCACATTTCCCAGGTCACCTAGCTGTAGCACAGGTGTATTCATTACTCACTGACACATTTCCCAGGTCACCTAGCTGTAGCACAGGTGTACTCATTACTCACTGGCACATTTCCCAGGTCACCTAGCTGTAGCACAGGTGTATTCATTACTCGCTGACACATTTCCCAGGTCACCTAGCTGTAGCACAGGTGTATTCATTACTCACTGACATTTCCCAGGTCACCTAGCTGTAGCACAGGTGTATTCATTACTCGCTGACACATTTCCCAGGTCACCTAGCTGTAGCACAGGTGCACTCATTACTCACTGACACATTTCCCAGGTCACCTAGCTGTAGCACAGGTGTATTCATTACTCACTGACACATTTCCCAGGTCACCTGGCTGTAGCTTAGGTGTACTCATTACTCGCTGACACATTTCCCAGGTCACCTAGCTGTAGCACAGGTGTATTCATTACTCACTGGCACATTTCCCAGGTCACCTAGCTGTAGCACAGGTGTATTCATTACTCACTGACACATTTCCCAGGTCACCCAGAAGACGCACATGTGTACTCATTACTCGCTGACACATTTCCCAGGTCACCTAGCTGTAGCACAGGTGTACTCATTACTCACTGACACATTTCCCAGGTCACCTAGCTGTAGCACAGGTGTACTCATTACTCACTTGCACATTTCCCAGGTCACCTAGCTGTAGCACAGGTGTATTCATTACTCGCTGGCACATTTCCCAGGTCACCTAGCTGTAGCATAGGTGTACTCATTACTCACTGACACATTTCCCAGGTCACCTAGCTGTAGCACAGGTGTACTCATTACTCACTGACACATTTCCCAGGTCACCTAGCTGTAGCACTGGTGTACTCATTACTCACTGACACATTTCCCAGGTCACCTAGCTGTAGCATAGGTGTACTCATTACTCACTGGCACATTTCCCAGGTCACCTAGCTGTAGCACAGGTGTACTCATTACTCACTGACACATTTCCCAGGTCACCTAGCTGTAGCACAGGTGTACTCATTACTCGCTTGCACATTTCCCAGGTCACCTAGCTTTAGCACAGGTGTATTCATTACTCACTGACACATTTCCCAGGTCACCTGGCTGTAGCTTAGGTGTACTCATTACTCACTGACACATTTCCCAGGTCACCTAGGTGTAGCACAGGTGTACTCATTACTCACTGGCACATTTCCCAGGTCACCTAGCTGTAGCACAGGTGTATTCATTACTCGCTGACACATTTCCCAGGTCACCTAGGTGTAGCACAGGTGTATTCATTACTCACTGACACATTTCCCAGGTCACCTAGCTGTAGCACAGGTGTACTCATTATTCGCTGACACATTTCCCAGGTCACCTAGCTGTAGCACAGGTGTACTCATTACTCTCTGGCACATTTCCCAGGTCACCTAGCTGTAGCACAGGTGTACTCATTACTCACTGACACATTTCCCAGGTCACCTAGCTGTAGCACAGGTGTACTCATTACTCGCTGACACATTTCCCAGGTCACCTAGCTGTAGCACAGGTGTACTCATTACTCGCTGACACATTTCCCAGGTCACCTAGCTGTAGCACAGGTGTACTCATTACTCGCTGACACATTTCCCAGGTCACCCAGCTGTAGCACAGGTGTACTCATTACTCACTGGCACATTTCCCAGGTCACCCAGCTGTAGCAGAGGTGTACTCATTACTCGCTGGCACATTTCCCAGGTCACCTAGCTGTAGCACAGGTGTACTCATTACTCACTGGCACATTTCCCAGGTCACCTAGGTGTAGCATAGGTGTATTCATTACTCACTGGCACATTTCCCAGGTCACCTAGGTGTAGCACAGGTGTACTCATTACTCACTGACACATTTCCCAGATCACCCAGCTGGTGCACAGGTGTATTCATTACTCACTGGCACATTTCCCAGGTCACCTAGGTGTAGCACAGGTGTACTCATTACTCGCTGACACATTTCCCAGTTCACCCAGAAGACGCACATGTGTACTCATTACTCACTGACACATTTCCCAGGTCACCCAGAAGACGCACATGCGTACTCATTACTCACTGACACATTTCCCAGGTCACCCAGAAGACGCACATGTGTACTCATTACTCACTGACACATTTCCCAGGTCACCCAGAAGACGCACATGCGTACTCATTACTCACTGACACATTTCCCAGGTCACCCAGAAGACGCACATGTGTACTCATTACTCACTGACACATTTCCCAGGTCACCCAGAAGACGCACATGTGTACTCATTACTCACTGACACATTTCCCAGGTCACCCAGAAGACGCACATGCGTACTCATTACTCACTGACACATTTCCCAGGTCACCCAGAAGACGCACATGTGTACGCATTGCAGTTCAAGCTAATTATTTCTCCTGTTATTCCATGAGGCGATCTAGAAAACATGAACTGTTTAGGATCACGTGGACCGAGTTTGAGACCACTGTTATAAACAATTCTGAAAAAAGAATGAAAAGTGTGTATTGTTTGCCTAAAGTTTTATTTAAATAATAATTATTTCCAATTTCATTGTAAGTAGTAAAAATAAAGCTGGAATCTTGGAAGGTTTTCCAGACACTCTCCCTTCCTTCTATACGAGCTGCTGGAATGTAGCCCTAAGTAGACAGGAGGTGTAAAAAAGAGGTTACACAGCAAAATAAACAGGATACAGGAGGGGACAGAGTCAGAGGTCGCACCGACATCCTGTTTATATGATGACTTATGTGTTAAGGTGACAAATCACAAATTACTTATTTAACCCCTCTTATACCACTTTCACATCGCCGACACGTTTTAAAAACCGGTATTTTAAAACGGTAATTAAAACGGGTCAGAGCCTTACATTGCCGCAGATTACCGTTTTAAATACCGGTTTATACCCCTTTCACATCGCACTTTTAAAACGGTAAATTGCCGTTTTTTTTTTCCCTTTTTTAAAACGTTTAAGCCTGCACTGTGAATGCATAGCATTGTACACATTCACATTGCACAAAAAACGGCAAGGAACCGTGTAGGACTCTGCTTTTTACACGGTTCGAAATGCCAGTAAACTTTAAACGGTAAATCGGCTGTGGTGCATTCACAGTGCAGGCTTAAACGTTTTAAAAAGGGAAAAAAACGGCAATTTACCGTTTTAAAAGTGTGATGTGAAAGGGGTATTATGCTGCTTTCCCACTGCAGACCCGTTTTAAGTACTGGTATTTTTAAACAATATTTAAAACGGTTTTAGCATTCCCACTGCAGCAGATTACCGTTTTAAATACCGTTTAAGTACCATTCCTATTGCAGTGAACCGTTTAAAATGTAAAGAGTTTGGAGGCATCACACATTCCAGTCCAGCACCCAGAAGGACACGGCACTTGCCAGTCGTCACAACATCCAGTGTGCTGCGCTGTGCAAACCCAGTCGGTGACACTGAGACCAGCCGACTGACAGGCACCCCCTGTAACATCGGGCAACCCACAGGCTTCAGCACCGCTTGCATAGCAACCGGAGCTCCACAGCGCTGTTCGCTCCCGGTGACGTCATCACTTGGCGCCCCGGGAGTTCATGCACGCTGCATACCTCCCAACTTTGCGAGTCCAGGAGGCGGGACGCTGCTGCTGCGCGCCAAAATTTTCGGGGGCGTGGCCTAATTCGGGGCGTGGCCTATACTCGTGGCTCTCCCGTGAGGCCACGCCCCCATTTTGCCGCTATGGGGGCATGACCCAGAGGCTCTGTGAGCCTCTAGCCATGCCCCCAGTCCCCTGGCTGCGGGAATAGACGCTGTGCGCATGCGCACAGCGTTTATTCCCCGCTGCTTAGCAGCTGACAGGTGGGGACTCCCAACAGCCCCCCCACACCGTGGGACACTGCCGCCCGCGGGTGGGACAGCGGGGCAGGCCCTGATAATCGGGACTGTCCCGCTAAAATCGGGACTGTTGGGAGGTATGACGCTGTGTCTGAGCTCCGGCGCCCTGCAGCACCCGCAGCCCGGCTGTAAGGGAGCACACACCAGGCTCCACCCAGTGTGCGTCAGCACCACCTACAGACCACGCCAGTATTATCGACACCGCGGACACCCTGTACCATTGAAGGAAAGCGGCGACGAGGGACCGACTGCGCAGCGTGGGACCTTTCCATTGACTGAACTTATTGTAAGTGACTTAGGAGCACTATGCACTGCGGGAGAGTCCGGGACGCCAGCTCCCCGCACCACAGCACTCCTCATCATCCTCCCTCCTACTGAGTACCTCAGAGACCATGAGCGCTGAGCATAATAATGAGCCGCTCATTACATATGCGCATATGTAATGAGCAGCTTATTATTATGCACGGCGCTCATGACACATGTGCAAAGTGGTAACTACTAGTTCTCATTAGGCACAGGGACTGCCTGGAGTTTAAATACCGTTTAAAAGGCATTCCCACTGCCTTAAAAACGGTATTTAACCGTGTAGGACTCTGCTTTTAAAACGGGTTGAAATACCATTTAACTTTAAACGGTATTTCAACTCTGGCACTTTCCCACTGCAGCCTTAAACGGTAATTTGAGCTGAAAAATCGGCAATTTACCATTTTATACCTGCAGTGGGAAAGGGGCATTAGCTTAAAAGTACCATACACATTATTGTCTGCTCTCCCTGCACTCTGATCTGTGACCAAAGGCTGCTCTCCCTGCACTCTGATCTGTGACCAAAGGCTGCTCTCCCTGCACTCTGATCTGTGACCAAATGCTGCTCTCCTTGCACTCTGATCTGTGACCAAAGGCTGCTCTCCTGAACTCTGTTCTGTGACCAAAGGCTGCTCTCTCTGCACTCTAAACTGTGACCAAAGGCTGCTCTCCCTGATCTGTGACCAAAGGCTGCTCTCCCTGCACTCTGTTCTGTGACAGAAGGCTGCTCTCCTGAACTCTGATCTGTGACCAAATGCTGCTCTCCTGAACTCTGATCTGTGACCAAAGGCTGCTCTCCCTGCACTCTGATCTGTGACCAAAGGCTGCTCTCCCTGCTCCCTGTTCTGTGACCAAAGGCTGCTCTCTCTGCACTCTGATCTGTGACCAAAGGCTGCTCTCCCTGCACTCTGATCTGTGACCAAAGGCTGCTCTCCCTGCACTCTGTTCTGTGACCAACGGCTGCTCTCCCTGCACTCTGTTCTGTGACAGAAGGCTGCTCTCCCTGCACTCTGTTCTGTGACCAAAGGCTGCTCTTTCTGCACTCTGATCTGTGACCAAATGCTGCTCTCCCTGCACTCTGATCTGTCACCAAAGGCTGCTCTCCCTGCACTCTGATCTGTGACCAAAGGCTGCTCTCCCTGCACTCTGATCTGTCACCAAAGGCTGCTCTCCTGAACTCTGATCTGTGACCAAAGGCTGCTCTCCCTGCACTCTGATCTGTGACCAAATGCTGCTCTCCTTGCACTCTGATCTGTGACCAAAGGCTGCTCTCCTGAACTCTGATCTGTGACCAAAGGCTGCTCTCCCTGCACTCTGTTCTGTGACCAAAGGCTGCTCTCTCTGCACTCTGATCTGTGACCAAAGGCTGCTCTCCCTGATCTGTGACCAAAGGCTGCTCTCCCTGCACTCTGTTCTGTGACAGAAGGCTGCTCTCCTGAACTCTGATCTGTGACCAAATGCTGCTCTCCTGAACTCTGATCTGTGACCAAAGGCTGCTCTCCCTGCACTCTGATCTGTGACCAAAGGCTGCTCTCCCTGCTCCCTGTTCTGTGACCAAAGGCTGCTCTCTCTGCACTCTGATCTGTGACCAAAGGCTGCTCTCCCTGCACTCTGATCTGTGACCAAAGGCTGCTCTCCCTGCACTCTGTTCTGTGACCAACGGCTGCTCTCCCTGCACTCTGTTCTGTGACCAAATGCTGCTCTCCTGAACTCTGATCTGTGACCAAAGGCTGCTCTCTCTGCACTCTGATCTGTGACAGAAGGCTGCTCTCCCTGCACTCTGTTCTGTGACCAAAGGCTGCTCTCTCTGCACTCTGATCTGTGACCAAATGCTGCTCTCCCTGCACTCTGATCTGTCACCAAAGGCTGCTCTCCCTGCACTCTGATCTGTGACCAAAGGCTGCTCTCCCTGCTCCCTGATCTGTGACAGAAGTCTTCTCTCTCTGCTCCCTGTTCTGTGACCAAAGGCTGCTCTCTCTGCACTCTGATCTGTGACCAAATGCTGCTCTCCCTTCACTCTGATCTGTGATCAAATGCTGCTCTCCCTGCACTCTGATCTGTGACCAAAGGCTGCTCTCTCTGCTCCCTGATCTGTGACAAAAGGATGCTCTCCCTGCACTCTGTTCTGTGACAGAAGGCTGCTCTCCCTGCTCCCTGATCTGTGACCAAAGGATGCTCCCCTTGCACTCTGATCTGTGACCAAAGGCTGCTCTCCCTGCTCCATGATCAGTGACCAAAGGCTGCTCTTCCTGCAATCTGATCTGTCACCAAAGGCTGCCCACCCTGCACTCTGATCTGTGACCACAGACTGCTCTCCCTGCACTCTGTTCTGTGACCAAAGGCTGCTCTCCCTGCTTCCTGATCTGTGACAAAAGGCTGCTCTCCCTGCTCCCTGATCTGTCACCAAAGGCTGCCCAACCTGCACTCTTATCTGTGACCAAAGGCTGCTCTCCCTGCACTCTGATCTGTCTCCAAAGGCTGCTCTCCCTGCACTCTGATCTGTCGCCAAAGGCTGCTCTCCCTGCACTCTGATCTGTCACCAAAGGCTGCTCTCCCTGCACTCTGATCTGTCACCAAAGGCTGCTCTCCCTGCACTCTGATCTGTCACCAAAGGCTGCTCTCCCTGCACTCTGATCTGTGACCAAAGGCTGCTCTCCCTGCACTCTGATCTGTCACCAATGGCTGCTCTCCCTGCACTCTGATCTGTCACCAAAGGCTGCTCTCCCTGCTCCCTGATCTGTGACAGAAGTCTTCTCTCTCTGCTCCCTGTTCTGTGACCAAAGGCTGCTCTCTCTGCACTCTGATCTGTGACCAAATGCTGCTCTCCCTTCACTCTGATCTGTCACCAAAGACTGCTCTCCCTGCACTCTGATCTGTGACCAAATGCTGCTCTCCCTGCACTCTGATCTGTGACCAAAGGCTGCTCTCTCTGCTCCCTGATCTGTGACAGAAGGATGCTCTCCCTGCACTCTGTTCTGTGACAGAAGGCTGCTCTCCCTGCTCCCTGATCTGTGACCAAAGGATGCTCCCCTTGCACTCTGATCTGTGACCAAAGGCTGCTCTCCCTGCTCCATGATCAGTGACCAAAGGCTGCTCTTCCTGCAATCTGATCTGTCACCAAAGGCTGCCCACCCTGCACTCTGATCTGTGACCACAGACTGCTCTCCCTGCACTCTGTTCTGTGACCAAAGGCTGCTCTCCCTGCTTCCTGATCTGTGACAAAAGGCTGCTCTCCCTGCTCCCTGATCTGTCACCAAAGGCTGCCCAACCTGCACTCTTATCTGTGACCAAAGGCTGCTCTCCCTGCACTCTGATCTGTCTCCAAAGGCTGCTCTCCCTGCACTCTGATCTGTCGCCAAAGGCTGCTCTCCCAGCACTCTGATCTGTCACCAAAGGCTGCTCTCCCTGCTCCCTGATCTGTGACCAAAGGATGCTCCCCTTGCACTCTGATCTGTGAACAAAGGCTGCTCTCCCTGCTCCATGATCAGTGACCAAAGGCTGCTCTTCCTGCAATCTGATCTGTCACCAAAGGCTGCCCACCCTGCACTCTGATCTGTGACCACAGACTGCTCTCCCTGCACTCTGTTCTGTGACCAAAGGCTGCTCTCCCTGCTTCCTGATCTGTGACAAAAGGCTGCTCTCCCTGCTCCCTGATCTGTCACCAAAGGCTGCCCAACCTGCACTCTTATCTGTGACCAAAGGCTGCTCTCCCTGCACTCTGATCTGTCTCCAAAGGCTGCTCTCCCTGCACTCTGATCTGTCGCCAAAGGCTGCTCTCCCTGCACTCTGATCTGTCACCAAAGGCTGCTCTCCCTGCACTCTGATCTGTCACCAAAGGCTGTTCTCCCTGCACTCTGATCTGTCACCAAAGGCTGCTCTCCCTGCACTCTGATCTGTGACAAAAGGCTGCTCTCCCTGCACTCTGATCTGTCACCAAAGGCTGCTCTCCCTGCACTCTGATCTGTCACCAAAGGCTGCTCTCCCTGCTCCCTGATCTGTGATCAAAGGCTGCTCTCCCTGCTCCCTGATCTGTGACCAAAGGCTGCTCTCCCTGCACTCTGTTCTGTGACCAAAGGCTGCTCTCCCTGCACTCTGATCTGTCACCAAAGGCTGCTCTCCCTGCTCCCTGATCTGTGACCAAAGGCTGCTCTCCCTGCACTCTGTTCTGTGACCAAAGGCTGCTCTCTCTGTTACGTGATCTGTGACCAAAGGCTGCTTTCCCTGCATTCTGATCTGTGACAAAAGGCTGCTCTCCCTGCTCCCTGATCTGTCAGCAAAGGCTGCTCTTCCTGCACTCTGATCTGTCACCAAAGGCTGCCCACCCTGCACTCTGATCTGTGACCAAATGCTGCTCTCCCTGCACTCTGATCTGTCACCAAAGGTTGCTCTTCCTGCACTCTGATCTGTCACCAAAGGCTGCTCTCCCTGCTCCCTGATCTGTGACCAAAGGCTGCTCTCCCTGCACTCTGTTCTGTGACCAAAGGCTGCTCTCCCTGCACTCTGATCTGTCACCAAAGGCTGCTCTCCCTGCTCCCTGATCTGTGACCAAAGGCTGCTCTCCCTGCACTCTGTTCTGTGACCAAAGGCTGCTCTCTCTGTTACGTGATCTGTGACCAAAGGCTGCTTTCCCTGCATTCTGATCTGTGACAAAAGGCTGCTCTCCCTGCTCCCTGATCTGTCAGCAAAGGCTGCTCTTCCTGCACTCTGATCTGTCACCAAAGGCTGCCCACCCTGCACTCTGATCTGTGACCAAATGCTGCTCTCCCTGCACTCTGATCTGTCACCAAAGGTTGCTCTTCCTGCACTCTGATCTGTCACCAAAGGCTGCTCTCCCTGCTCCCTGATCTGTGACCAAAGGCTGCTCTCCGTGCACTCTGTTCTGTGACAGAAGGCTGCTCTCCCTGCCTCCTGTTCTGTGACCAAAGGCTGCTCTCCCTGCACTCTGATCTGTCACCAAAGGCTGCTCTCCCTGCACTCTGATCTGTGCAGTGGTGTAGCTCATACTTGCCTACTTTTGAAAAGCAAAATGAGGGAGATTTTAGATGCTAGCAAAATACACTGAGCGCAGCATCGTGCAACATTAAAGAGGTGTGTCATGTTTCAACCAAAGGGCGTGTCTAGTGACACATATGGGCGTATCTATTCCCACCCAGGGATGTGTCCTGCAGTGGCTGGTGAAAAAAATATGAAGCCGCATACCACCAGAGAAAGTATGTATATGGGCAACCTACGAGCAGAAACTGTACAATTAAAACCAGCAATCATAGTTACATAGTAGGTAAGGCTGAAAAAAGACTTGCGTCCATCTAGTTCAACCTGGTATAGATATCCATTGCTGATTTGGTAGGTTCTGGTATTTTACAGACAATTTATATTTCTTATTTGTACCCATGGATGTTTTTCTCCAGTAAATGTTTGTCCAACTTTGCCTTGAACGCATTTAATGAGCCAGCCGTTACCACCTCTCTGGGAAGAGAGTTCCAGAGTTTGACTGTTCTGACCGTAAAGAAATTCTTTCTACTAGCTGAATGAAATCTTTTTTCTTCTAATCTATACTCATGCCCTCGCGTCCTAGATTCCTTTCTAGTAGAAAATAGGGTGTGTGACAGTTCCTTATATTGGCCCTTGATATACTTGTACATGTTGAGCATGTCCCCCCTTATACGTCTCTTTTCTAATGTAAATAGTCCCAAATTGCTTAATCTCTCCCCGTAGCTTAAATTCTCCATTCCCCTAATAAGCTTTGTTGCTCGCCTTTGGACTTTTTCTAATTCTATGATGTCCTTTTTATAGTGTGGGGCCCAGAACTGTACTCCGTACTCTAGGTGAGGTCGCACCAATGCTTTATACAGTGGCATAATTACCCTTGAGTCCCTAGTTTCCATTCCCCTCTTAATACATGCCAGAATTTTGTTGGCCTTTTTTGTAGCTACATTACAATGGGAACTACATCCTAGTTTGCTGTCTATTTGGACTCCTAGATCCTTTTCAAGTATGGAATTACCCAGTTCCTCTCCGCTAAGGTTGTAACTTGCACACTGGTTGTGTCTCCCAAGGTGCATAACCTTACATTTATCTACATTGAACCTCATCTTCCATTTTTTTGCCCACTCATCTAGAATTGCAAGATCATTTTGAAGCATGGTGACATCTTCTGGTGATTTGATGACTTTGCTAAGTTTTGTATCGTCCGCAAAGATGGATACATTGCTGAGTAACCCTATCCCAATATCGTTAATAAAAATGTTAAACAAAATGGGCCCCAAAACCGAACCCTGGGGCACTCCACTTAATACCGGTATCATATCTGATACGGCACCATTCACAACCACTCTTTGTTCTCTATTACATAGCCAATTCCCTACCCATCTGCAGATATTTTCACCCAATCCTAGGTTCTCCATTTTATTAATCAATCTCTTGTGTGGGACAGTATCAAATGCTTTAGCAAAATCTAGGAAAATCACATCTACAGCATTTCTATTATCGAGGTTTTTGCTAACCTCTTCATACAGGGCCGGACTGGGACCAGAAATCGGCCCTGGCATTTTCAGCACACAGGCCAACCTGCTGTAGGCGGGACCCTTGCCGCACTGCAAAAAGGGGGCGCGGTCTCATGGAAAGGAGGGGTGGCATCAGAAAAAGGAGGCATTACACATTATTGAACACATCGTAATGCACATTACACATTATGGAACTCACCGTAATGCCCATTACAGAATATGAAACAATCTGGACCCTACAGGTTGCTCCCCGTGTATAATATCAGGACACAACAGGCTGCTCCCCCTGTAGGATGACAGAACGCCACAGGCCACTCGGCGGCCATTTTCTCGAAGCCGTGGCTATATACTTAAAGCCGCAGCCAGCGCCACTGAACAGAGAGGACAGGGGCGGATTGGCCCACCGGGATACCGGGCTTTTTCCCGGTGGGCCGGCCCATTTCAGCCATGTAGCGGCCGCTCGCCCCCCCTTGGCTGGGCCGCGGACCGCCCGACCGCCTTCTCCGTGGTTAGCGGCCGCGGCCACAGTACTTTCACCACATCAAAGATGGCCGCGGCCAGCCTCATCCCATGCAGCAGTAAAAATGGCCGCGGGAGGGCTTGTGCGCATGCGCGGTCGCGCACAGCAGCTCCCGCGGCCCCTCTGAGTGTGTGTGCGGCAGTCAGAAGCGGAGCGGGCGGCCACTACATATTTAGCTTTCCGGGGCCGCAGCTGCATATAATAGGTGGTACAATGATAAAAGATACAGTCAGTGCCGGCCGCTCTGACTGTGCTGAAATACTATCGGAGCCTGCAGTTTATAGTTCCGCCTCCCTGAGCTTCTGCCTCACAGATTAATCTATGTAAAATAACAGCAGGACAAGATGATGGTGCGGAAGAGAAGGCTGCTGTGAGGCAGAAGCTCAGGGAGACAGAGCTACATGCTGCCTCCAATTGTATTTCAGCACAGTCAGAGCGGCTGGCGCAGTATCTTTCATTCTTGTTTGCCACTTATACAGTGGCATAACTACCCCCCTGCACCCAGTGTCACACTGGCTTCTCCTGCTGGCTGCCTGCTGAGACTGCTAGTCTGCTCCCCCTCGGCAGCCGCGGAGAGAGCAGCTGCAGCTCCCGTTTGCTAACTAGCGCCCCATCATGCCCTGCGCCGCCGCTTCATCCCACCCACTGCAAGGACGCTAAATCCCGCTGCTGGTGGGGATTAAATTCAGCGCTCCTGGGCCCCCGTCACAGCCTGCTCCTCCTCACTTCCGCTCCTCATCAAGAGATACAGGCGTGGCAGCACAGCAAGCACAGGTATTCAACATGGGAGGGAGGGATTGCTTAGCACTGATCTTTATAAACTGTATTAAACTATATGTTCACAGTGTGTGTCAGTGTGCCCCCTGGACTGATCATTATACTATATATGTGTGTGTGTCAGTGTGCCCCTGGTCCCTAAACAATGGGTGGGGGTGTCAGTGTATAATAACACAAATACAACGTGTGTGCGTCTCATTGTGCCCCTGGTCCTTATACAATGTGTGTGTCAGTGTGATGGGCATCAAGGTGTGTGGCATATGTGTAATGGGCATCAAGGTGTGCGGCATACGCATAATGGCCATCATGGTGTGCGGCATACGTGTAATGGGCAGCAAGGTGTGCAGCATATGTATAATGGGCATCACGGTGTGCGCCATATGTATAATGGGCATCACGGTGTGCGCCATATGTATAATGGGCATCACGGTGTGCAACATACGTATAATGGACATCACGGTGTGTACCATATGTATAATGGGCATCACGGTGTGCGGCATACGTGTAATGGGCAGCAAGGTGTGCAGCATATGTATAATGGGCATCACGGTGTGCGCCATATGTATAATGGGCATCACGGTGTGCGCCATATGTATAATGGGCATCACGGTGTGCAACATACGTATAATGGACATCACGGTGTGTACCATATGTATAATGGGCATCACGGTGTGAGGCATATGTATAATAAGCATCACGGTGTTTGGCATATGTATAATGGGCATCACGGTGTGCGGTATATGTATAATGGCATCGGGGTGTGCGGCATATGTATAATGGGCATCAGGGTGTGCGGCATATGTATAATGGGCATCACGGTGTGCGGCATACGTATAATGGACATCACGGTGTGTACCATATGTATAATGGGTATCACGGTGTGAGGCATATGTATAATAAGCATCACGGTGTTTGGCATATGTATAATGGGCATCACGGTGTGCGGCATATGTATAATGGGCATCACGGTGTGTGGCATATGTATAATGGCATCAGGGTGTGCGGCATATGTATAATGGGCATCACGGTGTGCGGCATATGTATAATGGGCATCACTGTCTCCCCTCCCTGCATCCTCCACCACTTTGTGACTCCCCTCCCTGCATCCTCTGCCACTCTGCATTCCCCCTCCTACCCTGCATCCTGTGCCACCATGCCCCCCTCACACTCTGCGTCCTGTGCCACCCTGTGTAAGTCCTCCCTCACTTCGTTCTCAGCCACTCTGCATCTCCCCTCCCAGCATTCTACGCCACCCTCCGTCCCCCCCTCCCTCCCTGCATCCTCTTCCACCTTGCCACTCTACTCTCACCCCTCGTCACCCCCTTCATTACCAACCCCTCTCACCCTGTGTCTTCTTATTCCGTTGCATAATGTGAACTTTAGCTTTTTTTTTTTACTCATTCTGTGTGGCATTTTGTGAATTTTGGATCATTCCATGTGTCATAATGTGAATATTAGCTCATACTGTGTGGCATAAGGTGTACAGGTTTTTCCATTGAAAAAAAAGGGCCCTCTTGTTATGGTGCATAATTTGTTCAAGGGAGGTGGCCCATACTCAGTGTCCCACGGCGTGCGGGGGGGACAGTTGGTAGACCCCCCTGTCAAACCCCCCCCCCGTCTCCCCAGCCCCACAGGCTGCAGAATAGACGCTGTACGCATGCGCCTATTCTGCAGCCACAGCGGCAAAAATTGGGTGTGACCGCGTTGAAATAGGCCACACCCCCACATTGATAATCCACGCCCCCCAAAAAAATCGGGTGCGCATCCTGCGCGCAACAATACGCCCCCCCCTCATTAGGGCTGCTTCAAGATATTTCCCGGGCTGGTTTTAATTCCCAATCCGCCCCTGAGAGAGGAGAGTCCCAGCCAGTGGCAAGCATGACTCAAATTCAGCCCACCTGGCCATCGGCCCTTCTGGCATTTGCCAGAAGCGCCAGATGGCCAGTCCGGCCCTGTCTTCATAGAACCCTAGTAGATTAGTTTGGCATGAACGATTTTTCGCGAACCGATGTTGGTTAGTACTGAGTAGACGGTGATGATCTAAATATTCCTGGATTCCATCCTTTAAAAATCCTTCAAATAGTTTACCCACAATTGATGTTAAACTAACGGGTCTGTAATTAGCGGGATCTTCCTTTTTTCCTTTTTTGAATATTGTCACTACCTCTGCTATTCTCCAATCTTTTGGTACTATACCTGACGATAGTGACTTGCTAAAGATATAATGTAGGGGGGGTAGCTAGTTCATCCCTTAATTCCATTAATACCCTCGGATGAATCCCATCTGGCCCTGGTGACTTATTTGTTTTGAGTTTGCTTAGCCTCAGTATTATTTCCTTCGGCGTGAAATCCACAATGAGATCTGGCTTATTTGTCTCGTTTGTGGTAATCATGTGCGGTTGCAATGTGTTTGATGGTCATGAAATATTTTCATATAAATAAGGGAATGTTTTCAGTCAGGCTGAAAAATGATAATAGAAAAGCATATGGGCACAGAAAGACATAGCAGCATACCTCCCTAGTTTGGCGTTGGGTGGAGCCTAGCACCATAACCCTGTTTTGTTACTTCAGGGGCTTGCCCAGCACTCCATAAGCAGCCCCTGGCTTTCTCCCTGCACTGGAGATGCCATGAACATGTGCATGGCATCTCTTCAGCTATTACTGGCTGCTCGGTAGGGCAGCTGAGATCTCCAGCTCCCCCAACTGCCCCCAGCCTGCTGGACACTGCCACCCACAGGAGGAACAGCAGGACAGTCTCCAATTAGTGGGACTGTCCTGCAGTAATTAGGACAGTTGGGAGGTATGTAGCCTTTATCTACATATAGACAGGGCTATTTTTCAGCAGGAACCAGCAGGCACTCAGTTCCTGAACCTCTAATTAAATATGACATCATCAGGAACTGAAAATCTACTTTCCATAAGATAAGTTGTATTTTAAAGTCACCCGTGAGTGCCTTTGTTTCTAAATACAATATATACATCTATCTCTCCCTCTCTCTATTATATGTATATATTTTTTTATTTAATTGATCCGCCCCCAGACCTGGAGTTCCTGGACCTATTTTTCCAGAAAAATAGTACTGCATATAGAAACGTGTATATGTTAATTTATTGGCTCCCCTTCTAGTGCAGATCTTCCTTTACAACTCAGTCACTCAAATAGAACCTCTACCCACTAGTTCTTCCAACGGACATTCAGGTCTTCTCCTTAGTGTACTATGCCCTCAATGAAATATAAAAGTCAGGCCCCATACAGTTATTATATAGAATAATTAATTACTATCAATGCACACACACACACACGCAGGCACGCACGCACGCACACACACACGCGCGCACACACACACACACGCACACGCGCGCGCCCCGTGACGCTGCTCCCTCCTCCCTTCTAGCACTGTCTTCTGCAGGCTTTTAGATCACATCTAGCTCTTGGGAACCCCATATGAGAGGCCACAATTATGATCATCTGCAATTATGATTATGATATCCACATCTGATTGTGGAATTGTCAAGTCATCTGGGGTCACAATAGGTTAATCCCTTTAAATTATGACAATTTTGAATTTATACAGGTTCTGTGGCTGGCTGACTTTAAGCCCGCATTTCCCCTGGTTTCAATCATCCGCAGAACCTGTGTAATCCATGAGTGTCGCGGTTTAAAGGGAAAGTACGGTGAAGCCTAGGTCAAAGACTTGTGGCATAAACTGCGTAGGCTGGTGTTTCTTCATATAGGCACTCAAATGCTAAATCAATTCTAACTACCCTGCATATTCCTATGCAGTAGGGCAATAAACAGGTATATCCAGAAAACATGCAATTGGTCCACGAGGGGTGCGAGATGCAGTGTGTTGATACATAGCAGCAACGAGCCCAGAATTGTATTGACCCTTCAGAGTCTCCAGTTTGCAGATCTCTAGGATTGAATCTCCCCATGGAAGATTTCATACCAGTGGCGTAACTATAAAATTTGCTCCCCCAAGCCAAAATATTTCCTGCGCCCCTCCCCCACATAGCATTCTGGTGAAACAAACAGGGGTGTTTCTAGACTGTATGGCTCCCAGTTTTAACAGTAAAAATGTGCCCCACATACAGATATTTTAAAAATAAAAAAATAAAAAATAAACGATGCACACATTTCAAAACGTACCTGCGGCCTCGCTTCAAGGGGTACTGCCCTTTCCAAAAATGCCGCACACTGCAATTCCCATTAACAATATGTCACCCATCGTAATGTCCCTTAAACATTATGCTACACATCGCAATGTCCATTACACATTATGACACACTGTAATGCCCATTACACATTATGCCACACACCGCAATGGCCTTTTCACAATATGCCACACACCACAATGCCCTGTTCATATGCCACACACTACTATGCCCATTACACAATATGCCACACACACTGCTATGCCCATTACACAATATGCCACACACACTGCAATGCCCATTACAAACGACTCTATATGACACAAATGCCACTTAGACGTTAAGTCCCATATACATACTGCTAATCTGTGTATATATATATATATATATATATATATATATATATATATATAATTATATAACTCCTCCAGAAGAAAGGCACTCCACACAGGTAAATTCACAAAAAGCTGTATTGAGGTTACGTCATAAAGCCAAGTACTTTCGGAGCCTCCGCTCCGTCCTCAGGGCATGAACCACAACCAAACAGCGCAATACACACAGTGTCTCCCCCTGCCAGGGGCGGGCTGGGCCAGGGGGCAGGGTGCCATCTGCCCCCCAGGCCGCACTGGCAGGAGTGCTGCGGCCCGCGGCCGTGTCTGAGGCCGCCTTCCCATTTTTTTTTTCACTGCCGGCGGCCATGTTAAATGATGTCTGAGGCCACAGGAACATGGCCGCCGGCCTCCACGACTACGTGGAGGAGGGCCGGCAGCCTATTCCCTCTTATCCCCGTCGGCAGTGGCAGGCGCTGGGTGGGGACGTCATGACGATGACGCCTCCCACCCACGCGTCTGCAGACTCAGAGACTGGAGGCAGCGGCAGGCAGGCCGCAGGACAAGTCGTGGGGGCCGCAGCAGGAGGCCGCACAGAGTATAATTGAAATTCCTGGAGCCGCAGTAGGAGAGGAGCCTGGGGATAAAACACAGTAAGTGAGTATTAAACACCTAAAACGATATATCTGCAGTTTCATGTATATTAATAATAATGCAATGACACCACAGGGTGCTCCCCCTGTATAATAATTTGTGTCATGGCATTACTATTATTAAATGCAAAAAAAAGACGGATGACAGATGATACGTGGCGCAATGCTGCCTAAGTTCACAATCCCCAGAAGTTACACCCTAACTTCACAAAACATACAGCAAAACACAACACGGGGAGATAGAAAAACGGCGCAATATTGTACTCAATATCTTTTTTTGTTTGTTGCAGACTTCTCCTTTAGGTGTCACTGCAACAATTCTCACATGGATGTTGGTAACCAGATCCGAACAAGTATTCAAAAAAAGAACACAAATAATAATAAATTAATATATATGAAGTCTGTGAGTGTCATTTATTATAAACCACTTTTATGGTGGTGGTGAAAATAAGTTCTTAGATTCCGCAGGCGTACCCAGACTCACGTGATATCGTGAAGGTGTTCCTCATATAAAGGTATCTTTGGGATGTCCTCTGGAAATTCTCTGATTCTTTGATCCGATGTTGAAGATTTCACACTTGTGCTCAAAGAGAAGTTAAAAGATGTCTTAGATTCTATTTTATTATACACATTTTCTTATTTAACAATAGTCAGTGAGTGGAGTGGCTGAACGTAGATAGTGAGCCCGTGACAGCGTACCACACTTACGTATTTAAAGTGAGGGGGAACACACGTAAAGGTTTCTTTATTATTGAAGAAAAGAGGGCGTACCCCTACTCACGATGTAGTTGGATGGTTTCAAACATATAAAGGTTTCTTTACATGGATTCTTCCTCGGTGTGACAAATTGTGTGTCTTATGTGGGTCCAAAAGTTGGGAGTTTCCTCACGTGCTCAAAAAGGATAAATAGAAGGTGTCTCACTTATGTGATAAAGTAGGGGATGAACACACATAGAGATTTCCTTTTTTATAGAAGATGGAGAAGAAGGGAGGGCGTACCCCTACTCACGATGTGATGGGGTAGTTCCAAGCCTATAAAGGTTTCTTTATGTGGGTTCTTCCCTGGTGCAATGGGTGATGTGTCTTAAACGGATCTGGTATGTAGCATTTAAACCTTGGGCTCCCCAGGTGTGGATTCCATAAAACAAAAAATATATTTCAGGATACAACTGGATACATAGAATTATAGCAGCACACCGGTTTTTAAAACCAAAGACTGGTGGCGTACCTTACTCACCCCTGTTAACGGGGGAAACACGCTCGTAGCGGTTTCTTTTCCAGTGAGCTTGCTTATGGATATAGCCAAAAATGGAGCCAGGAGGCAGATGTAAAAGAGGGTATCACAATGTTTTTAATCCCAAATAAATCTTTGTACAAAGTCCCATAAAAATGGATCTTGAGGGCCAAACCCCACAAATCCAATCCAAAAAATTCCTTACAAAACAGTCAATACAAAAAGTTTAAAAATCGAATAAAATCAATACATACAGAAATGAGGAAGTGTGGCTGTTCACTCTCATCTGGCAAGATCAACGCGTTTCGGTCCCTGTGACCTTTATCAAGATATGCCAGAATGGAGTGAAGAGCCCTTATTTAAATGGTGAACAGCCAATAGGAGAGAGACAGGAAGTAACATTATATTAACTTCAATAATGTCCCTCTTTCGTAGAATTAACATCCAACTACGTATAGTTTATTTCTAACCATATAAGAAAGCAGAAAAATGGTTCAAGATATAATTTATAACATATTAGAGTCCATATACAAGTCCGGAGGGTGTAGCATATCTTGCCGTTGTCATGGAAACCCGGCTCAACATCCGGTAGGGCAATAATGCACAGCGTGGATTTTAAAAAGATATATGGATCCAAGAGAGCTTGAATCGAACCAGCTCCCTAAGTATCTGGCTAGCTCCATATTTAATGGGAGTGATGAGATGCCAGAAAGAGCTTGCTGGTGGCTACATTACAGGATTTTTCCGACACCCGGAAGTGTCTGTGAGACGCAAGCAGTCGGAAGCGTCTCCTTCTGAGTGGTTGCCGGTGACACGCTCGAAACGTGTGTTCCGGTCCTGTAGCTTGAGACTGGCGGAAGACGTGTGATGGAACGCAGCCTAGCGTTCAGTTGGAACGCACATCGCTAGAATGACCACTGTTTGCTAGTTTATCATGGGGTGCGGGCTCCGGATTTGATGCCAGGTTTCCAGGGCAACAGTCCGCTCTTTCTTAACATTAAAGATAGAAAGAGAAACACAAAAAAATCAATGCAGTATACAGAGTCGGCTTAGTGACATAAACATATATAGATACTATGCTGTAATTAAGACATCTTCAGGACCCTTGGTGTCACCCGGGGATGGGTGAACATGTGTAACCGACTGCAATGACGAGTTAATAAAGAAAAAACTGGAATGGACCAAATTGATATATTTCTTTATATTTGATATTACCTTTAACAAAATAGCCAGATCTGAATGCGATCGTACGATCCGCAGCCGGAAGAGGTCTACATAGCTGTCCATTATTTAAGGAGAAAAAATGGAGCATAGAAAAAAGGAGCATGGAAAAATTGGGCATAGGAAAAATTCAATGAATAGCAAGAGGGCAATTCTATAAGCCCAACTATAATAATAATATGCCCAGTGGACTCAACTGTCCCTATAGGAACCACTTTAATTCAAAGTCACTGTTGAGTCCACTGGGCAGTAGGGTCTTGCAGTTAAATATTAAACTCATCTCTGCCTTCGCAAGGGCGGTTGTACAATCAGGTTGTCTTGTGCTGCCTTTTATGTTTTTTAGGCCTCCAAATTCCACGATCTCCTTAATGGAGCATTGATGGGTACTTCTAAAATGGGCAGATAACGCATGTGTCTCAAGGCCCTTTTTTATGTTTCTTAGGTGTTCGCCTAAGCGAACTTTCCAAGGCCTAGAGGTGCGTCCTATATAGTACAAATTACAACTGCACTTTATCATATACACGACATTTTTAGAATTACATGTTATAAAGTCGTGGACCTTAATACTATATCCATTGATCACATATTCTTCAGTTTTACTTTTGCCCAGGCTTTTGACATTTATACAACCTTGACATCCCCCGCACCTATAAAATCCTTTTGATTTTATCCCTGGTTTAGGGGTTTTAGATGAAAAATTGCTATTGACCAAATTGGTCCTTAATTACTATTAATACATTATACAGGGGGAGCAGCCTGTGGTGTCATTATTATTGTACAGGGGGAGCAGCCTGTGGTGTCATGGCATTATGCCATGACACCACAGGCTGCTCCCTCTGTATAATAATAACGCCATGACACCACAGGCTGCTCCCCCTGTATAATATAAAAGTAATGCCATGACACCACAGGCTGCTCCCTCTGTATAATAATAATGCAATGACGCCACAGGCTGCTCCCCCTGTATAATAATTTGTGTCATGGCATTTCTATTGTTATATTATACAGCGGGAGCAGCCTGTGGTGTCATTGCATTATTATTATACAGCGGGAGCAGCCTGTGGTGTCATTGCATTATTATTATACAGCGGGAGCAGCCTGTGGTGTCATTGCATTATTATTATACAGCGGGAGCAGCCTGTGGTGTCATGGCATTATTATTATACAGCGGGAGCAGCCTGTGGTGTCATGGCATTATTATTATACAGAGGGAGCAGCCTGTGGTGTCATGGCATTATTATTATACAGAGGGAGCAGCCTGTGGTGTCATGGCATTAGTTTTATATTATACAGGGGGAGCAGTCTGTGGTGTCATGGCATTATTATTATACAGAGGGAGCAGCCTGTGGTGTCATGGCATTATTATTATACAGGGGGAGCAGCCTGTGGTGTCATTGCATTATTATTATACAGCGGGAGCAGCCTGTGGTGTCATTTCATTATTATTATACAGAGGGTGTAGCCTGTAGTGTCATGGCATTATTATTATACAGGGGGAGCAGCCTGTGGTGTCATTGCATTATTATTATACAGAGGGTGCAGCCTGTAGTGTCATGGCATTAGTTTTATATTATACAGGGGGGGGCAGCCTGTGGTGTCATGGCATTAGTTTTATATTATACAGGGGAGCAACCTGTGGTGTCATAATTGTTATTGTAGAGGGGGAGCAGCCTGTGGTGTCATGGAATTATGCCATGACACCACAGGCTGCTCCTTCTGTATAATAATAATGCCATGACACCACAGGCTGCTCCCCCTGTATAATATAAAAGTAATGCCATGACACCACAGGCTGCTCCCTCTGTATAATAATAATGCAATGACGCCACAGGCTGCTCCCCCTGTATAATAATTTGTGTCATGGCATTACTATTATTATATTATACAGCGGGAGCAGCCTGTGGTGTCATTGCATTATTATTATACAGCGGGAGCAGCCTGTGGTGTCATTGCATTATTATTATACAGAGGGAGCAGCCAGTGGTGTCATTGCATTATTATTATACAGCGGGAGCAGCCTGTAGTGTCATGGCATTAGTTTTATATTATACAGGGGGAGCAACCTGTGGTGTCATAATTGTTATTGTACAGGGGGAGCAGCCTGTGGTGTCCTGGCATTATGCCAGGACACCACAGGCTGCTCCCCCTGTATAATTACACCAGGACAGTCTTGTTATAATTATACAGGGGGAGCTGCCTGTGGTGTGAAGTATAATTACACAGGGGGAGCAGCCTGTGGTGTCCTGCCAGGACACCACAGGCTGCCCCCCCCCCCCCTGTATAATTATGCCAGGACAGTCTTGGTATAATTATACAAGGGGAGCTGCCTGTGGTGTAAGGTATAATTATACAGGGGGAGCAGCCTGTGGTGTCCTGCCAGGACACCACAGGCTGCTCCCCCTGTATAATTATACCAGAACAGTACTGGTGTAATTATACAGGGGCAGCTGCCTGTGGTGTCCTGGTAAAAATAAACAGGGGGAGCAGCCTGTGGTGTCCTGCCAGGACACCACAGGCTGCTCCACCTGTATAATTATACCAGGACAGTTTTCGTATAATTATACAGAGGGGGCAGCCTGTAGTGTCTGCCAGGACACCATAGGCTGCTCCCCCTGTATAATTACACCAGGACAGTCTAGTTATAATTATACAGGGGGAGCTGCCTGTGGTGTAAGGTATAATTACACAGGGGGAGCAGCCTGTGGTGTCCTGCCAGGACACCACAGGCTGCCCCCCTGTATAATTATACCAGGACAGTCTTGGTATAATTATACAGGGGAATCTGCCTGTGGTGTAAGGTATAATTATACAGGGGGAGCAGCCTGTGGTGTCCTGCCAGGACACCACAGGCTGCTCCCCCTGTATAATTATACCAGGACAGTTTTGGTATAATTATACAGGGGGGGGGGGGCAGCCTGTGGTGTCCTGCCAGGACACCACAGGCTGCTCCCCCTGTATAAATATACCAGGACAGTCTTGGTATAATTATACAGGGGGGGGGGGCAGCCTGTGGTGTCCTGCCAGGACACCACAGGCTGCTCCCCCTGTATAAATATACCAGGACAGTCTTGGTATAATTATACAGGGGGAGATGCCTGTGGTGTAAGGTATAATTACACAGGGGGAGCAGCCTGCGGTGTCCTGCCAGGACACCACAGACTGCTCCCCCTGTATAATTATACCAGGACAGTCTTGGTATAATTATACAGGGGGAGCTGCCTGTGGTGTAAGGTATAATTATACAGGGGATCAACCTGTGGTGTCCTGTTATTATACAGGGGGAGCAGCCTGTGGTGTCCTGTTATTATCTTTTTTTTAATTAATACATATTTTTTTACCGAAAAACCGCCATTTAATGATGCGTTGTTACTTATGGGCCAGTGCTCTGGACTTGCCCCCCAGGCTAAAAGTTGCCAGCCAGCCCCTGCCCCCAGTGCCACCCCACATAAAACAGACATTTATACGTTACCAGCCTTGATCTCCCGCGTTCAGCGCCGGTGTCAGCGTCCCGGAAGTTGCCTGACCCGAACTTCCGGTATCCAGAGGCGGACGGACTGGTGCGCACATACTGATGCGTTCCAGCTTTATTGTTCCGCGTTCCAACCGTACTTCCGGGTCTGTGGATTCTTCCGATACACACAGAACATCTGGCTTTGTTGCCACGGAGACAAAAAGGCTTGGCAATTCACTGTAATGTAAATAACGAGAAACACACATTAAAATACAGTATTTGCATGAACATTACATAGAGGGCAAAAAACCATCAACATGTAACAAAAAATATATAAAAAAATATATGTACTGCAAACACAACCCTAAAGTCTTGAAGGGAACATAGTGGTTATTCTACATAACATTTATATGGACATCAATAAGGAGAACTCATGGATCATCACAGCTATAGCTAAACCAGACTCTTCCAGTTTATTTTGTCATTAAGACCATTCGGTCTTGTAGTATTTAAACGTAAGATCCACTAGGTCTCCCTAATAAGCAGGGACCTTGCCCTGTTACCACCCCTCAAATTGACTGGAATTTGATCAATGATAAAGTATTTTAAAGATTCCACTTAATGTCCCAGTTCTTTAAAATGTCTTGGGACTGGCTGATCTACAACTTTGCCCTTTAGTGTATTCCCAATTGCTTATCTGTGAGCAGCCATCCTTTCCTTGAATTTCCATGGGTCTGCCCAACATAGAACAGACCACAAGGACAAACAATAATGTATACTACGAAGGATGAGTTGCATGTCAACACAGAACGGATGTCATAAATTTTGTTGTTATGAGGGTGTTTAAATGATTTGCACGGTTGAATAAACTTGCAAGTTGCACAATTATTGCAACTATAACACCCCGCGGGTTTTCTAAACACATTGGGCTGCAAAGGTGGACTAGTGTCTGTTATGTCCACCTTTACCAGTCTGTCCCTCAGGTTATGGCCACGAGTGTAGGCCAACAGTGGTTTCTTACTAACCAGGGAGGGAAGGTCTTTGTCCGTAGCCACAATGGGCCATAGTGCCTTAGTGGCCTTTCTAATAATTGGACTGGACAAAGTGAACTCATTAACCCAAGGAATTACTTCCAATTGACGTTTCTTATTGGGTTTAAAAAGATCCTCCCTCTTCATTTTCAAAACCCGTTCTTTGAGGGACAACAAATTCTGTATTTCGTAGCCACGTTCCCTGAATTTGACCACCATTTTGTCTAATTCACCTGGGACATTTTCTTCTACAGTTGTGATGCGTGCCACTCGGATCATTTGAGACAATGGCACACTTTTCTTCAAAGATGGGGGGTGGTGGCTTGAGGCCCTCAACAGAGTATTTCTGTCTGTATCTTTGGTGTAAACACCAGTACAGATCTTCCCTTCTTTTACAAACACGTTGACATCCAAGAAGTTGGCTTGTAATAAGCTACAACTGAATGTAAATTTTATAAATGGGCTGGTTGCATTGATATTATTCATACAATTTCGGAAGGACTCCCCCCCCCCCCCCCCCCCCCGACCACACCAGGAACACGTCATCAATATACCTTGTGTACATGACGACATGCTCCCTGATGTGGGCAGGGGCAAAGAAGAGATCCTCCTCCAGATCAAACATGTAGATGTTTGCATAAGAGGGGGCCACGGAAGACCCCATGGCACACCCCCTCTGCTGCACATAGAACCTACCATTAAATAAAAAATAATTTCGACACAGTGTGAGCTCTAATAACTTCAGGAATAACAAATGATCAAAACATGAAGGATCCAGATGTTTTACAAGAAATTTTTGCATAGCCCTGAGGCCCCCCTCATGAGGTATGGACGTGTACAGACTGCACACGTCCAGACAACAGAGGAGGGTCCCAGGTGGGACATCACCCAACTCCCCCAACTTCTTGAGAAAGGTGGTTGTGTCCTTCAGGAATGATTTCTGCAGGGGAAGCAATGGCTGCACAATACTGTCCAGTAGCTGTGATACCGGTTGAAGCAAGGAATTCTTATTCTCTCGACATGCTGTTTCTAATAAGGCAAAAAGTTCCCGCTGGTACTCCAAGGTGGGATCCCTTGCCAAAGGGATATACACATTTGTATCCGAGAGTTGATCCAGGATCTCTTGCCTGTAGTCTGATTTTTCTTGGATCACAATCGCCCCGCTTTTGTCAGCAGGACGAATTACAATAGAACGGTCCTTCTCAAGCTCCCTCAGAGCCTCCATTTCAATTTTTGTGAGATTTGGAGGAATATTGTATGGGGTGGCTAAAAACCTGTCCATTGAATTGTCCATCAGCCTTATAAACGTTTTTATTGATCCATTTTGTGATGGCGGATCACAATTAGAGCGTGATTTTTGAGCAAGAAAAGGGTCGAAAATTGACTCTGCCTGGTTTGATGGTTTCCCCTGGAAGAATTCTTTTCGGCGTAACTGCCTTGAGAATTTATGTAGAGACGATTTCCAGTTGTAGTCATTATGCATATTAGTAGGGATGAAACTCAGTCCTTGATTTAAGACACACTTTTCTGCTTCGGACAATGTACGTTTGGAAAGGTTAAAGATCAAACCTTCAGTTTTATATATATATGTACTGCCTTACTGTTACTTATGTAGATGGGGCGGACAGGCTGTGAACAACTAGAGAGCGCCTGCATCTTCCTCTCCAACTCCTACAGCAGGTCCAAGCCTCCTTCTCCCTGCAGCCTGCGTGCTCAGCCAGCCACTGAGCCGCAGGCTGCTGTGTCAGATACGACTGGATAGCTGCGCCGTCGCTTAGCTGTCCTGTCATCTATGGAGCCGGAGGCTCAGGCTGTCAATCAGCAGCGAACTCGGTCCCGGGACCCGGAGCAATAACACACAGCCTGTCTCCAGGGCTGCCAGACAGAATAAGATGGGCACCTTACCTACCACCCCATCTACCAGAAATAAAACTAAAAACAACCTTGGTGGATGAATTGACCATACACACTGAACGGTATTGGTGAACAATATCATTCAGTGACATCACGATAACGATATTGAGTGTTCACAGTATACAGTGGGGCAGATGTATTAAGCCTTAACAAGAGATAAATGCAAGGGTGATAAGGAGAGATAAATGTCCGGCCAATCACCTCCTTACTGACTTTTTTCAAACACAGCCTGAAACATGGCAGTTAGCAGGTGATTGGCTGGACGTTTATCTCTCTTTATCACCCTAGGGTTTATCTCTTGTTAAAGCTTAATACATTTGCCCCATTGTTTTTAAACATATCTATTGCTTGTATGGGGCTTTACTCTGTTCATTTATGACACAATGATGGGGAAAAAAATTCTGTTTACACTAAAAAGCATATTTCTCATTCTTATCTATATTATATAATGCAAGAGGGTGTTGGCCCAGCGCAGGGAAGCCTAGACTAAGGGTTAGTCACAGGGCAGTGAAAGCTGGACTATAGGGGCACAGAGAGGGCAGCATAGGCGAATCTAGAATTATGGTAATGATTGGTCCCAGATCTAGACATAACAGAAGGGGGACCTTTGCGTGGCGTAGCCGTGCTGCAAAAAGGGGGCGTGGTCTCATGGGAAGGAGGCATGGCATCACAAAAAGGGGTGTGGTATTACACTTTAGACCAGTGGCCTCCAACCTTTTTTGGGGCGAGAGCTACTCGAGACAAAATATACTGCATGAAGAGCTTCTAAATTTTTTTTAAAAAGAAAAATGCCATTTATACATTATGCCACACACTGTAATGCCCACGACATATTATGCCACATACTGCATTGCCCCAGGCAAAATATACCACACACTGCAATGCCCAATATGCTGCATGCATACCTCCCAACATCAGAGGCAGAGGAGAAGGAACATCTGCGCATGCCAAAGGCACGCGGCCGAAAATAGGGGGGGATGATCTACAATCGTGGTACTCCTGCAAGGCCACGTCCCCCACTCTTTTTGCTATAGGGGCATGGCCAGCGCTATGAGATCTGCTGGCCATGCCCCCAGCCTCTCTAAGTAGACAGAGTGTGCGTGTTGTTTTGCAGTCTCCATCCTCTTTGCACCCCTCTATCACCTCTCGATTCCCCAGTCACCCTTGCATGCGTCTGTCCCCCCATTACTCCTTTACCTCCTGCACCTTTTTGTCCCCCTGCACCTCTCTGTCCCCCAGCACCTCTTCATCCCATTACCTTTGCACCTTTCTGTCCCCTCTGCACCTCTCCATTCCCCTTCCCCCCTGTAGCTCTCGGTCCCCCTAATCAACCTTGCATTATCAAAAACATAAAAAAAGCTCCTCAAAACTTATTTAACTTTTCTAACCTGCTGGTGGGTAGCAGGTACCCAGCCTGGCAGAGGACAGCAGGCATCAGGTGGCTGGGCGGTGTGGCAGACAACAGGCAGTGTAGCGGTCAGATGAGGGAAGAAATAGGAAGGAAGGAAAATCCTGTCTCTCTCCCGCAGTAGCTGCTGCCATGGCTGCGTCCCGCCTCATCCAGTGGAGCTCAGCTGCTTCACAATCATAGCTGTCACAGCCAGGGGCAGATCCACAAGTAATTGATAGGGGGGCACCATTAAAGTGGATGGGGTGGCATGAGGGGATTAGTGTGCCAGGGTGCATGTTCTCTGAGAGAATGGAGAGAGACAGACAGGAGAGAGAAGGAGAGCAGAGAGAGAAGGATAGGGAGGAGAGAGAGAGAAGGATAGGGAGGAGAGAGAGAGAGAGAGAAGGATAGGGAGGAGAGAGAGAGAGAGAGAAGGATAGGGAGGAGAGAGAGATAGAGAGAGAGGGAGAGGGAGAGAGAGAAGGAGATAGAGAGAGAAGGAGAGAGGAGAAAGAGAGAGAGAGAGAGAGAGAGAAAAGGAGATAGAGAGAGATAGAGAGAGGAGAAAGAGAGAGAAGGAGAGAGGAGAGGCAGACAGAAGGAGAGAGGGAGAGAAAGAGGGATAGAGAAGAATAGGGGAAAGAGAGTGAAGGGGGTTGAGACAGGTATGTGCCTGAACCCCCCCATACCAAACACCACAGCCTCCCCCTTTTCACTTAAATATACAAGCGTTGTACCTATGGCAGCAGCAGGGCGATGGTCAGGCAGCAGGCATCCCATGGAGGAGGCTGAGGCGGGTCCTGTGAGTCCCATGGATGCTGCGGCTTCTGTGGAGGAGGAGGCTCTGTCGGTGGTTCGCAATGAGGCCTGGAAAAGATAGAAATTATTGGCTTCCTCCTCTGAGGAGGAAACAGACGCCAGAGGTCATTTTTCACCTCTAGCGTCACGGTCTGACAGGGAGCAGTGCTACCCGGAAGTGCCGGGAGTGCTTAGCGCTGTGCTCCCTGCCTGTCAGACGCTAGAGATGAAATATGACCTCTAGCGTCTGGTCTGTTTCAGGGGAACACAGCGGCAGGGAAACGCAGTGGCAGGAGATGGGCGGGCGGTGGGAGATGGAGGGACGGCGGCGGCGAGAGATGAAGGGAGGGACAGACGGGCAGCCACAGAGTGGTCGAGCCACCCGGATCGCCACCGCGAGCTACCAGTAGCTCGCGAGCGACGGGTTGGCGACCACTGCTTTAGACCATACACAGTAATGCCAATTACACATAAGGCCACACACCATAATGCCCATTACACATTGTGCCACACATCTTGATGCCCATTACATATTTGCCACATAAGTGCTGCTTACCTATGTGCTCATTGCTAGGGGGTTCTAGCTTGATGGCACCATAGTACCCATTACACATGATGCTGCGCACTATAGTCAGGGCCGGTGCAAGGCATCGGAGCACCCCAGGCGAGTCGGGGTGGGGGCGCCCCGGTGCCGGGGGTGGGGGCAGGCGGTTCCTGTTGTGCCATCTGGGGAGCGGGCAGGGGGGTCCATGCTGGCGTCTGACAGGAGCCTGCAGTGGTGTCCTTGCCGCGCGGGTACCTGCGGCGCTGTGTATAAAGCTGGCAGCGGGGGGTCCCTGCAGTGAATAAGAAATAACTAGCGCTATGCGGTGGTGCGGGAAGCGCTTCTGTTTTAAAAACACTGGCCGCACGCTGATTGGCTGAATCTCAGCCAATCAGCGTGCGGCCAGTATTTTCAAACCCGGCAGCGCTTCCCGCGCCTCCGCATAGCCCGGCGGATAGTGCTAGTTATTTCTTATTCACTGCAGGGACACCCCACCGCCGCCAGCTTTATACACAGCGCCGCAGGTACCCGTGCGGCAAGGACACCACTGCAGGCTCCTGTCAGAAGCCGGCAGGTACCCCCTTTGCACGGGGGGCGAGGGGCGAACTGCCGCCCTCCAGTGGTCGGCGCCCTAGGCAAATGCCTAGACCTGCCTAGTGGTGGCGCCGGCCCTGACCATAGTACCCATTACACATGATGCTGCACACATAATGCCGCTTACACATGATGCTGCACATATAATGCCCCTTACACATGATGCTGCACACATAATGCCCCTTACACATGATGCCGCACACCATAGTACCCATTACACATGATGCCGCACACCATAGTACCCATTACACATGATGCCGCGCACCATAGTACCCATTACACATGATGCCGTGCACCATAGTACCCATTACACACGATGCTGCACACATAATGTCCCTTACACATGATCTGCACACATAATGCCCCTTACACATGATGCTGCACACCTTAATGCCCCTTACACATTAAGCCACACATTATGTGTAATGCCCCCACATACCGCCACTTGTAGCGTCCCTTAAGCAATGCCCCCAAAAGTGCCACTTACTGTAAATTGTTATATAAGCCTTCGCTGCTGCTGCAGGGAGAGATGGAGAGCGGTGCAACTGCTTTTATGGGGGGAGGAACAGAGCGCAGCGCAGAGCGCACTCCCACTCCCCTCCTGGTGTCCCCTCTAGCCGAGTGGACATTTGAAATATTGTGCGCGCTGTTAAAGTCGAGTTACACACACGCCATTTTAGGATAGTATGGCCGCCATTTTGGTTCGCAGAGTTGCGCAAATAAAGTATAATACCCGAGTCTGTGTAACGAAGTGGACCATAAGCGCAGCCATACTATTACACATAAATTCATAATGTGTCACTAACACTAAATAAAATATAGTTAATTAAAGGATTAGTGCACTACACATAGTTTAATTAGAAATACACGATTGTTTCTGTACATGTTTGGTATCTTTATGTTCAGTGTCCCGTGCGCAGCATTCCGGTCACAGCCAAATATTCGCAAGTCCTATGGTCTGATAATTACGGACAAAATACCTATTATATGTACTTCTGCCATGTGTCCTGTGTAAGACAAAGGAATGCAGTTGTAACCACTTCTTGTTGCTGCTTACGACCCCTGACGACGATGCCAGCAAACAAAAGGACACCAAAGTACCCTTCCCCCCTGCACTTCTCCAAGCCAGATGTAATACCTTGCCCCAATCACTGAGGACTGGACATTTGAACCCTTAACCAATCGTAAGGGCCTTTGACCCCCCTTCCTGGACCCTATAAGATAGCCATCCCTGAGCTGGCTCGCTCTCTCTCACTTTGGCACTGCTGATAATCAGCTGTATCCCCTCACCATTGACCCGGGCTATAGTTCAATTTGAATATAGCGAGCTCCGACCGGACTGCGCTGCGCATATTCCATGACAGTAACATTTGTGTTCCCCTTCTGTGTAACGTGGCTGATTATAATTGTATTCTGTATATGTTACTGTTCCCTTGTTTAGTTTAGAGTATATTAGTATTGTTATATAATTGTATCACGTGTTATCCTGTATTTTCTTCTTTCTGTAATCCCCTTTTGTCCGCTAGGGACTAAATACACTATATTGGAGAATCTATCTCCTCAATTGTCATATCATGGTCTCGTCTATTATTCGCATCTAGCGATAACGTATATTACAGACATTGTCCTTAAAAGGTATTCGCAGATTAGAGACTAAGTACTGCGAAGGGATTTCCAATTACTGTAACTGATTTATCATGTACAATACACGGAAAAGGTACGCTACGCTGCATTACGTTTTGTTCGCACGTAGCTAGGAATAAAGGGTACGCAAGTTACGGAATAAGTACGTAAACTGCACATTTCACTTATTGTTCTTTGATCATATAAATATCAGGTATTGATAGCGCTGTTGTTGTGCGTGACGTTGGGGGAGCACGCCGGGCGCTGGCACCACATGATTAAAGGGGGGGCGGGCTGAGGTGAAAGCGGGGAGAATTGGAGCGGAAGTTGCAGGGGTGACAGTCATTGACAGCTGGGCAGAGAGCAGGGGGCTGCCCGGCTGTATTAAGAGCACTGCAGGTCACGGCTGTTTGAAATAATACCCCTTTCACAACAGAAAATGCAGGGATTTACCCGGGAATATGGTCCCAGGATCATGCAGGGACATTCCCAGGCTGACCCCTTATACACCAGCCTAGTCCCTGCATTTTCTGGTGTGAGGGGGAGAGACAACCACTCCCCTCTCCCTACCCCCCTTTAACCAACCAGCTATATCTTCGGAACCAACTGACCCATTTACATGAGACCAGTTTCATATTGAAGAACTTTTGAGTTGGCTTCGAATGATTTTGGTCCCGTGAAACTGGGCTGTTTGGTTCCAGAGAAATCTGCCCTCAAAGAACATAAACAGTCATGAAATTACATTTAAGAAATGAAAAAAAAAATGGTTTAACCTCAATATCCCTGGAACCAATTAACCCATATGGATCCAGCCTGGTATCATATTGAAGGCCCAGCGATTTGGGTTTGACTGAGATCAACCTCGAGCTTCAGTGATGCCGAAGGGGAAATTGGCAGCCGTTGAACTGGGTGGGGGTCGGAATTAGCGGGTCCCATGTTATCCTATAGGGAAAACATTCCAGCTTTGCCTCGCAGTATCTCCAGTTCCCAGGGGACTAGAGACACGGGGCTGGGCTCGTTGGAAAGCCCCATCCCTCATCTACAAAATGGGCTAATGGGTGGTCCTGTGCACCCCCGGACCACCCCCTATATTCGCCTATGGAGGGCAGGGCTAGGGGGGCACACGCACAGAGATGGGAAGGCAGGGCTAGGGGAGCACAGGAAAGGGAGGAAAGAGCTAGGGGCACAGGGCAGGGAAGGCAGGGTTAGGGGCGTACAGAGAAGAGAAGGCAGGGCGGGCTAGGGGGCACAGGGTAGGGAAGGCAGGGCTAGGGGGGCACAGAGAATGGAAGGCAGGGCGGGCTAGGGGGCACAGGGTAGGGAAGGCAGGGCTAGGGGGGCACAGAGAATGGAAGGCAGGGCGGGCTAGGGGGCACAGGGTAGGGAAGGCAGGGCTAGGGGGGCACAGAGAATGGAAGGCAGGGCGGGCTAGGGGGCACAGGGTAGGGAAGGCAGGGCTAGGGGGGCACAGAGAATGGAAGGCAGGGCGGGCTAGGGGGCACAGGGTATGGAAGGCAAGGCTAGGGGGGCACAGAGAATGGAAGGCAGGGCGGGCTAGGGGGCACAGGGTATGGAAGGCAAGGCTAGGGGGGCACAGGACAGGGAACGCTGGAGTAAAGGAAGGCTGTAAGAGGGTATGGCATTAAAGTGCTAGTTCTTTAACAGCCACTTCAGCCAACTTACCTATTTCTCTTGTTGCCATGGGGGTTCCTCCTGCTCCCAGTAATGCTTTGCAGGAGGCGGGTCCATAGGCGAATCTAGAATTATTGTTAATGGGTGGTCCCAGAACTAGACATAATAGTAGGGGGACCTACTGAAAGCGGGGAGAAGAATTGGAGCGGAAGCTGCAGGGGTGACAGTCATTGACAGCTGGGCAGAGAGCAGGGGGCTGCCCGGCTGTATTCAGAGCACTGCAGGTCACAGCTGTTTGAAATAATACCCCTTTCACAACAGAAAATGCAGGGATTTACCCGGGAATATGGTCCCAGGATCATGCAGGGACATTCCCAGGCTGACCCCTTATACACCAGCCTAGTCCCTGCATTTTCTGGTGTGGGGGGAGAGACAACCACTCCCCTCTCCCTACCCCCCTTTAACCAACCAGCTATATCTTCGGAACCAACTGACCCATTTACATGAGACCAGTATCTTATTGAAGAACTTTTGAGTTGGCTTCGAATTATTTTGGTCCCGTGAAACTGGGCTGTTTGGTTCCAGAGAAATCTGCCCTCAAAGAACATGAACAGTCATGAAATTACATTTAAGAAATGAAAAAAAAAAAACGGTTTAACCTCAATATCCCTGGAACCAATTAACCCATATGGATCCAGCCTGGTATCAGATTGAAGGCCCAGCGATTTGGGTTTGACTGAGATCAACCTCGAGCTTCAGTGATGACGAAGGGGGAACTGGCAGATGTTGAACTGGGTGGGGGGTCGGAATTAGCGGGTCCCATGTTATCCTATAGGGAAAACGTTCCAGCTTTGCCTGGCAGTATCTCTGGTTCCCAGGGGGCTAGAGACACGGGGGGAGTGGCTACATGACAAATCTTTAGAACACGATGACATTTCTGTTTGTGCATTGCATCCTGCACACAAAATGTAGGAGCCAGGATCAAGGAGTAGTAGCCAGACAATCTATAAAAAGCAGGTACTTGTTTCCTAGCACGGCGTCCATCGCATCGCAGACCATAAGGCATACGATGGTATGCGATGCCATGCGATGTTACGCGATGGCAGCCGATGTTATACAATTTTAAATTGTATACTATCGCATTGTATCGCATACACAATGGTATGCGATTTAAAATTGTATAAGCACCCTAATGGGTTTTTCAATGTTAAATGTGCCCCCTATAAGATAAGTAACCGTGATGGGTGCTTACTATGTTAAAAGCACCCCCCATGGCACCCCCACTATCAATGCCAACCCGAAGAGTGGCGAGTGCAACGAGCCCGCGAGGGGCGGCGGTACGCATCCTCCGACCTTTTCATACCCCCACTATCCACGTCGGTGTGGAGTTGAGCGCAGCAAGGCACCGAGCCCGAAGCGTGGCGAGGGGACGCGGAATACAAGTAATACGCATCCCCTCGCGGGGCTCGCTGCGCTCGCCACACTTCGGACTCGGTGGCTCGCTGCGCTCGCCACACTATATATAACACCGACGTGGATAGTGGGGGTATCAAAAGGTCGGAGGACGCATACCGCCGCCCCTCGCGGGCTCATGCACTCGCCACGCTTCGGGTTGGCGTTCATAGTGGGGGTGGCGTGGGGGTGCATTTAACATTGTAAGCCCCCATTACTGTGCTTATACAATTAAAAATCATATAAGGGGCTTATACAATTTTAAATCGCATCGCATCGGGCGTATGGCATGCGATGCGATGCGATTATATGTTGTACGAGTTAATATCGTGGGCGCCGTGCTAGGAAACAAGTACCAAAAAGCAATATTGCCCGACGAAGGCAAAGTAATGCCTGTTACACATCACACACCCAATACATATTACCCATGCCATAATGCCCAGTACACATTATTCCACACATCGTAATGCCCATTATACATGCCACACACCGTAATACCTATTACACCACACGCTGTAATGCCCATTACCTGTTATACCAAACACCATAATGCCCATTACACATTATGCCACACACTGTAATGCCCATTATATATAATACCACCCACCATAATGCCCATTACATATATTACCACACACTCTAATACGAATTACACCTTATGCCACACACTGTAACGCTTATTACATATTATACCACACACCATAATGCCCATTACACATTATGCCACACACTGTAATGCCTATTATATATTATACCACACTAATGCGGTTTACCTAAATGCTTGTTGCCAGGAGTTACATGCTCAATGCAAGGGGTTTCATGCTCGTTGCCATGGGAAATTGATGCTCGTTGCCGTTGGGGATCACATGCTCCTTGCCAAGAGGGTTATATGTGTAGTACCCCCATAGTAGATAACCCCATTATGTTTATGGTTAAGTTACCCCCATTTCCCCCTTGGCAGCAGCAGGGCAGACAGGTATATACACTCATATTCACCTAATTACAATCGGGCCAGCAGAAGAAGGGGAGCCCACCCCCTATGTTTGCCAAGTTCTTTTATGAAACTAACAGCGGGGCAGGTAGGATAAAGAGTGGAGCCCAGCCCCTATAATGTGTCCTGTATTTGCAGAGTATTGCAGCGGAAGGGGTAACAAGGGCAGAGTGGTGCAGCAGAAGGGCATGTGGAGTCTTACCCTCTGTTGTGGCGCATCTGTCCCCTTCGATCTCCAGCTGCTGTGATCTTCAGTGCTGCCCAGGATGCAGAGCACCGCTCCAGGCTGCGCTCTTTGTCCAAGGTTCCGGGTCTCCGCTCAAAGAACCAGCCGCAGCCCGGATCCTGGTAACTTCCTCCGCACATCGCTGTCCTTCTGCTGCAGAGGTGAGGTCCTCCACGGAACTCAGCGGTCAACCCCTTACTTTCAGCACTGGCTGGCGGTGAAGGGAAGTGCAGGGCTGGCAGCGCCCTGCATGTCACCTGGGCCTCGGCACAACGGTGAGTGGTGAGCGGGGGGGGAGCAGGCAGGGCTGGCAGCACCCTGCATGTCACCTGGCACAGTGGTGAGCGGGGAGCCGGGAGCGGGTGGGGGATCAGGCAGGGCTGGCGGTGCAGTGCTGGCAGGCAATGCAGGCACGGCTCAGGCGCCCTTTGATCTTCCGGCGCCCGGAGCCGGTGCTCTGCCAGCACCACCCCCGCTATGCCCCTGGATCTGTGACCAAAGGGTGCTCTCCCTGCACTCTGATCTTGTGCTGGGTACACACCAGTCCGATTTGGCCTCAATTCTCCCAATTTCAATGCAATCTTGACCGATTGTATGTAAATTAGGCATGTTTTGGCATGTTTAAGATCCAATTCCGATCCAATGCGCATCCCCGCTGGTCATTTGGAGATCCTACCTGCTGCAGCCAGGATTTCTAAAAGATCCATTCAACTGGATACGGATCAGATCGTGTGCAGATTGTGTGCAGATTGTATCCTCCAACAGATCGTGTGACCATCGTACGATCATCTCCTGATCTGCTCACGATCATGATCGTTCTGGCGTGTACCCAGCATGACACTCTATCACACTCCGGGAGAAGCCCAGAGAGGAGACTCTCTGCAGCAGTTCCGGTGCTTGATGTCTTTTGACACCCGCCTCTATTACCATTACAATACATGTGCTGATTGGTAAATTAACTGAGGTGCCGTGTGGTGTGTGATTTAAGCTGGGTACACATCTATACAATCCCTGTTTTCTTCCGACCGTTTGACCGACGGTGGACCCGTCGGACCGTCCACAAACAACAGCAGATACGCACGTACACACCTGTACAATTTTACATGCGACGTCCGATGTACTCCCGTCCAAACAGTCGCAAGAAAAAGATTGTACCACCATACACACTGTCTCGATTTGGGCTATTGACACGTCATATATGAACAAAATTATCATAATTGGCTGGGTTAGGGCATACTTATAGCAAACCACTATATAGATGGGTTACGCAAAATTAGTCAGCCGGCAGGGTGACTGAACTTCTATATAGACGGGTTATGAGTCTAAATTTTAGTCAGCCGGCAGGGTGACTAAACTTCTATATAGACGGGTTATGCGTCTACATTTTAGTCACCCTTTTACCCATTAAAAAAAAATTATGTGGGGTCCCCCCCACGGCTGTAACCAGCACCAGGCTGAAGAGCCGGGGCTGGTATTAAAAAATCAGGATACCCGACAAATAGGGTTTCGCTGATTTTTTAAAACCAGCCCCAAGCTCCAGGTCCGGGGCTGGATCCCAAAATATGGGGGACAAAGTGACTAGGGATCCCCCGTATTTTAAGAACCAGCCCCAGGCCAAACCAGCCAGCAGGGTAATGCCACAGGTGAAAACCAATGCATCACGAGAATTGATAATTTATGAAGAGACAAAAATCTTCATTCTCAGCTCGCATACTCAGACAAGCAGGTGCTACATAAGGGCTTAAAATTTGCTACTTTCAACCACCTAAAATCTCCTAAAAAATGATTTTATAAGGATAAAGAAGACAATTAGGTCACACAGACAGAACTTGAGGTGGACATCGGTAGAAATAAATTAAAGAAAAAATCCACCTTTAATCCGGTCCACAGAAGGGGTTGTGTTCTGGAGACTTTTGGAAAATTGGTTACAGCAGACATAGAAAAATTATGTAAGGATTCAAGGAGAGCTGAGAAGAGCAATATGACAAGGGCTGAGAAAAATGCCATGAAGTCTCTAAAGGAAATTGATGCCATCTCCATTAAACCCGCCGATAAAGTCGGCGGGATAGTGGTGATGGACACCATAAAATACGAGAAGATATGCAAAATGTTAAAGGATACCGATACATAATTACCGCTAAAGATCTAACAGAGAATATCAAGAAGAACCTTTTTTCTTTGGTGGATAAGTATGTTTCCAAAAGCACCATAACTGAAAAAGAGAGGGACTTTCTGAAAATGGATGATCCCACCATACCCGTTACATATGGGCTCCCAAAAGTCCACAAAAATGTAGAGGACCCCCCTCTGAGACCGATCGTTGCAGGGATAGGTTCTATCACCTCTAATCTCTCACAGATAGATTTTTCCTGCAACCCCTAGCCCAAAAGGGTAGATCATTCCTAAAAGATACGACTCAAAACCTATTGGAATTAGAAAAAATAAAGTGGGACTAGGGTGATCTGTTGGCTACAGGTGATGTAGGATCCCTCTATACCATCATAGCCCACGAAAGAGGAATAACATTGGAAAATACACCCACTGATACAAAGGAGTTTATCTTGGAAGGGATAGAATTTATTTGAAAAAATAATTATTTCTTCTTCAGAAATTATTTTTTTTCTGCAGCGATCAGGGACCGCGATGGGCACGAAATTCGCACCGAGCTTTGCAATCATATTTATGAATTATTGGGAGGAATCCTATATTTGGAGCAGACTCGGTGAGGGTTTCGTTTCCTATCATTTCTACATAGATGATGTCATCTTGGTGTGGCGAGGAGGAAAAGACAGCCTAATAGCCATCTGTGAACATTTGAATTGCAATGATTTTGGCATTAAGTTAACTTTTGACATAAGTGAGAACACTGTCAATTTTCTGGACTTGATGGTGTATATAAGTGAGGGAAAACCTCACGAAGAATTATCAAAAGCCGACAGACACCAACTCACTGATAAGGACGGATAGCAACCCCCCAGTGGTGCAAGTAGGGGGGGGGGGTTTCTGAGTACCCAGAACCCCCCAGGAGTCTAAGGGCTCGATTCTGAAAGCTGAGGGTCCTCTCTTTCCATGGGTACAAGAATTTTTAAAATCGACCCTTGGCAACCGGAGATATCTGACTTCAAAACAGTGGTCCCCATCCAAGCCTGTTAATTGCTCTTCCCAGTCAGATATTTCAGGTTCTGTCTGACTTAGAGTTTTTCTGAGGGTATATTCCAAAAGCTGGGACTCTCCCCCTTTGATGGACTCTAGTAGCTTTTCCCAGAACCAGAGATATCAGACTTCCAGCAGCTGGTTACTGCTCCAGCTCCACACACCTGGTATGTAGTTTTATATTCTCATTGACAGATTGCTCTGCATCCTGAATTCTGATCCCCTAGTCCCCAATACCATTTGGTAGGGGGGATTCTCTTGTTTTTAATTCCATTAAAATCTAAGAAATCTATTTCCGGGAACTGGAGATATCTGCAGTCGAGCAAGCTGTCCTCCCACCAGAAAATTATGAATAATAAGCCCACTCCTCTATACACCCCTCCTCTGCATATTAAACATCCTCTACACCCTGGAAGTTATGTATCAGTGCCCCTTCATTAAGCCCAATGCCCCCATCTCCCACCCCATCTCCCACCATCTGTGCAGTAAAGGGGTAATTAGTGGAAATTACTGATCCAGGCCCTACATGCTGAGCGGTTGATATAATACCCCCTACCACCCGCGGGACATCAAAGCTTCCCCCACCCCTACCGCTGGAGGATCGGTAGGGGCCCCAATACATTGCTATGCCCAGGGGTCTACACTGCTGTTGACGCCCCTGTATGTATATGCAGGGCTGCCAAGAGAAATCTTGGGCCCCGGTACAACAGCATCACGGGGCCCCCTGGAGTGGCGAGCTACAAAAAAGAAGTGTGGCCATTAAAGGATATAGGGGTGTTTACCACACCATATACCCTTTATGCAACGCAAAGGTAGACTCCTTATTCTTGCCCCTTACACATTATGCTACACAGAATGAGACAAAATTCACATGGAATATCTTAAAATTCACATTATGCCACATGGAATGACACAAAATTCACATTATGCCACGCAGATTGAGGCAAAATTCAGGGACAGTGAGAGGAATGGTGGGGATGCAGGGACAGAGACGGTGGTGACGAAGGGCCAGACGGTGGGGACAGAGATGGTGGGGACACAGGGACAGAGACAAATTAGGTCTAGAAGGTCATTTCTATGTAAGGGATGGCAGCAGAAATCTGACTTACTTTTTTTGAGCAGCGGAGGGGGGAAGGCGTCAGTAGACAGGTGCGACGTGGGAGGCCCGGCGGCGAGCAGGTTCCGGCGTAGGGTATGATGTGGGAGGACGTGGGAGGCCCGGCGGCGAGCAGGTTCCGGCGTCGGGTATGATGTGGGAGGCCCAGCGGCAAGCAGGTTCCGGCGCTGGTGGTCAGCGCTGTGGCCTGCGCAGCGTGACCTATGATCGAAATCACGCAGCGCAGGTAGCACGCCGGGTCGGGAACAGCCGGGCAGTGTCTGAGCGAGTGCTCAGACGCTGCCCGGCATTAGACTGCGAATGCGTGAGTTGGTGTGTGGCCGCCGCTGCACATACACAGCTAACCCCATGCCGGCTCTCCTAGTCCAGTGGTCTCCAACCTTAATTGAGCGAGAGCTACTCGCGACAAAAAAAGACAAAAAAAATAACGTCCCCGAGAGCTACTAAAATTTGAACAATTCCCCTGATACTATGCCGCACACCGTAATGCCCCTGCGCAATATGCTGCACACTGTAATGCCGGATACATTATGCCACACACCGCCATTTCTCAGAAACATGATGCAGCTCCCCACAATGCCTATGATACTTTGCTGCACACTGTAATGCCCCTGACACATTATGCCACACAATGCAGTGCCCCTCACACCTAATGCATACCTCCCAACTTTGGCAGTGGAGAATGGAATATATATATTTGGGCTCCGTTTTTTTTCTGTGAGGGCATGGCCAGTGCTGTGTGAACTGCTGGCCATGCCCTCAGCCTCCCTGCCTGATTAGACGCATGCAGTGTCTAATTCCCGCAGGACCGTCCCAAAAAAATGGGATGTCACACAAAAATTGATACACACTGACTATGCCACACCATGTTGCCCCCCACAGTAAGGCTTCTAATAAATTATAAATTACCTGCTTGTTGCCAAGGGGGTTAATGTCCGTTGTCAAGGTGGTTAATGTCCGTTGCCAAGGGGGGTTAATGTGCATTGCCAGGGGTTATTGCTTGTTGTCAAGGGGAGTTAATGTCCATTGCCAGGGGTTCTTGCTCATTGCCAAGGGGGGGGGGGGGGGGTTTAATGTCTGTTGCCAGGGGTTCTTGCTCGTTGCCAAGGGGTTAATATGCATTGCCAGGGGTTATTGCTTGTTGCCAACGGGTTTATATTTGTTCCCAGGGGTTAATGCTCATTGCCAAGGGGGGGTTAATGTCCATTTCCAGGGGTTCTTGCTCATTGCCAAGGGGGGTTAATGTCCATTGCCAGGGGTTCTTGCTCATTGCCAAGGGGTTATTAAATGTTGCCCAGGGTTTAATATTTTTTGCCAGTGGTTCTTGCTCGTTGCCAATGGGGGGTTTATTTCCATTGCCAGGGGTTCTAGCTCGTTGCCAAGGGGTTAATATGTGCTCGGCCACTCGCCTGTCAGCTGCTGCTGCCCCTGCCTTACCCTGTCTTCCCCTGCGCACAGAGAGACAGACTCTAGAAGTCATTTTTCACTTCCAGCGTCTCTGACAGGAAGCACAGCTCTGCAGCGTTACCAGGAAGTGCAGAGCTGTGCTTCCTGTCAGACGCTAGAGGTGAACTATGACTTCTAGCGTCTGTCTCTCTGTGTGCAGGGGAAGGACAGACAGGGGAAGGCAGGGGCAGCCGCAGCTGACGGGCGGGTGGCCGGACACATGAGCGGGCGGGCGGGCGGACAGGTCCTAGTCTTCCCGACGCACCCGCAGCCCCAATAAATATTTTTTTTTTTAGTGCGTGCCCGGACCCGGGCCCCCCTGGCAGGCCCGGGCCCAGGTAAAATGTACCCACCCCCCCTGCCTCTCGGCGGCCCTGTGTATATGTATGTGTGTGTGTATGTATAGGTCTGCTGCTCTCACGAGCCCCTTTGTATGTCTTGAGGAAGGGCACAGCGATGCCCGAAACGTCGACCTGCTACTGGTGACTGATGTTGGAATAAAAATACAACTATTGCTTTTCAAAACTTCGTCTGGTGAGTGCTCTCTGAGTATATGGAATATATATATATATATATATAGTCCGGAAATCCGCACACACATCCAGGTCCAAATAAACGATAGCGGGGTGCTCCCCAAGGAAGCAAAGTTCCATAAATATTCACAAAGTCCTGATTTGTAAACCAGAGAGGGCACTCACCATTTTGCAGATAAAATAGATGCTTTTTATTAGGAACGTTAAATCATGGTCGACGTTTCGACCCCCGAAGGGTCTTTGTCAAGACAGGATATGCTTTTCAATGTATCTCCCAGGTAAGCTTGGCTTACCTGGGTGATACATTGAAAAGCATATCCTGTCTTGACAAAGACCCTTCGGGGGTCGAAACGTCGACCATGATTTAACGTTCCTAATAAAAAGCATCTATTTTATCTGCAAATTGGTGAGTGCCCTCTCTGGTTTACAAATCAGGACTTTGTGAATATATATATATATATATATATATATGTGTGTGTGTGTGTGTGTGTATGTATACACATATATATATATATATATATATTTTTTTTTTTTATATTATTATTATTATTATTATTATTTATATCCATTTGATCTATCTATACTTTAACTGACCTTGCATATACTGGGTCACCTAAGTGTCCATCTCCATGCTGGAAACCCCCTTCTGAAAATCCACCATCCGAGGTGGTTGGCATCAATCCCAGCCAGTCAATTCCAGAGGATTAAAAGGCATTGTTCCAATGAAATAATGTATGAAAATCAGGTTGTCCATATGAAAAAGAAATTTATTAACAAAGGTTATAAAGAGGAAAATCTAAATAATACATTAGAGAAGGTAAATAGAATAAAAATACAGGATCTATTGAAAGGAAGACAAAGGGCCATATTCAATGAGAAAAATTCTCCGTGTTTTATGGCGAGTTTGTGCTATTTTCGCGTTGGAAGGAGCATTTTGCTCTCCAAAAGTGAACCACCCTATTCAATGTGATATTTAAGCCGTCTTTCTAAGTGATTTTCGCCGTGTCTCTCCGTGTAGCAATTCTCCATCTTTTCATGGAGAACTGGAATGTGAACTTTTAAACTAAAAGGTTTTTTTTTTAATTTTGGTGTCAAAAAATCAGGAATTTTTTTCTGTGAAGGGGCATGCTATTTTTATTCATGTGCTTATAGCACATGAATATATATTTAACTAAAAAAAAATTATTATATTTTTTTTTACACAGAGCAGCAAGCAGGGGGCCGGAGCTCTCGAGTCGCGGGGGGGGCGCTGTGCATATGGGGGCGCCGGGGGGGCTGCGGTGCTATAGTAATCCCCCCGCCCCCCATCCCCCGCATGCTTACCTGTCCGCACGTCCCGGCTCCCCTCCTGGCTTCAATCAATGCTATGGAGATGGACCACGATAAAATGGCCGCCCCATAAAGCAGACTTTTCTCTGAAACTGTCTGCGGTGGATATCACATGTCATTGTGGATATCACATTCTAATTGAGACCAAAATAATGTTAGTTGATTAATAGCATATTTCTGCTTTCTCATATCCTGAAACCCGGTGCTAAGAAAATGTCCTATAATTATACTGTAGATGTGACATTGACAGACATTAAACATGTGTGTTGTTACAGTATTTCCAAAAAGACACCATTGGCATAAG